>NC_141081.1:31645517-32233017 GCF_041138505.1 Cibotium barometz | reverse complement strand
ACAACCTCCTCTCCATCTCTCTCTCTCTTCTCATATATATATATGTGTGTGTGTGTGTGTGTGTGTGTGTGTGTACACACACGCGTATGTGCGTGTGTGGGTGTGTGTATGTATGTATGTATGCTCTCTCTCTCTCTCTCTCTCTCTCTCTCTCTCACACACACACACACACACACACACACACACACACAACCTTACTTAAAGTGAACATATTTAAAGTTTCAACAAAATTTACAAGGTTAGTTTGAAGCTTCGTTGTAATATCCACTCTAATAATTTTGGGCTTTTACTCCCAAAAGAAAGCTCCAACTTTCCTCTTAATTAGCTTCTTTTTATTAGCTTGGCACACTTAGCTCATGAGGAGAAATAGTATGTGTTTTTAAGGGCATGATTCACTTTAGGTATGATAACAAGTAGATAAGATTTTGAAACAAAAAAGTAAAATCTTGCTGAGTCTGACATACACAATTTCATCACAAAATGTTCAAGAAAGGATCGCCAAATTCATGTGTATCTATAGACATGCGTGAATACATGTGTGTAAATACATGCATACACGACCTAAGCATGTTTCATTTAGATCTTAATGCTAAATATTTGGGATAAACTTATTAAAATTCTTTTGAAAGTAGGTTTTAGAATGTATAGTATGACCAATTCTTTTACTTGCAAACTTTACTATAAATTGAGTTTTGTAAATGAAATAACACCTTTTTTTGGTAGATTCATGTCATCTTTATCTTCTTGTTCTTATGCTATTTTTTTTAAAAATATAATGGTGCTGAAAATCATAATATCTTTTACAAAGGTGACAAGAATGCATTCAAAGTTGGTAGATGGCACAGAAAATACATAGTAACTTCACCATCTTTTAAGACACGTTTACACTTTTCAACTAGGTAGTGCATTCATAAAAGGTCTTGCATTCTCACAAAAAGCTCTACCATTCTCACTCAAGTATTTAAAAAAACATGGAAATCATTTACCTAAGATACTATATTTCCCTTGATACGAATCTTTAAGGCCGTCCATTTGATAATAATCAATACTTGCTTGCTTGATGATACCATAAAAAGATGGTCATTAATAATGTATAAGATTGCAACTTGTATTCTTTCCCCAAAAATACTCATCACTATTAAAAATGTTGGAGTCACATGACATCATTCTTTAACCAAGAAAGTTAATTGAGACACCAATTCCAAAGAAGAAATGAATTTAAGACTTTGATGCATGGCTAGCTATTCTTAGGTTTCAAAAGTGTAGAAATTCTTAGGTTTCAAAAGTGTAGAAATTCTAGATTTTAAACTAGTGTTGTTGGGGTTGATTAATCAAAGGGACTCTACCTATCTTTATGGAGCATCCAACATATCTTTATAGATCTAAAAGGCGAGCTTAATAGCTGTGAACGTATCTTAAATCCTGGCAAAAGGTATTAAAAATAGCATGCATGCTTAACATGTGGTGCAATAGTATACACATTGCAAACTAGTGTTGTTGGGGTTGATTAATCAAAGGGACTCTACCTATCTTTATGGAGCATCAACATATCCTTATAGATCTAAAAGGCGAGCTTAATAGCTGTGAACGTATCTTAAGTCCTGTCAAAAGGTATTAAAAATAGCATGCATGCTTAACATGTGGTGCAATAGTATACATATTGCAAACTAGTATCACACTCATGCTAGTGATGGTACACAATGAGGGGTCGCATGCATCCTCCAGTGTTGCCAAAAACCTATGTGAATATGGGACCAAAATGCTGGTTTGCTATTAATTAATTAATGGGCATAAACTGTCGAGCATAAACCTTTGAACAAAAGAATTAAAGCTGCGATAACCTTAGGCAAAAATCTAGTGCCTTCTAGATTCATCAGACGCTGACTTTGAGTGGTATAAAAGGTGTTTGAGCTGGAGATGGAGGGGAGGCTAGCGTGGAATGAGAGGGAGGGAGAGGGGAGGGCTAGGGCGAGGGGGAGAGGGAGAGGGAGAGGGACGAGGAGAGGGTGTTGGAGGCGAGGGCTTGCTGCTGGGCAACGTGAGGGAGGCTGGGGCGAGGGAGGGTGGTCGAGGCGAGTTGGGCAAGGGTACACAAAGGTTAATTGATTAATTAACCTTATCCCATTAATTAATTAATGGGCATAGAGTGAATAGAGTGAATAATTAATTAATGGGCATAGAGTGATTAATTAACCTTATCCCGTTAATTAATTAATTGGCCAACCTTGATTATATTTTTATTTGTTCATAGTCAAGGTTTGAGGTTCATGAGAAGGTGGTTGTTGAAACTTGATTGTATGCCATTATTAACACTCCAACCATCTTAAAGCTACCTTAAAGCTTGCCCTTGCTCTAAGCCTTTAAACCTATTTTGGCCTCAAATAACCCTCATAAAGCTAACTAATCTAATTCAGAACCCTAACCCTAATTCACTAAACCTAACCCTAATTCAGAACCCTAACCCTAAGTCAAGTTTTCCATGGTTTTCAACAGGTGGCTCTCTTCTAGTCGGCGCTGTTGTCTCTCATCCTCGCCCAGCAGCAGCCCCCGCCCAGCAGCTCAAAGTTGTTGTTGTCCCGAAGGCATGGCGCAGCATGGCGTCGCCGCCATCTTTCACTCAAAGTCTCCAGTCATCGCCGCCAGCCGCAGCCCTTGCAGGAGCAAATCACATGGCTTACCGGATGGGTTCACATTGAGTCGCCACCAAGCTCTGCACCTGAAACCCAAGAAATCATCACCCAATGAACAAAGATCTCATCAAGGAGAGTCACGAGCATCAAAACAGTGGTCAAAAGTCAAAGTCAAGAATGCATCGTCCCAAAAAGTCAAAGTCAAAGCTGAGGACAGTGGTTTAAGGCAGTCAAAGCCCCTTCAAAACCGCAGTGGTCTTCCTTAAGGATGGAGAGGATGATGAATTTTTTTATCGCGTAGCCGCCGAAGCTGTGCCAATGACAAAGTGGAATCACACCCAAGTTTCACAACATCATTTACTGACAAAGTGGAACCACACCAAAGTTTCACAACATCATTTACTGTACTAAACAATAGAAGATTGTGATTCTCAAATAGCCACCAAAAGTACTTAAAGACACCAAGATATAGATCGCAGAAGCTTGCAGAATTAGCCAAAGTTCAAGAAGTAGCCCGCAAAAAAGGAAAGTGGGCAGTCTATCGCAAGGGCCCTCATTGAAGATTTTTGCAAAGCCAAATCAAAACCCAAACCTAAAATTAGATCCAACTCTAGGTTGAGGTGAATGTTTTCAATATGTTGCACGGTAGCTTTATTATATGATTATTAGTGTTTTGAAGTTTTCTTTTACTGGCCTAGACATTTAGCTTAAGACATCTATGGTCGTTGTGAGGCCTTTGTATTGTGTATTTAGTCTCAAAGGATGTCTTGGCCTTTTGTAGATGACGTTAATATAATTCTCTCTCTCTCTCTCTCATCCATAAATGAATCTTGCCATTGTAGTTTTGTGATCGCTCGCTCAGGCAACACCAAGAGTGCCCCGTTGCCCCCCTCCCTCTGTCCACACCGACCTAACCACCTATTTGAAGGAGCAAATCACATGGCTTAGAGGATGGGTTCGAAAACTCAAAGATTAAGTCACGACCTTGGAGAACAAACAAAGCTTGGTACGTGAAACCCGAGAAATCATCACCAAGGTGAGACATGAGATGAACAAAGATCTCTAGAAGATAGTCACTACCATCAAAACAATAGTCAAGGAAGATTTACAAAAACACATCAAGTCACAAGTCACAATCGAAGTTAAGGAGAGTGAATTCAGGCAATCAAAGTCCCTTCAGATCCACATGGGTGGTCTACCTGAAGGATGGATGGAGAGGACGAGGGATTTTTAAATAAGCAAGTAGTCGAAGTTATGCTAATGATAAAGTGAAATCATACTAAAGCTTCACGACAAGGGATTCATCACTTACCATACCAAACAATAGAAGATTACAATTCTCAAAGTTAAAAGCACTTAGACACCAAGATATGGATCACAAAAGAATTGACCCCAATGTAACTCAAGGTAACTCAAATAGTCAAAACCACTTAAAGACACCAAGATATGGATCGCACAAGAATTGACCCCTATGTAACTCAAGGCAACTCAAATAGAAGCCTACAAAAATTAGCCAAAGTTCAAGTAGCTTGCAAAGAAGGAAAGTGGGTAGTCTACTACATGGGCAGATCCCTCATTGAAGATTTTTGCAAACCCAAACCAAAAATGAGACCCAACTTTGGGTTGCGGTAAAATGTTTTTGATAGGTGGCATTGTAGAGTTATGATGTTTTTTTTGGGAAGGTTTTCTTTAATTACCCTAGACTTTTAGCTTAAGATCTTCATGGTCTTTGTGGGGTCTTCGTATTGTGTATTTAGTCTCATAATCAATTTGGCCTTTTGTAGACGTTAATATAATTCTCTGTCTCTCTCTCTCTCTCATACACATAAAAGATTTTTGCCGTTGTAGCCTTTATCAAGTGTCAAGAAACATTACAAAGCGTCAAAAGACATTAATACAAATTTATCTCTCTTTCAATCTCAACCATATGGTTGGGTGGAGTAGTACTTCTCAATTAACCACCACTAGAGAACTCTATAAAAGTGGAATGAATAAAACAAACACATCAAAATGAACAAGGACACAAAATATGTGTTTGGATAGACACAAAATATGTGTTTGGATAGACACAAAATACGTGTTTAGATAGACTCACAATATGATGACACACTTTGTGATGTTTTTGTGAAGTGATCTTATAGAAAAAGATGCTCATTTTAGAAAAGAAATAATTATGCAACCATCTAATTTTTTCTTGAATATCAACACAAAAAGTAACTAGGCATTCTTGTCTAGCAAATGGTGGTCTAAGTTTGAACATTAAAAAATAAGATTAGCTTGCTATATCTAGATTCTAGCATGCTTGAACATTGATTGAAACCTTGGTCTAAGTTTGAACATTTAGAAAAAGAAAGATTAGCTTGTTATATACATATTATATTGCACATGTTTCATGCTCTGCTTGACTATCAACAAATAAAACTTGGTGTGACTTTCACATCATTTAATAACACTTTAGCGTGACCTTTTAAATCAAGTAACGTAGTCAAGAGGTTCAAATGGTGTGTGTTTGTTGCTTATAAGATCTGCACTGGCATAACATTATACATGTTGGCAAATAAGGAAAATATTTTAGGTACCAATTTTAGAGATACCTTTTCAAAACATTGTGAAACTAAAGACTTTGACCAGAGCAATAAAATTGCCAAAATATTAACAAGGATCAAAATCTCATCAAAACAAAGTATGTATGTAACTTTAGTTCCTCCAAAGTTGGAAGACACCAATAATTGTGAAGGCCTTGAACTACTGATGCCCCCAATTTGATGCAGTAGTACTATAAACACTTGTAGTCCAACTCCAAAAGTGCAAGGGCTATACATGTTACATGATTACGTCGCTCACTGGCCCACATGTTTCACACATAGACTCAAAGACCTCTACATGTTGGATCGAGTCCCCATCTCCCGATAATTTTCGCACAAGCTTTGAAATAATATGTGGCTTTATCTAGCATGGTCTAGATTCCAGGGCAATGCCTAGCTCCCTAACCATACCTCGGCCCATTTTCCCGGCCATATTTAACAGATACGCCCTAGTGGACTACGTTTAGGTCTGCATTAGGATCCACAATTGGCCTCCGAGGAGCTACTCCCCCCCTACCTAGACCACGTTCTCTTCATGTATTTTGTCTTCTATTTAATTCGAGTCTATGGTGGTTGGGTCGAGGTAATTCCTCATTGCCTAGCTCATTGTTAGTAGCCTCAGCCCGCCTTTGTTCAATCAGGAGTTACATGCTCTCTACAAGAACGTGGGATCATTGACACTAGTACTATAAACACTTGTAGTCCAACTCCAAAAGTGCAAGGGCTATACATGTTACATCCACAAGAAAAAACAAAATAGAACTAGTATTAATCTTGTGGGAATGCATGTGTTCGCACTTGTTATTGTGATCACAACTTAGAAATTAATCTCCTACTAGTCTATGGTTCTCAAGGCATGAGTACTTGTTAATGGAAAATGAAAAGTACCATGAGTACTTCTCAAGGCATGAGTACTTGTTAATGGAAAATGAAAAGTACCATAATGAATACAAGGAGTCTTGTAACTTTGATACTCATGGGAAGAACCATATATGAAGTCTCAAAGAAAATAAAGCCTCAAAAGCCAAGAATACACATATTATAGTGATACACAAGGTCAGTGTGAATGATATAAAAGGTCTTAAATTCATGATACACAAGGTAAGTGTGAATGATATAAAAGGTCTTAAATTCATGATACAAAAGGTTAGTGTGAATGATATAAACATGGGAAGAACCATTCACACTAGCAAACACATAGAGCTATTCTACCATAACGAAATACCATAATGGTCCATTGTGAAGTAACCATCATCAACACCATGCCAAAGCTATTTGTAAGCAGCACTTAATGCGGGACCATTTCGATAACGTTAGAGTAAGGTAGATGATGAGCATATGGGAAATCAATAATTTAAACCAAGAAATTTAGTACATGTTAAGAATCATGGATTAAGCTCTCCTTATGAGACAAGATGTCTACCTAATCAAAAACTAATCCTACACTAATGACAACACTAATCTAAGGTGGATAAAAATCAAGAAAACTCATCATGAGTGTGTGCTAATTAAGATGCACTCAAGTATAATTAGACACCAAGATGAATTAGCTTGGATACATAAAGAGACTTGAGATAAGTGCAAGTGATATATTTGCATTGCTTAAAATGACCCCCTTTTATATGAGGTGAGAGTATATGTTGGCTTTGCTAGCTCTTGTGGGATTATCCTTGCTTGTTCATGTCGTTGAGATGTCGTTGTTTGCTAGTTGCTTATCACTTTTATTCGCTCCCTCCCTTCCTTGTGCTCCATGGCACCACATTTCTCAACACCCCCCCTTGTTGGTGCCATGTTTTGAGGTTGCTACAAGGTGGTCGGATGAGAGGTTTACAACTTTAATACCACCTTGGATCCTAGATTGGGTTCAATTTTTAGGCTTTCACCATTAGGGAAAATTTGGACTCAAAAAGGGGCCTTGTAACAGATCCCTTGGGATGGTGATGTGGACAAAGCAAGCCAATAAACCCACATATAATATTGGAGGGTAGGTGCGTCATTTTTGAGTTCTTTATTCCATTAACTGACATGTGGGGTTTTTTTAATTCAAAACAATGCCTCTTAAGTATAGTTTTTTATTCCCACTATGGTGCCTTATTTTATTGAAAAAAGTCACCACTCTCTTTCTTCATTACACTTTTGAATGGAGCCAAGCCAACTTTGCTTACCCTTTTTTGCAGAAGAGTGTGGAAGCCTTGGGATTTGGTCTACCCAAGGCATGGAAAGATCTCATTGGCAAGCACGTTGTGCCTATCAAAGGTCCACTCAACATGGAGGAGGAGTGAAGAAAAGTAATCCCATGAAGCGACTATGTCAGTGGTGGTATAGGGTGAGGGCTCGTGTGAAGATCAAACAGTCTAAATTAGCTATGTCATGTGCAATAAGAGAGATGCAGGTTGAACGGAGACGATCAATATATGTCTCCTCACTCACAGGGGAGGCAGAATCATGCCGAATGGCTAAGACAACGACAAAGACAGGGCAGAGTGTGGAAGAAAATTGATCATTGAAATACATATTATAAAACAATGATGTAACTTCAAAAGATTTTAAAAGAACAAGAGCTTTCATCTATGTCCCATACAAATGTTTTCAATATATATACATTTCATAGTTTTTAATGGTAAGCAAGAAGAGTATTGAGAAATTTGAAGAAACTTCTTAACAACTGGAACAATCTAAGAAAAAACAAAGCAAGGAGTTCTGCAAGAATGAAACCAAGAGAATGAAATAACAAAAGGAGAAGGAAGCATAGAAGAGATAAAAATACCAGGAAAACGAATCGACGTTGGTTGTAAGAGATGGAGATGAAGGAGGTTGTCATTATCTTTGATGGAGATAAGGAGGTTGGAGGTTTGTCTTTGTCGTTTGATACAGGACGATGAAGGAGGATGATTGATGAAGGAGGGTTGGAGGAGATAGTCATTGATGGAGATGAAGGCCGTTGGTGTGGGGAGATAAATGAGAATACGACCGGCAAGAGAGGCCATTAAAAACCGTTTTTAATGCTGCGACACGTTAGCGTTGCGTTTTCACCCGCCATTCCATGAATGCTGTGGCAGCCCACCATGTACCTAACACGTGTACACGCTATAAAGACTAATCAAAGCAAGAGAGGCAATTAAAAACCATTTTTAATGCTATGCGACATGTCAACATTGCCTTTTCACCCGCCATTCTATGAATGCCACGTGGCAACCCGCCATGTACCTAGCACGTGTACACGTTATAAAGACTAATCAAAGCTGTTAATCACGCCACCTTTTCGTCCTCTTATCGATTTTGCCTTGTCCGTCCTCCTATTTGCCTCCTTCCAACTTCCGACTACCCCCACACTACTGAACCGATATTCCACCTCCTACACGACAGTCTCCATCCATTCCCACGCATGAAATGTGAGTTTTTGTATATTACTTGATTGTTTTGTGAGTTTTTTGTATATTCCTTGATTGTTTTGTTTATTCTTCGACTGTTTGCCCTCTATCATTGAATCTTACTTTATGGTGATTCGATTCACCTTAAAGCAGACGACGGGCCATTAAAATCTCAATACGGCTCCATGTGTTATGGTGAATCGAATCACCAAAATGCAAGATGGAATGGTAAGAGATTCACGATAATCTTCCTCCTATTGTAGTAAATCGATTCACTATAACACGAGGAGGATTGTTTTGCTTTGACTGGCCCTTGGTCTCGCGTTATGGTGAATCAATTCACTATAATGCAAGATCAAAGGGCAAAGCATTCACGATAATCCACCTTGCATTGGTGTCAATTAATTCACCATAATACGAGGATGATTATTGTGCTTTCAGTGGCCCTTCAACTCGCGTTATGGTGAATGGATTCAACATAACGCGAGGAAGTGCATATTGCTTTCTTGGCCAATCTCTCTCGCATTATGGTGAATTGTTAATCGTGTACTACTGAGAATAGCTAAGTTTTCTGCACTTGCTTGCATGGCTCGTGTAAGGCATACAACTAGACCCAAGGACATGTCCCTCATCTAGTGGGAAGAAGATGGGCACTCTGAATGCCTCAAGATTGAGGAAATCAAGCAGTCCTTCCCGATTATCCAAACTGCAGCCTAGACAAAGGCGTTTCGCAGAGCATTCGTCAGTGCTGCGAGAAATCACACGATTTATGAAGCACCCGACTGCTGCTATTCCAAGATTACCTTTCCAGAGGCTTGTCAGGAGAATTTGTGAGCGAAATGGAATTTTGTTTAGGTGGAAGGCATCGGCCCTGTTTTGCTTACAGGAGGCCAGAGGATTGGATGATTGATTTTTTTTGGATAGTTACGTTCTTGCGGCCCACGCACACAGGGTCACAGTGATAAACAAAGATTTTTTCAGCCTAGTAGCCCTCGTTTTAGATATGATAAGTTACTTAGACCAGTTACAATTACTGATGCACGAATGGTGCAAATTTTGGATGTCCGTCCTGTTCAAAAAGTGAGAATTGAAGAGGTGACGGAGGGAGTTCCAGAACATGAACATGAGACTCGGGCAAATTTTTGGCAAAGGGAACATCATATGGCAATGCTTGCAAACAAAAAGAGAGAATGTTTGCGCACTCCACGCTATGAATCGGGAGGCGCTTCAATTTTTGTTGCCAGAGTTCTATGTACCCTATCATATTAGAGGGCAAAGATGTTATTTCCCGATTCATGCTGAGGAGATAAAGATTTTGTTTGATCCTAGAACTGAAGTTAACGACAAAGTGCTCAGATGTGTTTTAAGGTATACTCTTTTCTCTGTCCTCCCACAATATTTCATTCTTGGCTCTTAAAAGTTTATGCCTAACTCTTGATATGTTTTCTTGTGAAGTTTTGTTATTTCGCAATTGCGCGAGGATGTACAGCATCGGGTGTTCTAGATTGATTCGCTAGTGTCAACACTTTTGCTCTAGTAGAGTCAGTTCTCTACCTTGATGTGCTAAACTGGTTTCGGGCAGCAGGACGATGCTCGAGTAATTTTTTTGGCATATCATGAAAAGTGAGTTTGTCTCTGTATCTCTCTTGCATGATGTTTATACGAATCACCATACACGAGTTATATAGTGCTTCCTTTGGCACGTGCTCTCGCTTCACAGTGAATCGATTCACCACAATGAGAGGAGGCATTTTGTTTTTCATCTGGCTTGAAACTAATAGAAATCTATTTGGATGTGATGCAATGCCCATTGGAGTCTTGTTCTAGTCGATGTGCAAGACAATGTTATTTACCTTGCAAATTCGACATCTGGTGTCCATGGCAATGTTTTGCTGTAAGTTAAAATCATTACGATACATATAATTGTTTAGGTTAGAAGTCCGGATTGATCAGGATATTGATTGGCCTTTGTTTGCAGTGGTGTCAGGAAACTAATGGCCGCTTATGAGAGCCTGAGCATGGACATCGACACCCTGGAGGGAGCGACCATTCGAAGGGTTAGTGTGCCCAAACAAGATGATGGTTATAGCTGTGGGTGGAGGGTTGCTCTCAATGCATTGTTGCTGCTACTACGGAGCATTTTTCAACTCCCTTCAGAGGATGTAAGCATTTTTCAGCTCCCATACGCATGCGTACTCTTGTTTATCTTCTTGTATATTGTCATGTTGATCTTATGCCTTGATGAATTGTGATGGCAGTTTCCATCCATGTCTCATTACGTGGACCTAGATGTCCAAATGTTTAGGGAGGAAATGATTGTGAAAATGATCGAGGTCGCAGAAGTAATGCCTCCAGACGGCCCGGTGGATTTCATCCCGCCTAATCCATGAGGGGGGATAGGCCCCCCTGAGCCTCTTACATGGGCTCCGTACTTGGGAGAAGAGCCATGGCTCCATCCTGAAGCCCAGTCCTATGGGTTCCAGTAATATATAGTTTTTTCCTTATCGATGTGTTGTTGGATTGCTTCTTCCAACAAATGTACTCCACTCTGTAACATGCTATTTGTAAATATGCAACTACACGTACATTTATATATTTTTACACATATTTAGTGTTATTGGAGAGAGAACATCAATTGTAAATGCACTTTAAATTTGAAAATCAGAGGATCAAATTTGCTAACTGTGTTCCTTCACTTCTTGTTTTCTTACTTTAGGCCTTTTTGTGTACATAAAAATTCAATTGGGGAATTTTTGCCTTCAATACATTGTTTTAAACAATAAAGCATTACAAAAGCAATGTTCTGAATAGATAAGTTTATTGCATATGGAAAATACATTGTCACCGTATACATATACATGGTCACATCATATATCTTCTAGTGCCTCCAATTCATGTGAGGCTGCAACATCTTTACAAATGATATGATGCTCTCTTCTTCTACTTACCTTTCGACCATCGAGCTTGAAGCAAAATTGATCTGGAGGATTCTGAATAGCTACTTCTAATTCCTTCCTAACATATTCGAGAGTCCAATTCTCTTCCACTTCCAATGTCAATGATGGGTGACCCTGTCAAATCATAACTATATCTATCAAGCAAGAGTGGCTACCATCTCTTGTATCTTGGTCCATGCTTTCCCAGTTGTTGATCCATCGCCACCTTCTACAAGTAAATGACATGCACAGATGTTGCCTGGCAATATAGTATCTGATTCCAAAATATCATTAGGATAATTTTTGGAGTATAATCAAATAAGCTTTGTAACTGTTTCACAAAAAGACATTTGAATGTTATAACACTCACCGAAATGCAATGTCGGAGGTGTTCAATTGACATTCGATCAAATCATCTCCCTTTGATGATTTCACTCTCCAACCTTTGTCAAACAAATGATCAAGCTAGGCTAGGCTTCATCTATATCTTTGCACATAAAAGTTGTTCTAGTTTTTCTCAATTGTTTACAATCAGAAAATAAATCAACAAAGCATGTAATTGGAACAAACAAACTTAAGTGGACATTTCTTGCACCAATGCTAGGCTTCATAGCACATTTAATATCATTAAACATTTTGGTCCTGTATGACTCTATCACTTCTGTATCAAGCAATGGCCACTCAGGACTATCAAGTGCAGGCAAAGGAATACGTTCCAACTTTCCATGTCGACTCGATTGAGTGGGCAAGGTATAAAATGAGTCATAGAAATATGTTCTACTTCTTGCGAGATCACGTGGTGCACGACCTTCATATTGAAGTTCCCCCACCTCACCATGTATGGCATTCAAGAATCCCGTCAAGCATTGTGCAGGCTCCCACTCCTGGAGATTAGATGGGTACAAATCTGTGCAAGGCAGAAAAATGTATATCAATCACCTTATTTGCAACATTGGAATACAAAACACAAGCACTTACAATGTGGGCTGTGTCTTGGAAGTCCTTCCAATGGTCCCACGTTGATCTCTTTTTGCATGAATACATGCTGGATCAACACTTCTTTGACAGTTTTCCCTCCTAGTGCCATCTTGAAGTGAAGGATCCTTCCTTTCCAATGTTTGGCCAAGTCTTCAGATGCCTTTCCCTTCACTCGGTAGTGACCACATTTTCCTGGCTGCATAGTGACCTAAGAGTACTTCCTGTATACTTGTTGGGGAATCCATTCTTTGTTCTAGTCTTTTATGTTATACAACACAACAGATGAGATACTACTTGCTCGTTTCAGTCCACTTTCGGTTGCCATGAGAGATTAACAGATGTATGAGAAAGAAGAAGTAGCAGAAAGTGGATGATTGAGCTAACCACTTTTGTGGATCAAGGAGGGAAGAAGAAATGAGGGACGGTGTGTCCTTTTGGGCGCCAAAGATGTTTCGAGTTTTAAAAGTGGAACCAAGTTGAGGGAATAACCAGGAGATTGGGTATCTATCTATTCCAAGCATTCAAAATCATTAGTTCTAGGGGTGGTGGAAAGAATTTTTTAGTGCTCCACATCTAACACAGGAATGTGGAAAACATTCTTTTATTGTGTTAGGTGCTGACAAAAAAATGGTTTAAAATATTTTAAGACAAGGTGATGGTTTTTTTTAATATTTCATGAAGATAAGAGTTTCTCCATATTTTAGGTGGGTTTGTACAGAGGTCCCACCATCGGTGAATATCGTTGGTAGATTTCATGTCACTCAATCTATGTGTCTATTATTATATTATTATTGAAACAACCCTCTTTTGAGTCCAAAATTTTCCTAATGTCTTCCTCTCTTTCCCCTTGTGTCAGGCTACTTTGGCCCTTATGCTACTTTGGCTACAAATTTTAGCTCGAGTGCATCATATGGTCTCAGAGGCTAATTATAACACTTTTTGTAGGGATAAGAGGGGTGAGAAACACCATGGTTCTTTCTCTAGAAGAGTCTCTTTCTTTGTCTTCATTTGAAGCATCTTTGACTTTGATGTAGTTTTCTTTGATTCTTTTTCTGGTAGCAATCTTTTTCTAGGTGACCTTACAATATTTAAGACAAATATTGGCTTAGGTAATAAGGTTTGTTGACATTTATTTGTTCATAATCATCTTCTTCTTCTTCTCCTAGCTTTGTGATTATGGAGTGTCCGCAACTTGGCATTGTCATCTTCATTGTGTCTTTGGTGGGGACCTCGTGCTCTTTGCCACTTATGCTTTGTTTATGCACACATATGCTTGCATACTCATCTGGTGCAACATTCTTAAAAAGATTGTACTTTTCTTTTTCACACACACTAGCGTGCTCATTCGTCCCCATTGATTATTACAAACACTTTTGACTCATGGTGGTTGAACACAAAAGATTTGGTGAAATGTTTAAGTGGTGAAAATTTCCTTGATGATGTCCATGACAATCCAGTCAAATGGCACTATCATTAATGTGGGTGAAGCCCAAAACATGGTAGTATTTGAGGAATATTCATAAACGTTTAAATAAATGATTTCCATGTGAACTCCCTCTAAAAAGAGGATAAGGTTTATTAAACCTTATGGATCTCTTTTCCTCTCGTTAAAAAAAAGAGACCTTGTCTTCTTTAATTTTCCTGATAAATTGTGGCGTGAGAGACTCGCCGCCGCCACTTCTGCTACTACTGTCGTTTGGAGCTGAGCGAATTACACTACTAAGAGTTGTGGGTGTTGAGTGGATCCTTCTGGAAGGCTCCTTTTCTTACACCCGCCGATAGCAGCAACAAAAGCTAATTCCTTATTTTGTTGCCGTCCCCCACAAGTAATAAGTCTGCTTGTGTTTTTTTTTCTCTTATAGCTACACAAGTTGCATTTTGCTTCTCCCAAGTTCTTGCCCTTCTGTTGCTCACATATGGTATATGATGAGCTTGTGTTGTTGCTCATAAAGATAAGTCACAAAGAGAAGGAGGTGCTAAAATCAGAAAAAAACATGATGATAAGAGAAGAAGAAGAAACTACCACACACAACTAAACCTAGTTAGAAAACCTTGAGAGACCTTAATGTCAAGAAGACTCAAGAGAAAATCCTAACCCTAATCATTTGCTAATAATCTAGACCTAACCTAAGAGAGCTAGATCTAAGCTCTGATACCATGTTAAGAATCATGGATCAACCTCTCCTCATGACAAGACATCTACCTAATCAAAAACTAATCCTACACTAATGACAACACTAATATAAGGTGGATAAAAAATGAAGAAAACTCATCCATGAGTGTGTGCTAATTAAGATGCACTCGAGTACAATTAGACACCAAGATGAATTAGCTTGGGTACATAAAGAGACTTGAGATAAGTGCAATTGATATATTTGCGTTGTTGGAAATGACCCCCTTTTATATGAGGCGAGTACATGTTGGCTTTTCTAGCTCATGTGGGATTAACCTTGCTTGCTCATGTGGTTGTTTGCTAGTTGCTTGTGACTTCTACTCACTCCCTACGTTCCTTGTGCTTCATGGCACCACATTTCTCAACAGTACACACAAAAGATTTCAAGGGAGATGGATGAGTGATTAGAGCAAAGCCTCAATGAGTGATTAGAGCAAAGCCTCAATGGGTGACCACATTAATGTGTGTGTGTGTGTGTGTGTGTGTGTGAGAGAGAGAGAGAGAGAGAGAGAGAGAGAGAGAGAGAGAGAGAGAGAGAGATACCTATAAAAAAGAATAGATTATATACAAATGAATATAAAGCATAATTATTAGTAATAATAAATACATGTAAAGAAAAAGGAATTATATATAAAGGAAAATTATAAATGGTAATAAAGGAAGATAGAAATATTAGTAAGGGTAGCATAATGTCAAATAAGTTTGTTAGGTAATTGGATTGGGTAAAAAGGTGTTTTGTGTGTGTGTGTGTGTGTGTACAATTTAAAAAAAAGAGGTGGATTTAGAGTAATATAAAAAAATTAAAAATGGTAGTTTTTGTATTAAAAATGATAGAGGCGAAATTTACAGTATTTGTGAACTTCAGTTCTCTTTCATTGTTTGGCACTTTGTCATGGTATCAGAGCGGGTTCAAAACTGAGGATTTTCTGGTGGTGTCTTGTTTGCTAACATTCTAGCAGAGCCAAACAAGCATTTGAGAGACCCCAAATGGAATCCTGTAATTCCATTTGAACTCAAGAATGTCCACTTTTTTTACTTTGCATGCATTCATGCGCGTGTTTGATCGTCTGCTCAAGTGTCACATTGATTATGCATTTACTATGCAAGGCAAGGAAAGACAACATGAAGCTCTTCAAAAAGTAGAGGAACTACTCAACTCAATTGGGTGCCATAGCGAAAATGTGCAGATTACTGTTACAAGAAGACCTCTGGCATAAATCATGAAGTGGCCCAGCAGGTGTCAATGAGTGGATAAGGCAAGACATTTTCTAGAGAGGCCAGAAAAAGTAAAGAACTCAAAGTCCTGGGACTTGTGGAAGGATTTGTGTAAATGCACAATGTTTCACTACACCAATCCAAGCCTTGTAGTTCTACGTTAGAAGGTTTGGTCATACTTTAATAAGATGGTTAAATCAATGAGCAAAAGTAGGATGACTGTAGAGGAGCACCAAAAATTTCAAGAAGGGCTTCAAAATCTTACAAAAGAAATGGTCAATACATAGGGTGATACCAACATTACGCATTACATGGTAAACATGAGTTTCTTTCTACTCATCAATTTGAAATGATTATGAAGTATAGCTTCTGAATTGGTCCTGTTTTCTTTTGCAGCACATTTTGTATGCACATGGTACATACTTCATGAATGAATATGGTTCTCTTGACATGTGGAGCACCCAAGGAATGGAAAAATCTCACTACCGAGCTAGAGTATATTTTAAAAACACTTTTCAAAAACACCCGACATGGAGGAGGAAAGACTTGTACAAATTAGCTCAAAGAAATGTTCAATTAGTTCTACAGATATACTTTTGGGTGAAAACTATCAATAGAAAAGGCTCATACGAGTGATTTAGCAAAGGCAGCACGAAATAAAGCCAAAATGAGGAGATCAATGAAGTGGAAAGCTGGCACAGGACCAACACATGACACGGCATGGAGATTATCAAGAAGACGAGAAGGAAGAATTTGGATTTAGTGTAACAAAATTTTGTATGCAAAATTTAAAACATTTTGAAGTGTTGTAAACATTTTACTTAATATAAACTTGTAATTAAAACTTAATCATATCATTTCATTACATAAAACTTAATCATATCATTTCATTACTTAAAACTTAATCATATCATTTCATTACATAAAACTTAATCATATCATTTCATTACTTAAAACTTAATCATATCATTTCATTACATAAAAGATAAAACAAAATATTTATAATGATAAGATAATTAACTGCTCTTGAGTCTCTTCTCTACTTGCTCTTCCTCTTCACTAGGCATTTTTCCTCTATAATGCAAAAACTTCTTACGAGACTATAACCCTTGAGTGCATTTACATCTTCTAGTCTGGCACCTAGATCATAGCTAGCATAACAGAGGAAGTATCCGGTTCTGGAAGGCCAAAATCATGTACCGTATCCAAAGATACAAATAGCAACACACTTCTCTATCAGCATGACCTTATGTGTATTGTAAGGGATAAAGAAATAACCCGTATATCTAGATAGTGCCTTGAGTGTGAGAAGTGGAATTTTAGTATCAGTAGAATATTTGTTGTGGTAGACAATAAATATTTCTGTCAATAGACGGGATGTAGTGTGCAAGAGCAATATCTTGGCCAACTCTTACATGGGCAGCACCTCCACATCCACCCAAGGAAACCATCGACATCATCAAGCTCAATATGGCATTAAACAAAGAATTTAGCTTTCACATAAATTCAGTCAATATCATAAATCACATAAATTCACTCACTCAAGAACAGATAAATTACCTTCTAGTTTTCATCCTCTTCCAACTTGGATGTATCCAAAGGTTGATGGAGCCTTCTTCATTTCCTTGATTAAGGGTGGGCAAGGGCTCTCTTCCAATTTCAGTAATTCCTAAATTCTAGCTATGTGGAAAGACAAGATTCAGTCTCCTTGGCTTTTTCAAAGCATAATGACATGACTCTAGGGACTTTAATGAAGTTCTCTGTCACCTTAGTGTGTCCAACTTCAAAAACTCCTCTTTATGTTCATTTTCCACATCGAGTATACCCCTGGAAGCTTCACAATCATCTGCTATAATTGCAAGGCAATAATCCTCCCTTAAATTATAAAGCTTTTGTATGTGGGAGAGAAGAATAAAATTCTTGCCATTTATAAGAAAGGAGGGCAGCCCAGGGAGGACGAAGTTTGATTTCAAGTGTTCTCCATGCACAGATGATCCCTCATCAATAATAGTGGATGCCTTAAACTCTGCCACATCAAACCCTGTGCTTATTAGAAGGCTCTCCTCTCATCACCAAAATCTAGGTCCATAACCTCACCATCAGATTCATTCTCTATGACAAATGAAGCTTGTGAAACCTTTTGACCCATTCTGAACTTCCATTTCATCCTTTGTGTAGTCCTCTTTGTCTGCATCATGAAGAAATAGATAACAAACAAATCCAAAGTAGCACTCAAGAACTTTGCACTTTTTCTTGTGCGCAGAGGGCAGTGTTCAAGACAAATCTTTATCCTCTTATCTTCTGAATAGGCATCCCACCTTCCTGACATGCTCTTTTTTAGATGAGGATAGGGCAAAGCTAGACATGTGAACATATTGTGATGATCCCTCATTTATAATTTATGTACTAGCCAATTTACTATATGCCTCTCACTCTTCCCCTAACATAGAGCTTGTTGCCATGTCCTTAACAATTTGTTCTAAATTAAAGGGCACATTGAATATAGGCTCAACATCTAGAAGACATTCATCGTGCCCAACTCTCCTTAATAAATCAAATAGGTTCTCATTGGCACTAGGCTCATCTGTTACCTCTTCAAGTGTCTCTACATCTTCCAAAGGAACATAGCAGTGAACAACCTGAACAACCTGTTCCATGCTCGAATTGCCGGCCACAGCACAAGAACGAACAACTAACAAGAAGTGGAATTGCCTAGCGAGTGAAGGGGGAAGGAAGCCAATCCACGGCGCAAGGACAAAGAAAGGACTAGAAACGAATTTCCTTATCGCACGGTGAACTGAACGTTGAACTAAAAGTGCAAGTGGAGAAAGGGGCAACGAAAACAATCTACGACGTGAGGAAGGAGGACTGAAATTAAAAAAATAAAATTAAAATAAGGCACGACTATAAATAAAAAGCTTCATTCTCCTCCCTATTTATCATTGTAAATATTTGTAAATTTTCTTCTAATTTTATAATCTTGTTTGTAAAGATTGAGAAATTTTGTTCTCATTTTGTGATGTTTTTTACTCAAAACACATTTGTACTTGAGTTTGTAATGGTTTTGAGATATTGTGCCATAATTTTCATCTCGTGACTCGAGTACATCTCCAAAAGGAAAATATTAGGACTCTTAAAGGGCTTAATATAAAAAGAGCTCCAAATATTGTAATTCTAAAAGAAACAACATAAAAATTTACAAAGGCACAGTAATCACAAGAATTTTTTTTTACTTGATGAATTACATACGTTAATTTACAAAATCCCAAGAGTGTAAATAGACTTCATATAAAAAAACTCCAAAGCTTTCTTATTAAGTCATGCTTATATAATCATATTCCCAATTAGCATCTACCAAGGTCTTTGACTCCATTTGCATTCGAATCTTTCTATTCTTCACCTTGAACTTTGCCCCACTTATATCCTCACTTCCCATGATATTGAGGTGCTCCCTAATATTTAGGAGGCTCCAAGGCCTGCTTGCACTTACAATTTCCACCACACCATTGGGCAACCTAACGCATATGTCAAGAGGCAAAACAACTTGTTCATCCGCTTGCAATGGGACCCAACTACTATTTTTCTTCATCCACCATTTGTAATAAAAGTGAATGTATAAGGTAGCATGAGCTTTAAGATACCAAAATGTAACACTGGACTCTACTATTTTGCACTTGAATGTATCATCCTTATGCTTCCCCTCTGCAATGTTCCACTGCTCTCCAAGCAAGGTAACCATGTCATCACCTAGTACTTTCTTGCACACAAACATGGTAAGTGTTTGTGAGAAAGTAAATTGATTGAACATCTTAGCAAAAAGATGAATTAGACATACCCAACTGAGACCCACAGATCGGGATGGCTTTGCAAACTTCAAAGATCCTTGTATGTCACAAAGCATCTTTGATTTCATGACCATAACTGTCCAAGCATCAGTAGTTGGCCATTCAACAGAAGAGAGGAGAGGAGATGTGATATTCTCTAGCTTACCAAACCCACCATCATGCATTGGCACCACATATAAGAGTGCCAGTAAAAGAAAATCTTTTCCTTAAGAAGGTCTGCACTAGTTTTACAAGAAAACAGTGCCTCACCAATGTCTGCATGGAGTGCTTGGTAAGGCTTTGTAATGGTTACTCCTCTACCAAGTTGGAAGGAAAAATATCTGCAATCCCAAAATAAGATCATTAAACATGAAAGATGTAGCTATCATAATATCACATGCCTCCTTCCTTCCCTTACTATGATACTTATAGTTGCATGGGAATCGAGTTTGTTTACAAAGATGTATGTCTCGTGTCGTTGTACAATGGCCACCAAGTCTCCAGAATTCACCAATATGTCCTTTGCATTGCATTGTTTGCATAAGTCTATAATAAAACTGCATTCTATATATTTTCTTGAGACAATACCTTCACAAATAAGCAATGTTTAAGATCGTAAATCTACTTAAATCATAGAAAATGTCCACAGTAGCAAAACTGAGATAATGTCCATAATGTTTAAAGCTTAAATAGTAAAAGGAGCTTCTTAGTCATAATAATATAAACAAAGGCAAGAAACCCAGAGTGATCATAACAAATGTCTACAATAGTGAAACTGAAACAATGTCCATAATGTTCGAAGCTCTAAGTGTAAGAGGAGCTTCTAAATCTAAATAAACAAACAAAAGAATCAAAACATGGAGTGATGTTCCAAACAAGAAGGCATCAATGGTATTCTAGGTTGTTTGGATTTGTTTACATAAGTCTATAATAAAACTGCATTCTGTATATTTTCTTGAGACACTATCTTTACAAATAAGCAATGTTTAAGATCATAAATCTACTTAAATCATAGCAAATGTACACAATAGCAAACCTAAGATAATTTTCATAATGTTTGAAGGTGTAATAGTAAAAGGAGATTCTTAGTTATAATAAACAAAGGCAAGAAACCTAGAGTCATTATAGCAAATGTCTACAATAGTGAAACTGAGATAATGTCCATAATGTTTGAAGCTCTAAGTGCAAGAGGAGCTTCTGATGTGTTTTTTATGCGTGTTATATGTTTAGAATACTCCCATTACATTCCATCCCCAGTCTACTGCATCATCGACAGCCCCATTACTCACACCACCTAGGAAGACAACTTGTAGAATAGGCCTTGCAAGCAGGCAAGCAAGAGGCAAGTAACACAAGTAGGGAATACTCCCATTACATTCCATGCCCAGTCTACTGCATCATCGATAGCCCCATTACTCACACCACCTAGGAAGACAACTTGTAGAATAGGCCTTGCAAGCAAGCAAGAGGCAAGTAACACAAGTAGGGAGGAATAGTAGCATTGGTGGAGAGAAAACTGAGAATGTTGGAGATCCACTAGTAAACATTTTGAAACCAAAAGGCGTGTTGACTCTCCATACATATCACAATGAAGATCCCTACTTGACCTAGCCATGACAACATTTAAAATTGTGACATGAATTATATTTACCTTTAATGCAAGCATTGCAAATCTTGCTTTGGATGTTTAGAATTGGAAGCAACCCTCCACCATCATGAGTGGAATTATGGAAGCGTTGAATACAATTTGTACTGAAGAAGTCAGGTGAAGGGAAAGATGGTGGATCATTGTGTTAAGTTAATATTTAGTGACTTCCTATCTGACATTGTTGTAAAGGGTTGTTGGAATAGGGTAGGCAATGATCTATATACCTTGGCCTTTAAATTTTTTGACTTTTGTCTCTTTGATTCCTGGCTTCTTTGCATGCCTATACAAAATGGAGGAGGCTACAAAGGTGTAGCATTGTGCCTTAATTGAAGGTTTTGTAGTGGTGCATCACCAAGTTATGAAGTGTACACCACCGGCGGTGGGAAGAAAAAAGGGACTAATGGCAACAAAGGTAACCTTTCTGCATAGAAGTCTACATAGAAATTAATTTCATATAATACTTTATTTCATTATCTTAAAAAATGTGTAACACAAGTGACATGCCTTATCTTATCTGCATTTGTATGCTCTTCTTCAGCAAAATTCGTATTCTCAATTCATAGTGATCAAGTTAAACACTTAAACCTTGGAGAGGAACTTGATGTGGAGCATGAACTCATTCATGACATGTATTTAGTTTCAATTATCTTTATTTATGTCAATTATTTGTTTAATTTTGAATTCGTTTCTATATGTATGTATCTTTATGTTCATCATGTAGTTTTATTTTGAATGATAATTTATTGAATCTCACCAGAGTTCCTCCTGAAGATTTGGTCAAAAGAAAGGGCTCTTCTTAGAGAGGTGGTTGCCAGAGAGGCCACAAGTTCTGCAAGTATATTGTTTCATTATTCAGCAACAAGCCTGGGGATATTGTTGTGGATTTGTTCTTTGGAATTGGGACACTTGGTCTTGCAAACAGTATAATATATGGATCGCAATGTGATATTGTTAGAGAAGGATGAGCGCATTTACGAGCGCCTGTTAGAACCCTACTCTGCTAAGGTCATAAGTATTTCCAAGATTAAGTAAAGTTATTCCCACGAATGTGCATTGAAATATAATTTCCTCTAAACTAACATACATATTTTTTTTGCAGATTTAGAACAAAGCCAAACAACCTAGAATACCATTGATGCCTTCTTGTTTCGAACATCATTCCATGTTTTTATTCTTATGTTTGTTTATCTGTGCTCATAGAAGTAACACATACTTATATTGTTGATATATCTGGTGCTATATTTTTTCCCATGTCCAACCACCATGGACAATGATCTCTCTCAATACTAGAAATAGCATGTGTATAGGTGTAATAAGAATAAGAAAAAGTTATACTTACTCTTCCCAATTGCGAGTCTTCATACATATACAATGGTGTATCATTGCAAGCACATATGGTTTCTATAGCGGAGGTATGCTCTCAAGCTTGTGTCGCAGATCTGATAAATGAAATCTTGCAACGCACTTGACAACTAGCTTTCATGGAGAGAAAATACATTGGTAGTGTACCTAATCTTCAAATGCTAATAGATAGAACTTTGTCAAGGCAAAAGACCAGCCCATCTCCTAGAGACACTTCATGAATACTTGGTGATGCAATGATGGGAGCTGCAATGTTCACAGACATGATAAAATTCAAGGGGGAAAATAAGATTATTCAAGCAAAGAGACCTCTTCAACAAGGATAAGAGGAAAATGTTGCTAATTGTAGTCATAGACCAGAATTTATCTCTGTTGACAGTAGAGCGGGTGGACTCTGTAAAGGCAAAGGATGCAACGATAGACTTGGAGCATGATACAAACAAACAACTAGTAGAAATGGAAAAAGAAATTCATGATAAAAAGTGGGCTATTAGGAGAATTCCAAAGACAAGTAGGGCAAAGTGCCATCATTGGGCAAAGGGTCGTAAATATGATGTGCAGTTGCGAGGTGGGGATGTCACTCCTTGTTTTTCAAGTGACTATCAGTTGTCACAATGGACAAAAGATAAGATGTGCTATTTCTGCAATATATATGTGAGACATACATGGAAGATGCAAACACTCGTTTTACATCCACCCCCTAATGTTCCTGATGTATAGCCCATTGCAAAGGGCACCTCCTTGAAAATTGGGGAAGCACAAAAGCTTATTCGTGTAGGTTTTGATATTGGTATTTCACTTGAGGATCCCCCAACATCCACAACTTCACACGGTGACAATGACCTTCTTGGGGAAAAAAGCCATAAGTTTTCCTATAAAAGAGGTATATCTAAGGCTGCATTTGAATAGATTTAGCAAGCATTAAACATGAAAGCAAAGATTGTTGGTGGAGTCGTATACAAGGTTGGTATCAAAGAAATGTTCTATTTGAAAACAAAGGATGTTAATGAGAAGGGGATGCCACCATTTGAAGTGATAATATAGAAGCTACCCTCATGTTCATGTGGTGCATTTATGGAAATGGTAAACAAGAAGAAGACATATCTTTCTTGCAAGCATATATATTTTGTGCCTTTGATGGTGCTTGGGCAAGATGTGAATAATAATGTGAAAAATAGCTCAACGTGTTTTGAAGGACATGCCCATAAAAGGTATAAGGAGCTACCCTTCCACTTCACATTAGGCCAGAGTTCCTTTGCCCTCCTTTTATGTTGCCCTCCTTTTTTATAGACCAGGAATACCTAGTATAGCACTATTTTGTGATGATAGAAATACCAGCATAGGCATCTCCATGTGGTAGCAATTTTAACTTTTTGAAGTTATCATGAAATGCCACGTGTCTTAGATTCACCTAAAAACCAGCACTATAATGTTACTTGTTCTTGCCTCACTATTACCACTGGTATATTTTCTATGTTGTATTACTTGTCAATTCATGATCAATTTATTATTTAACTCATGCTCGCTCCACAGACACACCCATGTTGACACTACATTGACAAGATTTATGCATATGTATTAGCGGTTAGCACATTATACTGCATTAGTTACATTGATTGGTTGAGTGTGCTTATATTGGTGTGAATATGTATGACACGAACACAAAGGTAGGGAATATCCAATTGAAACAAAGATATACAATATAACACAAAACAATAGGAGTGTGCATGATTATGTACAGGAGATCAAAGATGTATGGGATTTATTGGTGAATATGTATGACATGAACACAAAGGTAGGGAATATCCAATTGAAACAAAAGATACACAATATAACACCAAACAATAGGAGTGTGCATGATTATGTATAGGAGATCAAAGCAAGATGCATTGACATCTAATCAATACACCAATGGATGATAATGATTTGGTTGTTATTAAATTGAAAGGTTTGGGCAAGGAGTACAAATTATTTGACACTTTAATGGTTTGAGAAGTGGTGATTCCCTAGATTTTGAAGAGTTGATCACCTAGATACACAATATAACACAAAACAATAGGAGTGTGCATGATTATGCATAGGAGATCAAAGCATGTGTAGATGCATTGACATCTAATCAATACACCAATGGATGATGATGATTTGGTTTCTATAAAATCGAAAGGTTTGGGCAAGGAGTATCCAATTGAAACAAAAGATACACAATATAATACAAAACAATAGGAGTGTGCATTATTATGTATAGGAGATCAACACATGTGTAGATGCATTGACATCTAATCAATACACCAATGGATGATGATGATTTGGTTGCTATTAAATTGAAAGGTTTGGGCAAGGACTACAAATTATTTTGACAGTTCTATCACTATGGGAGAAGTGGTAATCCCCTAGATTTCATTGCTTATTATGGAAGTGTTGAAGCTTAGATTAAGTACATCATCCAGTAGTAATGGACATGCAAGGGACCAGCCATTTTACACACAAAGAGGTGCAAGAAGCAAGGGGAGATCCTTATCTAGAGGACATATAGGTGGGCATGGTTGGCATGATAGACCACCATAACAACAACAAAACTTTCATCCCTCGAACGGTCCACAAGGACGTAGAGAGTCATACTCTCAAGGTAAGGGGAGATCAAATTCTAGAGGAAGAGGTAGATGGCAACCTCAAAAATAGTAGTATGAAATTGGCATTGAGTGTCAATATTATGGTAAGATTGGACATATGGCTCAAGAATGTTACAAGAAGTAAAATGATTTGCGAGGTGGCAAAATTCAGCATAGTAACTATGTATCCTCTAGAAATGTAGGTCATGACTTCACATAGTGAAGGAGATGATACATGGTACAAGGATTCTAGTGCATCAAACCATATGACATGTCAGGGTTTGATAGGAAGTTTCCCACACAAACACAAGGATATGTGGTTACTGGAGATGATACATAGCATCACATCACTCACATTGGTAGTGTTTCATTGAAGATGTATGATGAGAGAGTGAAGATAATGTTAGATGTAT
The DNA here is from genome assembly GCF_041138505.1 of Cibotium barometz. Taxonomy (NCBI): domain Eukaryota; kingdom Viridiplantae; phylum Streptophyta; class Polypodiopsida; order Cyatheales; family Cibotiaceae; genus Cibotium; species Cibotium barometz. The sequence continues at coordinate 32,207,273 of NC_141081.1, read as the reverse complement.
TGTATGTGCCAGCAAGTAAGGTTCAATGAGTATGGGTATTTTGTTGAGGACTTCAACAATGGATGTAAGCTCATTGCAAAAGGGAAAAAGAGAAGGAAGACTGTTCACTTTGAATGCAGGTATTTTGGAGTTTAAATTAGCCATGTTTTCACATAGCCATGGCATTGTATAGGACATTGATATGTGGCCTAAGAGAATTATACATGTGAATATCCAAAAGCTAAAGTCTATGCAAATAAAAGGGATTGTTGATGGTTTTCCAAGGTTCAAGTATGATGGAATCAATCATGTATGTGATGCATGTCAGTTTGGGAAATAGTGTTATGGGCTACCGCACCTCCCAAGAGAGAACTCTACCCATTCACAATCGGAAGAAGTAATAGACAATAACCATCATTGCGTACTTACCACTTCTTCGAGCTCACATCCCTTGAGGCTCCCCAAGCTTGCTTTTGGAAGCTCCACTCCTCCAATCTCCACCTCCATGTTGTTACCGCAGAGTCACTCTCACCACAATGCAAGGCAATCTACCTCTCACTCTTCCACACACACATGCATAGAAAAGGAACATGCACTAGAGTAAACTCTCACTCACTCACAAGACAAGACAAAGCAAGAGCTCTCATAGCACAAAGGAGGATTGTGTCTTTTCATTATGAGAATTTGCCTTTTATACAACTGGCCCTTATTTACACTTGGGCACCCAAAACTTACTAACTAAGGCCTTGGGTGGCCAGTATCTCAAAATGTTCAACTTTTATAGTGCCTTTACATGACACTTACTAATGTCCTCAATTGGAGGGCATCTTTGTTAATCCAAAATGGGATTAACATCCCCCCCTACATGATGTAGGTTCTATCCTCATAACCTTTACCTAGGTCAAAAGACTTGGTGTGTGAAACTCGTGTCTATAGAAGTTGCAGCGGCGGGACTGCAGCTTTTTAAGGGTTCTATCCTCATAACCTTTACCTAGGTCAAAAGACTTGGTGTGCGGAACTCGTGTCTATAGAAGTTGCAGCGGGACTGCAGCTTTTTAAGGGTTCTTCAAAATTCTAAGTGGGAAGTCCAGAACCCGATGTCGACCATGTCTTCGAACGTGACATGCATGTATCCTGGAGACACCTTAGGCGATGATAGTAAAGCATCATGCCTCTTTTAGTTGGCCCTCTATTCATGTCAAAGAAAAGCTACTCCGCATCAAATCCATCATGTATTTCTTTTGGTTGATCGGTGAGGACTACTTCATGAATCTCACAGCAACCACTATATCTAGATCCAAAATTCTGTGCCATGCTCTTATCCATGTGAGCAAATGCTGTCTTTGACTTGTTATATCCTAGAATGTTCATGGCAAGAAATGCGGGAAGTTGTAGCAGACATGAGAATCCCCCTTTTTTTGCCTCTTGGAATTGTCATGGAGTCAGATGCCTTTTGAGTGGCATGAATAAAGGATCTACTCTTTGTGCTGGTGTGGAGCTCTGGTATTAATAACTATATTCTAGGAATGTTTGGTACTCCTTTTTGCATTCCGGTTGTATGCCAAAATCTGCCAGGTAGGGATTAGTATCATCTGTGTGGATAGCCGTGTAGCCTCCCCTTGTATGCACTGGGTGTTGCTTGCGCCATCTACGAAAACAATAGCTAATCATAAATGTGACAATTTTGATTTCCAATAGATAAGCCAATTGTGGATTGGTTAGCTTGGTGTGACGAGCCACATTCTCCCATAATTTCCCTTCTCCTCCCATATCAGTAAAGCTCCTCTAAATTTGGCATTGGGGCTTGGAGAGGGAATGGAACGTAGGGCTGCCTCCTTGACTCCATGGTCGAGTATACATCCAGCAAGATTCTTCTAGTAGGTTCAAATGGTGTGATTTGCATCAGCACCTTGAACATGAGTTTTGGTTTCAAGAGTGGGTTGCCTGCATGGGTGAAGCCCTGATATTGTGCAGCTATCAAAGACTCAAGAATATTTTCATAAAAAAAAACTTGGATATCATCGTGAGGGTGATGGTCATGTACCTCATCGATCAGCCTTGGTGGAGATAGAGTTGGTGCTTGCCGGCATCTCCTCGAGGGCGAGAGTGTTAGTGGGAAAATCAAAAGCAGGGAGGAGAGAAGAGAAGCGAGAGAATATGCAATCTGCCTCAGTTTTGTTAGTTGGAGATACATTAGGAAAGGGGTTTAATAATTTACTGGCAATGGAAGAGAACATTGGATAAGTAAAAGAAGAGGAGGTTCCTTGTGTTTCTTCTTGACCCTCTCTTAAACTTGGGGGTGGGAGGCTCGGCTTGTTAGTTTTCATAAATTCTGGAGATCACTTATATCATTGGTGGGTATATGAGGATATTCTATATGCTCTTTATCAAAATTAAAAAACACATTAAAGACCATAGCCTCCAAATGTTTATGGATATTTTGATAAAGTTTTATAATACCAAAAGGATGATATAATGTAGATTCAAAGAGTTTTAGATGCTGATGGGTATTATATACTTCAGTCCATCCATGGCTAATAACCCATTGGTAACTTCATGCAAGCACCTCATAGTTGGCTAGTGTCATTTGAGATATCATATGGGAGAAACAGATCGAGTTTATCGCCGGTCGACACTATTATCCATAATGTCTGACTGTTGTAGAACTCAACACCAACTACAAAGGTTTAGCACTATGGGATGTAAGGGAAGAAAGAAAATATTAGCTGGGTTAGTTAGAACTATATCCCCCCGTAGGATTCCAGCATCCCTTTCTGTATTTTGGCGAATGAGGGTTAGGTCTTCTAGACTAAGGTCTTCAATTAAGTTAATTTCATATTGAAGAAGAGAGAGGGTTAGTGTAGATAAAAACAATGTTAGAGTTTGAGAAGGGGCCCGAGGAGTTACTGGCAAACGAACCTATCTCCAAGGCGCGTTCGATGAGTTGGTATAATTCATCTACTTGGTCCATTCATTGGGATCTTTCTTGGAGGGCAAGCTGGCATTCTAGATCCTATATTCTTGAATCTTTGGTGGTGAGGAGTGTGGTGATGGTGGCTTCCTACACATCTCGAGTACTATCCAATTTTGCATATCTTCTATCTGCTTCCTCTATTGCAATCTTGGAAGTTGTGGCCTGAACATTAGCTTCTTCAAGTATTCTTTGCCGCTCCTCTACCAAGCTTTGGCTTGTAGTCAACTGGTGCTCGTGGTGTACGTGCTTAAGCACCTGTTGATGGCTAGCCAACATCTGATCTATCTCTTGGGACGTTGTAGTGATCACCTCATTGAGGGCCTTCAGTTTCTCAACATACGCTTTGTTCATCTGACCTCTTTCTATCTGAAGGCTTACCACTCTATTTTCTGCTTGAGTAATTGCTTTAGTGAGTGTTTTGATTTGTCTTGTATATCCATCTTCCTTTGCTTGGAATGTGGCATGTGCTTCCTCTAGTTTCTCTGTATATTGTGCTTCCTTCTCCTTGGTATATGCCACTTCCTTTTGCAGTTGCTCTAATCTTGCCTTGAGCTCCTTGTTTTCTTTGGTGGTGCGGATATGGTCTTGCTGATGAATTTGTTATTACCTTCCAAGCTACACTCTTGCCTCTTGTTCCTTAACTACGTTTAAGCTCTTTAGGATCACTTCCCTGTGTGTGGCATCTGCCCGCTGCTATCTGTAGCATTATATGGTACTGATGTGTGTGAACATACTTAGGACCATCGGGGCACTTTTTCCCTCACAAGGAGGTTTTTTCCCCCATGCGTATGTACACCATCTTATCTACTCATCTTATGATGTGTACTTATCTTTTGTATCTGTCTGGCACACATTTGTTCATTCTAATCTAGTGAGTTTGTGTGCTCTCAAGCTTCACTATCTTGTGTGTGTGCATTGTTGCAACCCTAACCCTAATTCCAACAATTGGTATCAAAGCTAGCTTCCTTGACACTTGATCTAGTAGTATGCCTCCCTCCTCCACGATCCTATTTTTCTATCTCTGATTGAGATACCCTCTTAGGAGAAGAAGGTATATAATGTAGTGTGCTATATACAAAGTATACAATAAATGTTTTCGAGGTCTACAGCGTGATTCGGGCATGTTTTGGGCGCCACAAGGTTTTTGCAGACGTTCTGGAGAGGTCTTTGTAGCGACAAAGATTTGGTGTGCAGTAGCATCTACAGTGTCTTCAACAACATCGACCATCATACTTTCATTAGTAACACTCTATTCTCTACTTTGTTTTTTTTTCATACACTTTGCAGGTTATTCACTCAATTAGCATCCATTCAGGGTTGCATTCAGTGAATATTGAGTACTTGCAGTGAATATTGAGTACTTGCAGTGTGTTGAAAGATTTTGTATTTGGTAGAAAGTACTTGCAGTGAATATTGAGTACTTGCAGTGAATATTGAGTACTTGCATTCAGTGAATATTGAGTACTTGCAGTGTGTTGAAAGATTTTGTATTTGGTAGAAAGTCATGGCTAGAAATAGTGATGTATTCAACATGTTGTCTGTTGAGGAAAAACTCGATGGGACTAACTACCCATTGTGTTCCTATATGATGAGGCATATACTGGTTGCTAAAGGCCTTTGGAATGTGGTCATTGGTAGTGAAACTCATCCTGTTTCACAACTTCCAGTGCAACCAGGTGCTATAGGTACATATAAAGTAGAATTTGATACAGATGTGGCTCCTCCACATGCACCACTAGTACCTCCCACCATTGCTCAAACAAGATGGGATGGAAGAGATGCACATGCACATGCATTGCTTGCACTTTCTGTGAAGCGAAGCATTATTCCTCATATTCGGTCATGTAAGACTTCAAAACAGGCATGCGTTGCACTTGCTACATTATACCATGAGCGCAATGAAGCACGTGTTGCATATCTATGCAAATAGTTGGAGTTTGAGCACATGAATGAGGGAGACTCAATGGATGGCTTCTTGACCAAAATCAAAGATTTTAAGGAGCAGCTTGCTAGTGTGGATGAGATATATCTTAATAGTACATTGGCGCCCACAATTCTCAATGCATTGCCGAATTCTTATCAGAGTTTTGCCTCTACCCTTAGACTCATTGTGATGAAGGGAAATCCAAATGCCCTTACATTTGATGAGCTGGTTTCAGTACTCTTGCAAGAAGAGCAGTCTAGGTAAAATAGATCTATTATGTGGTTGGTGGCCGAGCTTTTGTTGCCAATCAGAAATACAAAGGTAAAGCTTCTTTGCATGGTGGCTATAAGCCAAAATCAGAATCCTCAGGTAAGGATGCAAAGAAAGAAGGTGATAAGCCTAAAAAGAAGGGCAAGTGTCACTATTATAGGAAACCATGACACTACATAAATAAGTGCAAGAAAAAGCTAGAGAAGGAGAAAAAGAAGGAATCGGGCATGGTTGTGGCTGATGCATCTGCACACACCAAGTGCGAAGATGAAGAAATCTACAAGTTTTGCTTAAGATGATTGGGCATGGATTGTGCATTGCAGTTATGACCCTTCTGTTCATGATGTATGCATGTCAGTTGGCAGAATCGGATGCTTGGTACTTTGATAGTGGCGCTAGTAAGCACATTACTTCACAAAAAAATTTGTTCTCATCTATGGAATCTGTCCCAAGTGCAGGACCGTCACATGTGCAAATGATTCCTCATATCCTGTCAAGGAGTTGGTAGAGTTGGTAGAGTTGTGCTCATTGCTGTAAATGGGGGCGCATTTACTCTTTCTAAAGTTTTATATGTGCCAGGCATTAAGAAGAACTTGTTGTTAGTTTCAGCCTTAGCCTCGTCAAGCTTGATGGTGAAATTTGTGGATGACAGATGTACAGTTCAAGATAGAAATGATGGTTATTCTATCATTACCTCAAGTACCTTGTTTCATGGCCTATACAAGATGGATGTATTTGAGAAGTTGCAGCATGATGCTTGCTCAGTCTCTTACGACTTGTGCTGTGATAATGTGGAATTATGGCATGCACGATTTGGCCATTTGAATTATGACAGTTTGTGACACCTTCAAAGGCATGATATGGTGTCTGAGTTGCCAACTCTTGAGACCCCTACTGGACTTGTATGTGAGGGGTGTATTCTTGGTAAAATGTATCGGGCATCATTTCTAAAGGATGGATCTGTGAGAGCTATTAAGAAATTACAGCTTATACATAGTGATATATGTGGTCCTATGAGGACACCATCTATTGGGGGATATCTCTACTTCATCACTTTATTAATGATTACTCCAGATATAGCTGCGTGTATCCATTAAAGCAAAAGTCAGAGGTTTTTATGTGCTTTAGGCACTTCGTATCCATGGCTGAAAATGCATGTGAATGTAAAGTTGGCACCCTTCGTTCAGATCGAGGGGGGGAGTATGTCCAAGGAATTTCATGCATATATGGCTGAAAAAGGCATAAGGCATCAATGTACAATGCTATACACACCTCAGCAAAATGGTGTGGCTAAGAGGAAGAACAAGTCTCTCATGGAGATGTCACGATGTATGGTGAAAGCCCAAGATTTACCTCATGGTTTTTGGTTAGATACAACTCTGTGCGCAAACTATCTGTTGAACAAATGCCCTACCAAGGCCTTGCAGTCAAGGCCTTGCAGTCTAAAACTCCTTATGAAGCTTGGCATGGCAGGAAGCCTTCTGTGGCTCATTTGCATGTTTTTGGTTGTTTTTCTTATGCTTTTGTGCTTGAGCAACAACACAATAAGCTTGATGATAAGGAAGTAAATGCATATTTGTGGGATACAATTCAGAAAGCAAGGGATATAGACTCTATCATCTAGCCTCAAAGCGGATTTTGGTAAGTAGAGATGTTGTTTTTGTCAAAAACTCAATTCATTCCATGCTTTCATGCAAGAAACAGCATAATGTATGCTCACATGACATGTTTGATTCACTCCTACCTTTGTTTAATGGAGGGCAGCCATATGTAAAGCAATTGAATGCTCAACCAAGTGCTGAAATTCAGCCTTTGCAGGTGCAAAATCAGCCTGCAACTTAGCCTTTTGACAAGACAATTATTGAGGATGTAGTGGATGAGGAGAGAGAAACTATAGAAGAATCTAGGCGTATGCCAAAATGTCTTGTGCAGACATTTGAGGGATAGCAAGTTGGCAGCTCCTTTACCTAGCAGAACTCGTGTAGGTTCTCATCATGTAGATTATTCTCATGTGGATGATGTTCTCATTTCTACTTTATGTAATGAGGAACCTATTTCCTTTGAGGAAGCATAGGATGATGATGATCATCGGATGCATGCTATGCAAGATGAGTATAACTCTATACTCAAGAATGACACCTGGTATTTGACGGATCTACCTCATGGCAAGAAGGCCATTGGTACTAAGTGGGTTTACAAGTTAAATCACAAAGTAGATGGTAGCATTGGTCGCTACAAGGCCAGAGTTGTTGCAAAGGGGTATGCCCAGCAAAAGGGCATTGATTATGATGAGACCTTTACACCCACATCTCGTATGACTACCATTAGGTATCTCATTGCTTTGGCAGCACATCATGGGTGGAATGTACATCAGTTGGACATTAAGACTGCATTCTTGAATGGTGATTTACATGAGGAGGTGTATGTATCGCAGCCTCCCGGTTTTGTTGTGAAAGGAGAAGAGTCTAAAGTATGCAGGTTGAAAAAGGCTCTTTATGGCCTTAAGCAAGCTCCTAGAGCATGGTATGAGAAGATTCATACATACTTGGTTGCAAATAATTTTTGCAACAGTACAACAGAGAGTACCCTCTATGTGAAGAGGAGTAAGGACACATTTTTGGTCATCGTTATATACGTTGATGACATGCTGCTCATGGGACCCAATATAGATCAGATTTTAGCCTTTAAGGTTGATTTGCAATCATCATTTGAGATGTCAAATTTGGGGCCATTGCATTACTATTTGGGGATTCAGTTTATGTAGCACAATGATGGCATTGTTATGCTGCAGTCTAAATATATACAGAAGCTATTGAAGAGGTTTAATCTTGAAGACTGTAAACCTGTGGCTACACCTATGGAGATAAGTACTCGACTTAGTCTTCAAGATGTAGGAAACTCTTTCAATGCTAGTTTGTATCAGTAGGCTGTTGGATCCGATTCTTTATGAATGCAACACGAGGCTAGATATACAGTATGCAGTTTCACAGTTGAGCAGATTTATGCATAGCCCAAGTACGAAGCCTTGGCAGGCTGTTAAGCGAGTTTTTCTCTATTTATAGGGCACTTAGTATTTTGGATTGTTTTATCCAAAAGGGGGCGAGTCACAGCTGCATGCTTTTAGTGATTCAAATCGGGCTGGATGTTATGACACACGAGTGTCCACTAGTGGGTTTTGCTTCCACCTTGGTGATTCATGTATATTATGGCTCAGCAAGAAGCAGCCTACAGGCCACTTCCAGCTCTTTGAAGCTGAGTATAAGGCAGCTTTTACAACTACAATTGAGTGTGTGTGGCTCAGACGGCTGATTTGGGTGTTAGACAGTCATCTAGCACTACGATTTTCACTGACAACCGAAGTGCATTAGCAGTTGCGGACAAGGAACCCAGTGTTTCATGATCGCACTAAGCACATTGAGGTACATTACCACTATGTTAGGGTAAGACTCTCTGTAACAAACAAATATCAGCTTGGTCTATATGCTACAACATGGCAGATTTATTCATGAAGCTTCCTCGTGAAAAGTTTGAAGCGTTTTGTAAATCTTTGGACTTACTGCCTTTTCAGGATTAATCAGCCATACCCTGTACATGTTCACATCATTTTAGGGGGGATTTGTAGCATTATATGGTAGTGAAGTTTGAACACACTTAGGACCGTCGGGGCACTTTTTCCCTCACTAGGAGGTTTTTTCCCTATGTGTATGTACACCCCCTTATCTACTCATCTTGGGGTGTGTACTTATCTTTTGTATTTGGCACACATTTGTTCATTCTAATCTAGTGAGGTTGTGTGCTCTCAAGCTTCTCTATCTTGTGTGTGTGCATTGTTGCAACCCTAACCCTAATTCCAACAATATCTCCCATTTAAGTGCTTTCACTTGTTGGTCCATGGAATCCTGGACCTGTTTCCATAGTGCAGCATTCCTTTCATGCAACATGTGAGTGGTAAGCAAGTGACTTCTCCACACTCTTTGCTCTTGGGTCCAAAGTTCTGTACTTGTGGAGGACGAGCCTTCTGTTTGGTGCACCAGTAATATATCGAGACCTTCCATGGTTTCTTCAAGAATGCAATGAGCGTCAAGATTTTGCAAGAACGATCCTTCTTCAACTATGCCCTCAACTTCCAAGCGCCTTCTTTTACTCGCACTTGTGGTCTCATCGGTTCCTCTTCTCAGCTTCTTGAGATTCTGGGTGTGCTGAGGTGGCCTCTTCATTCCTTTCACCCTCATCCTTTTGTGGCACTTGTTGTACTGCTGGAGCTTATGTTGCAGCAATTTTCGTAGAGGTGGGCTGATCTGATATTATAGAGTCGCGGAGTGGTGAAAGGTTTGTGAATACTGTTTAAGTCGGGCTGGAAGGTGGTGCCTACTATGTTGACTCTAGGATTTATCTTGTTGTCAAGCTGATGTTCTCTTTATCTTTGGCCTCCTTTTGCTCCAAAACCTATTAAAAGATGTGATATCCTATGCCACTTCTTCTTCCATATGCTCCATTTTAGATTCCAATTATTGTAGGCTGCCTCGCATCTTTTTACCTTTCTTTGATTTCTTACCCCCCTTTAGTTCTTGAATGAGCTCCTTTGTCTCTTTTAAGACATTAAGTCCCTACTACAGCTCTTCTAAAATGTGTGTAGAGGGTTCCAAGGATCCTTCCATCTGAGTACCTTAGGGGATAGAAAGATTTGCTACATGACTAAGTACTTTGGTGAGGAGATATGGATTACACACCTTGGATTGGTGTGAGTACCCCCGCTCATGTGAGTACCTTAGGGGATAGAAAGATTTGCTACATGACTAAGTACTTTGGTGAGGAGATATGGATTACACACCTTGGATTGGTGTGACTTTAGGTAATTTTCCATCTCGCGGTGGATGTACCAAGCCTAGTCCTTTTGTTTTTCTTCATGGACTTTTGCTATTTGGTTGAGGGGGACCATGTTATACCTATCCATTGGCTTGACTTGCATGAGCATTGAAATTGCTTTGCAAGCTTTTTCATCCAGTTTGTCCATGATGTTCTCGTATTCTGCTCCATTTGAGTTCAAAGAGACCCTCTTTAGCATATCCTCCATGGGCATCTGATCGATGGTATGGACATGTGTCGGTATGGGTGGGGGTAGCTACAGAGATTCCTGGATCATTTCTTCAGTGATGAGGACCTTCTCATCAGTGGACCCATCTACCTTTGTGATAGTACCCCTCTTGGTGTTTATGTCATATTTAGGAACTCCGCACATAGTGTTGGGTTGATGGTGCAAGGGAGGATCTCTGCCATTCTGCCAAGGTCTACCTTCTCATCAGTGGACCCATCTACCTTTGTGATAGTACCCCTCTTGGTGTTTATGTCATATTTAGGAACTCCGCACATAGTGTTGGGTTGATGGTGCAAGGGAGGATCTCTGCCATTCTGCCAAGGTCTACTTTCTCTAGCTTGTTCTTGACATCTGTATCCTCTAATATCTCAAACACTCAGGGCTGTGGTACTAGAACATAATTTTCTATGAGCTATATGAATGGCTTTCTGGATGACTGTACCTTGGACTGTCTATGCATATGGCCAAACGTAGGTTAACTTGGTGTCGCGTGGTTCTCTCTTCCTCTTTTCAACTGGTGACCCTGTGGTATGGGCCTAAGTTACGGCCGGATTCCCCTCTACCTTTGGTTCAGATGTAGCGGAGGAAGCCATCTATAACATGTGAAAATACATCAGTCATTGTGACTAGTAGGAGCTCGCAAGCCTCCTTATTCTTTAAAAAAAATAATAATTTAATGTGTTAGTCAGTTGCATGGGTGTATGATGGGAAGAGTCAGTTGCATGGGTGTATGATGGGAAGAGTTAGTGTGGTGAGCAATGAATCAAGGATGTGTGTGAATTAGTATTTGTTGGGATTTATTCCTAAACCATGAAGTAGCAGGCCGTGAAATGGCCAAGCGTGAAGGAGTTGTGCGTGAAAGATTAATTCGTGAGGTGTTAACCCATGAAGGGTTAGTTCTTAAAGTGTTAGCATGTGAAGGGCTTAAGCCGTGAAAGGCTTAACCCATGAAGGGATTAAGCCATGAAAGGCTTAACTTTGAAGGGCTCAAGCCGTGAAAGGCTTAACCCATGAAGGGCTTAAGCCGTGAAAGTCTTAACCTATGAAGGGCTTAAGCCATGAAAGGCTTAACCTGTGAAGTAGTAGTAGGCGGTAATTTGTGAAAGAGTAAATGTTAATTCGTGAAAGATCAGGTGTTGATTTGTGAAAGAGAAGGTGTGTTAGATTATCGATGTTGATGGGTAGCCTAGATGTAGGCAATGTAATCTTAACCATTTTACTATATTTCTCCCAACCCGAGATTTGCATTTAACTCCGTGAAATAACAAACTACTATTTCATGGGTCACACCCGTATGCATTTATGATGAGATTTGGCTGGTGTCAAGATAAAAACAAGAATGAAAAAATGAAAACAAGATGAATGAAAACAAGAATGAAAAAATGAAAACAAGATGAATGAAAACAAGAAATACACAGATTCAATCAATGTGTGTAGAGATGATTTCATGAAAATGACTTAAACCATGTTTTTCACTGATGTAATGAAATCATCGAAAGTGTGAAGAGCTCCTACCTGGGAATTAATGGTCGCAAGAATTCATGAGAAGAAGCACACTGACAGTGCACGCAATTCAGAAGATGATGCAGATGAGGATACCAAGATGCAAAGTAAGCTAGGCAATGATGAAAAATGACAAAAACAGGAAAAAAGATGTATTTATGATCTAGTCATCGGCCCCCAGCAGCCATCTTAATTGGGTATAACACATGTTTGCCCCCCGTGATTCGTGGAGGTTTTTTTACTGTTTCGCGGCGTGAAGTGGAATGAGTCTGTTCACGATGTGAACCATTTTGAATTGTTTCACAGTGTCCTCAGCAGTTCACGGCGTGAACTAGCCTAAACTGGTTCATGACGTGAAATAGCTTGTACCCTTATGCATGCAAATATTGATACTCTATTGTTTTCTATATGCTTAAGCACTCCAAGGCTATATGTTATGCATTGTGAGGAGTAGAAGTGTACACGTGAAATGATTGAACATGTTTCATGGCATGAAAAGTATACCCTTTTGCCTTGTACCTAGTTGTTGGATCTGCGTGGCCTTCATCATGCTCCTTTCTTTTAGTGCCATGGGAACCAATAATCAACAATGAGTTTATCAAATTCCTCCTTTACAATTGCCGCATATTTCGAATTCATTTGATACGATTTTTGCCTGGATGGTCTCGGATCAAGATAGTATGTTGAACCACCTCGGGTGGTACACCCTTCATTTTTGTGTATCTCCAAGCAAAACAGTCCTTGAATTCTTTTAAGAGAGCAATGAGAGCTCTTCTTCTTTAGAGCCGCAGTTAAGTCTTTAGCAATGTAGACCAGTTTGGTGTCCTCCCCTGGCTCTGCAGCAATATCAACATCCTTAACTTTAGTTGCAATGTCGTAAGACAGGGATTGGTCACCTTCCTTTACTCTTTTAGCCATCAATTAAACCACCTTTCGTTCATCAATGACGTATGTTTTGCCGACAGTGACAGTAGGTATGTCTTATCGTCCTCCTCATCCATCGTCCGAGCCATCACCTTCTTTGCTTCATGCTTGGCTTCACCCAGAGCTTTATTTTGTTTTCTACGTCCTACGTTAATGAGTTTTGGCGTTTCTGGCTCTTGTGGCATAGCCTTTTTCTCTCATTTTCCTTCTAGGGTTATCTTACTCAACTCCTCACCCCAATTCTTAGAAAACTCGTCATGCACCTTAGTGACCTTGAGATATCTTAGCCACTAGGAATCCGTGGGTTTACTTTGTAGTAGGGCATTTCATCGAGCGATATACCTTTTTTGTTTACGCCATCTCCTGAGGCATTGGGTGTTATTGTGGCCTTGCAACCTAGAGCCCTCTATGTAGGAGGCTTCATCCTCTGTTTCCTCTTCTATTGGTTGCACATCTACCATGCACACTGAGGTGGTATGAATTTTTCCCGATTCAACATACTGGGTTCCTCTAGGGGGCAATAAATATATAGTGGCAAGCACGTGCATCCAGTTTTGACTAAATCCAGAGGTGGAAGCGGCGCATACATTGCGTGCTCTTCCTCTTCGCGTGAAATCTCCTCAACTGGTTGGTAGACTTGTAAGGATGTGATTCGCTCAGGGTGACCAAATTATTTCCAAACAATTACCCTTCCATGGGGTGTGCCTTCCATGTATGTAGATCGATTTTCAGAATCTGTGAATCCTTTCAATCATACACCTGATCTAACGCCCAATCATGCACCAATTTAGCTTCCCTCATGAAGGGTCTACCCAAGATAGTGCCATATTCATGAATCCGGCCGGCGTGTAGAAAGTCCATTACAACAAATGTATGATGGTAGCGGAACAAAAAGAGCTTAAGCCTAATGTTTTTTAATAGCCCCATTGGTCCTAAGGACGTTCCATCTGCCATCTTGACGATTAGATCTACCCTTTCTAACTCTGGTTTTCCCCAGTTTTCCCAACATTGTTTGGTAATAATTCTCACACCTGCACCTCCATCCAGGATAGACAGTGCTTGGTACCCGTTGTGGTGGATTGGAATTGTGGCATTCGTATCATCACTCTCATAATACCGGCCCAATTGTTTGACAGGTATTTTGACAAATCTAGGTGTTCCTTCTTCCTCGTGCACTAGGTTTTTCTCTACCAGAGGTGACTGGCTCCCCTCTGTAGTGGACATTGGGTTCAATCTTCCTTTACCCAGTCCTTGACATCTGCCCACAATGCTGGCGTGCTGCATAGCAATGGTCCTAGTGGCATTTTGACAATTGTGGACAATATGGCTGCGAGATTGCCTATGTCTCTAGGTTCCCTTGCAAGTGAGGAATCCTTACATCTGTTTGTCGTGTATTCAATCCTAGGGAATAAATGGATTGACAAATCTTAACCTGCTTCCTCAAACATTCTTGCCATGAGATCAAGTTGTAACACCCCCTAGGTTTTCCCTTTGTCCACTTATTTTGCTTCTTGCACTCGTGTCAGGACATTAAGTGATGTGATATTCCGAGGCTGCACACTTACAGTCCTAATAGTGGCATGGTTAGAAGTAGTAGTGGAACTACTATGGGCAGTCTTTGATCAAATGAGCGACACCTCACTTCACACATGAAAGTGTAGGCATCATGTTAGTCTGTGCTCTGCGATTGGCTGAGCTTGGCCACCATTAGCCACATTCTTAAGAGAACACTTTGCTACTCGATGAGGTCCATTATAATGAAAACATTGTATGGGTCCCCTCCTCATACTTGAGTGCTGCTGCGACGACTGGCTGAGCTTAGCCACATTCTTAAGAGAACACTTTGCTACTCGATGAGGTCCATCATAATGAAAACATTGTATGGGTCCCCTCCTCATACTTGAGTTTATGTCTTTTCCTTTCCATTGTACCGTGGTTTGAAACACTGGTACTAGTGTGCTGTTCTATAAGACATAATACTCTGGTGCAATCTTCGTGGACTCCTCATAGTAGTCATTATTGACTTCTACCTCACGCATGATTTCTCCCTCATCCAAGGGCTCCTCAATTAACACTTGGTTGCTTTTGGCTTGAGGTGGCTGTGGGGGTAGAACAGGTGGTGGCAAAGGTGACATGTCCTGCATTTGGAACATCCCTCTTGGTAGGTAGGTATTTGGCTGCCCCTGCAGTCACATTGATTTGCATTGGTGGTGTTGGCAAGCTAGCGGCACTCTGGGTGCTGGTAGTTGTGCTATAAGGGGGGCTGGACCCTTAGATATCTACACATGGCAGTGTCATGGTTTCCCAATCTCTGATAGTGAGCGCCAATAACGTAATTGCCTTGATCTTAAGTGAGGGCATTCGGTGCTTGTGTGATTC
The DNA here is from genome assembly GCF_041138505.1 of Cibotium barometz. Classification (NCBI taxonomy): domain Eukaryota; kingdom Viridiplantae; phylum Streptophyta; class Polypodiopsida; order Cyatheales; family Cibotiaceae; genus Cibotium; species Cibotium barometz. Next base: position 32,192,225 of record NC_141081.1, on the reverse strand, counting down.
TGTTTGCAAATTGAGCACCAAATCAGTTCTCTCTAAGGGTAGAGATGAGCATTTCCTGATGCTTCTCTCCCATCCCTAACTTTTAATTTCTCCAAGATGGCATTACCAAGTTCTTCCGCTGTCATATTGCCAACTTGCTTACTCTTGGTTCCTGTGTCCTGATGACTAAAGACTCGCGGATGTTACCACTATTGAAGCTACCTTGGTATCTTCTTGTTGAATTGTAGCAACTCAAGCATATTGTCCTGATATTCAATTTTCAACTTACAAAAAGTATCTATAGTAGCTAGTCAAGCTAACACTAGATAATCATGCATCTTATGATCTTAGACTCCTCTCCGGAAGCAAGGCAATAACTGATCTAGTTAGCCTTTCCCCCTCAACTTGCATCTTATATTTAAGAGCTTGAGTCAAGAAACATAATCTCACATGGACTCTTTTCCTTTTGCTTGATATTGTGGAGCTAAGCCACAAGAGTCCATCTGTCACCACTTCGAGCAACCACTTCGAGCAAAGCTCAGTATGAACACATTTTTAAGTCAGGTGAAATTGACTTTATCCCTCAGGTTTTAGTGTTAAATAACATTGGTGAGCCTTCCCTTCTAGGGTCAGAGAGAAAGCATGTATCATGATTACGTCGCTCACTGGCCCACATGTTTCACATGTAGACTCAAAGACCTCTACATGTTAGATCGGGTCCCCATATCCCGAGAATTTTTGCACAAGCTTTGAAATAATATGTGGCTTCATCTAGGATGGTCTAGATTCCAGGGCAATGCCTAGCTCCCTAACCATACCTCGGCCCATTTTCCCGACCATATTTAACAGATACGCCCTAGTGGACTACGTTTAGGTCTGCGTTAGGATCCACAATTGGCCTCCGAGGAGCTACTCCCCCCCTACCTAGACCACGTTCTCTTCATGTATAGAGTCTTCTATTCAATTCGGGTCTATGGTGGCTGGGTCGAGGTAATTCCTCATTGCCTAGCTCATTGTTAGTAGCCTCAGCCCGCCTTTGTTCAATCAAGAGTTACATGCTCTCTACAAGAACGTGGGATCATTGATCATCTCTTGTATATCCACTCTTGTATAGAGATGATCCTCACGTCCTGCAAGTGCCCTAGGTAGGTTGTCCTCCTCTTCTTGTGTTTCAAGGTTTTCGTCAGCCCTTGGTTCCTCATTGATGGGTTCTAGAGTTGGTATCACTCGTTCTGTTATTCCCATCCACATGCTATCAGTGGCATTTCTAGATGTTTCTAGTTCTTTGCCACGTGGTCGGAACTAATTCAAATCCTCCATTACCCTTTGTTCTGCCCTTTTTCTTTGCGTATTGAGCTCTTGTTTTCTTAAGCTCAATAGCTGAATTGTCGCTTTGCCTCAGCCCTGTTCAATTCTATTTCCATTTCTTCTGACGTGGGGAAGAAGACTTGATCTGTCCTGGCAGTGCTTTCCTTATCCCTTCTAACCCTGGAGGTCATCCCACTAATCCTTACTATGTTAGCATTCCTGGGGCCAAAAGGTTGGGTTGGTAAATCTGGTCTTAGACCATGGCCTACACTTGTTGACACGCCCATGCCCGTAGATTGTGCTTCATCTTTCGTTTCATGTGGAGCCCAAAAAATCCCCTAGCCATATCAAAGATTCTACTGGACCTCATAGGAGAAGAGGGTTTTTCTTCCTCTCCAAGGCTAGAGAATCTTGGCCCTTCTTTCATAGATTCTTCACTACTTATTTCTATGGAGGTTAGATTCCTCCAAGCTGAGACACTCAATTGAGTGCTTGTCGAGTGGCCTAAACCAACATTTTTGGTAGGAATAATCTGGGTGATTTGAGGTACTGTTGTTAGGGGTAAGGTCATCTCCAATGAGTTTCCCAAACCTCAAGTGCATGAGAATGTGTTTCAACAGACGAAATCACTACTCCAACCGTTTCACCTAGTTTTCTATCGAACTATCTTTTTTGGTCCTGAAACACAACAACCATCATTGGGTGTACTTACCAATGCTTCGAGCTCACGTCCCTTAACGCTCCCCAAGCTTAATTTTGGAAGCTCTACTCCTCCAATGTCTACCTCCACGCTATCACCATGCTACTCCTCCAATGTCTACCTCCACGCTATCACCACAGAGTCACTCTCACCACACAATGCAAGGCAATCTACCTCTCACTCTTCCACACACACATGCATAGAAAAGGAATATGCACCAGAGTACACACACACACACACACTCTCTCTCTCTCTCTCTCTCTCAAGACAAGACAAAGCAAGAGCTCATAGCACAAAGGGGGATTGTGTCTTTTCATTATGAGAATTTTCCTTTTATACAACTGGCCCTTATTCACACTCGGGCACCTAAAACTTACTAACTAAGGCCTTGGGTGACCAGCATCTCAAAATGTATAACTTTTATAGTGCCTTTACATGACACTTATTAATGTCCTCAATTGGAGGAGCATCTTTGGGATTAACAAAATAGGCAGCAAGACTTCCATTTCCAAAGGATGGTCAAATGTGAAGGAGGTCTCTAGAAATCATTCATAGTAGCGATATTATATCACCTTGTTGATGACTATAGTAGAATGACATAGATATACTTCTTGAGGAGGAAAAAAGATGAAGAATTTGGAAAATTTAGAGAGTTCAAAACATATGTTAAGAAGCAAACAGATAGTGGATTAAAGATGGTGGAGGTGAGTTCACCTCACATGCATTTGATGATTTCTTGAGAGTCTAGAGATCATGGGATATGAAGGCAACTTACATGTAGTTACACACCCTTGCAAAATGGAGTTACTAAATAAAGAATAGAATCATTGGTGAGATAGCACGAACCATGCTTAATGAGAAGAGTACGCCAAATTACTATTGGGTAGAAGCATGTGCAACAGCAGTGTACTTATTGAAAAGGACACCTATAGTAGCTATCATGAGAGCACACCAAAGATGAGGATGATCGGCTATAGACCTGACATTAGGCACTTGTTGAAAGTTTTTAGTTATGTGGCTTATGTACATATGCCTGTACATATGAAATTGGATCCAAAGGTAGAAAAGTGTGTATTCATTAGGTATGCATAAGACATAAAAGCATACAAGTGTTTCAATCCAATGAAAAAATAGGTCCTCATTAGAAGTGATGTAATATTTGATGAGATGGCTAGTTGGTACAAGGAAAGTGACAGTGTCATGGTTGATGACATTCTCACTTTTCTTACCATTAGAGGAGTCTACTAGTATGTCTAAGCCATATGAGACATCTAGTTATGATAATGTGAGTCCATGGTCGGGGAGATTGAGACATGATGTGAGCACTAAGAGTAATGCATTAAACAAAGGCAAGAAGAAGGTTGAAGGCATTGGCATTGGAAATGAGAGTTATGAATCATCTAGTTCAGAGAGTTATGAATCATCTAGTTCAGAGAGTCTTAATGATGAGTTGGGAATTCTAGTGATTAGGACTCCAAGTGTAAAGTATGAAAGGTATGTACCACCACATGCTAGAGCTCATGAAGCTCGTAATGACCCACAGCCGTTGAGGAGGTCACAAAGGGTGATATATCTAGTATAGATGTTTACATATAGAGGATATGCTATGCATTATGCATATATGACATCTATGGTCAAGCATGTGGAGCTTTGGAAAAAAGCTATAGATGAACGGATGGATGCATTGGTACATAATGACATATGGGATTTGATTGAGTTACCAAATGGCAAGAATGTGATTGGCTAAATGGGTTTATAAGGTCAAACGTAAGTCATATGGATCCATGGAAAGATATAAGGCAAGGTTGGTTTTGCCAAGGGTTATGTACAAACTCATGGACTTGATTATGATGAGATATTTAGTCATGTGGCTAAAATGGCTACCATAAGATCTGTGATTTCATCGGCTGCATTTAAGGTTGGGAATTACATCAAATGTCAAGAATGCTTTCTTGAATGGAGAGTTACAAGAAGAGGTGTTTATGGTGGAAAGTTGCAAGAAAAGCTGCAAGAAAAGTTGCAAGAAGAGGTGTTTATGGAACAACCACATGGATAATTATGTACACCAAGATTTTCCCACACATGTATATAGATTGAAGAAAGCATTATATGGGTTGAAGCAAGCACCATGTGTATGAAACGATATGATTAGCAAGTATCTCATTAGCATTGGTGATGAGTTGGATAATGTTACTATGCAGAAAAAGAGAGTTAGGATCTTAATTTATTTGACTATTACTAGACTAGATCTATGTTATGCAGTGGGACGCATTAGTTAGTTTACGACACAAAGTCCCAGGAAGCCACATTTGGATGCTGTCAAGGAGGATCATGAGATATGTGAAGACCACTTCCATTATGGTTTATTTTATGAGCATGAAAAGTATGTGATGGTGTATGGTTACACGATGCAGATTGGGTAGGAAGTGCTTATGATAAAAGATCTACTAGTTGGTATGCATTTAGCATAGGAAGTGATACAGTGAGTTGGAGCAGTAAGAAGGAAACCACAGTTGCTTTATCTAGCATGGAGGCAGAGTATAGAGAAGAAGAAATGGCTGCATGTGAAGTGGTATGGCTAAAAAAGTTACTTGGTGATTTGGGATAGCATCATGATGGAGAAGTTGTCATACATTATGAAAACATGAGTAGCATTCAGTTGGCTAGTAATCCGGTTAATCACACAAGGAGACTAAACACAGAGTTCCATTATCATTTCATCAGGGAGAAGATATTAGATGGATAGGTTGACTTGACATATGTGAAGATAAAAGAACAAGTTGCAACAAATGATATCTTTACCAAATCACTTGGTAAAGAGAAGGACAAGTACTTCAAAGATAGACTTGGAGTACATGAGATGGACATGGTGAGCTTGAGGGAGAGTCTTGAGAATGCAAACTCATCGATAGAGCTGGTGGATAGCATTAGATGTGTGGACACAAGTCTAGTAATGTGCAGATAATAAAGGTCGTGCCCAACTAGCTAAGTGTGTGTGAACATTAGTACTAGGTTATGTTATGTGTGAACTTGTAGAATGTGTGCTGATTTTGGTGAAGGAGAATGAAGGTAGCTATGGAGCTTCTCTACATTATGTGAGATAGATTAATGAGAGCATTTAGGGTTTGTGTGTGTCTCCTCTCATCTTATCTATTCTCTTTTCATCAAAATTAATTAAGCTTTTTCAACCTTATCCATAAGCTCAAACTAGTGAGACTACTAGTGGAGAGCTTGGTTCTCCTAACTAAACTCGTTGCCCAAGCCCTACTAATAACGAGCTTGTAGAGCACCCTAGGGCAACCTTGTATGTAGGAGGAATGGAAGCAAATCGGCTTGAATCGCACATAAGACGAAGACAAATTGTAACCAATGTTACTAAAATTGAGGAAAATTGATAGCTTATCTCGCACACGCAATAATTTCTATTGTTGAGAAATGTTGTACCATCATGGAGCATAAGAAAGGTAAGGAGTGAGTCACATGAATAAGAAAAGAAGCATGCACATTAGAAAAAGGAATAGACTAAGGGTCTAATATCAAAGGTTGATTTGTATGGTCACTTGTAAAAGGCGAAGTCAACGGTCAAAAGGTGACACATGGAAAGCGCAAGGTTGTACATGTAGTGTGAGCTTTTATGGACACATGATTGGCACACAAAGCATGGATTGGAGCCCCTTCCCAAGGCTATAATTATGGGTGTAGGGAACTTGATTATTACAATGAGATTATGGAGTTTGTGCCTTAATCATTAGATCATTGATTAGCATTTATCTTAATCTCATATTAGCATTTTCTTAGTCCTTCAGTATGGCCTTAATCACTTGCTATGAGTCACCCTAGATCCACATTTCTAACATGGTATTAGAGCCACCTAGGGGCTGCTGGCCATAATAAAGTGATTAGCTTTCAGTTGCAAGTGTTATTAATGATTAAGGAATCATTAAGTTCTTCTTTATTTCTTTTGCAAATTAGGGTTTCCTTAGGACTTTCCTCATTCTTGTTTGTGTGGAAGCCGCTTGTTGTTGTGTAGAGAAGAGTCACCACAAAGAGAGACAGGAAGGAGAGCACAACACCCAATATTGCAATTTTTGGAACAACCAGCAGTGGGTAGAGCTGAGCTAGAAGCTCAAAGAGAAGAACGAGCCAAAAAAACTCTGCACTCCAAGTGAAAAAATAGCATAGAGAGAAGAAAAGCAGTTTGCGCACAGCAAGAAAGACTGACAAGCAAAGAGCACGCCATGAAATCACAGAGTGTGTCATCTCTGCTATGCTGTCAGGCAGCATCTTCATGTAGCTAACAACCACCAAGAACAGCTGCTATGGGCAACTCCAAGCCAACGTAAAGCAACAGCGATAGCGGGTACAGATAGAGCATCGCCAGCAAACAGGCAGCTGCCGGCAAGCAGTGAAGAGCAGATCCGGGAGACAAATTGGCAGCAGCAAGCTGTGTAAGCACCATCGCCAGACTCAGATAGTTTGTCATCGCCCAGTAGGCAGCGCAACACAATAGAGCATACAAATAGCAATCGCGACTGCTAACCAAAACGCCCGCTGCAGATAGAGAACATTCCAAGCAGCCAAGATCAATAGCGAAGGAGAAGCAGAAGGCAACAGTGCAAAGCATCGCAAATCTGCAAGCAGGAGCAATGCGAGAGAGAGAGAGAGAGAGAGAAGCAAGCTCCCTCACAGCACGCAGCGTGGTTTCCGACTGCCCACGACCACCGCCCACGACCACAGAACGCAAAAAAAAGATAAGGTTTTGAAAACTCTTTTTTTTTTAAATCTCTCTTAAAGGTGTGTACATATAGACATGCATGACTTTGGCCATCTCATCAATAAATGTCTTTCCAAATGCACAATCATCATCACTCTCGGCAAAAAGCTTTCACACATCTTCGATAACCCGCCCGTATAATCAAGCATCCATGAGTTTTCTTTTATGTGTGATGTATGAGTCCAAGAAAGAGTACGTTTCTCTAACTGAGTGGACACCTTTCCCCAACCATGAGTCATACATCATTGTAAAGAGCAGCCGAATGAGCACGCTAGTGTGTGTGAAAATGAAGAGTAAATCCCTTGAAAAATGCTGCAACCAAATGAGTATGCAAGAAAAACATCATGGAGTCAAGGTCATAGCAACCAAAACCCTAACCTAAATCATATGTTGTAAAGGCCACCAAATGAGTAGGCCAAAAATCATTTGTTATGTATATCTACCCAACCACCTAAGAGTAGCCAGTTACGCACCCAGGGGGTAATAATTATTGTAACCCTATAATTAAAAGAGACCTCTAGACCTCAAAGATAGGTCAAGTCTCTATCAAGGGGAGAACCTCACTCTTAGAGATGACCTCTAGGCCTCAAAGATAGTTCTAGTCACCATCAAGGGGGAATTAAAAAAATGTGTCATAAAACCTCACATCCAACCACCTTGAGTAGCCTAAAGAGTTGGCACCAAGGGGGGGTGTTGAGAAATGTGGTGCCATGGAGCACAAGAAAGGTAGAGAGTGAGTCACATAAACAAGAAAAGAAGCATGCATATTAGAAAAAGAAATAGACGAAGGGTCTAGTATCAAAGGTTTATTTGTATGGACACATGTAAAAGGTGAAGTCAATGGTCAAAAGGTGACACATGGAAAGCACAAGGTTACACATGTAGCGTGAGCATTTATGGACACATGGTTGGCACTAGGGTGCACACAAAGCATGGATTGGATCCCTTCCCAAGGCTATAATTATGGGTGTATGGAACTTGATTATTACAATGAGATTATAGAGTGTGCCTTAATCATTGTATCATTAATTAGTCTTTATCTTAATCTCATATTAGCATTTTCTTAGTCCTTCATTATGGGCTTAATCACTTGCTATGAGCCACCCTAGATTGACATTTCTAACATGTTAGAAATCATGGATCTAGGGCGGCTCATAGTAAGTAATTAAATCCATGGTGGAGCTTAAGAAAAATAGTAATACAATATTATTTTAGAGATTAAGAAATCACACAATAATAAGAATATAAACTCAATAATCTCCTTGCAATAATCAAGTTCATACGCCCATATTTATAGCCTTGGGAAGGACTCCAATCCATGCTTTGTGTGCCCCCCCACAGTGCCAACACTGTGTCCATAAATGCTCACACTACATGTGCTCTCTTACACTTTCCATGTGCTACCTTTTTGACCTCTGACTTCATCTTTTACAAATGACCATACAAATTAACCTTTGCCAATGTACCCTAAGTAGTCTATTCTTTTCTAATGTGCATGCTTCTTCTCTTTTTCATGTGAGTCACTCCCTACCTTTCTTGTGCTCTTTGGCACCACATTTCTCAACACCCCCCCTTAGTGCCAAATTTTTGGGTTACTCAAGGTGGTCGGATGCGAGGTTTTATAACATATTTTCACCCCCCCCCTAATGGTGACTTGACCTATCTTTGAGGCCTAGAGGTTATCTCTAAAAGTGAGGTTTTTCCTTTTATAGAGACTTGACCTATCTTTGAGGTCTCTTCTAAGAGTAAGGTTATAAGAATCATTACCCCTGTGGGTCCTCAACTAGCTACTCTCAGGTGGTCGGGTAGATTTTCACTCCTCCAAGGTGCTACTTTGGCTACTCTCTGGTGGTCGAGTGTTACAACATTTCAAATGATTTTTGGCCTACTCATTTGGTGGCCTTTACAATGTTGGCTTGAGTAGTGATGGAATTATTTGCGCTCATTTGATCGCATTTTATCAAAGGTTACATTTTAAAAAAAAAATCATGGTCATTCATGTGCCTGCTCATACTGGCGGCATTTACAAAGGTCACATATTTTTTATGAAACCATTTTTTCGATGACAACATATTTTTTATGAAACCATTTTTTCGATGGACAAATTTGATCTTGAGATAAAGATCTCATATGTAATGTGAATATTGCTAATAATATAAATGCCCAACTCAATGATGAAGAGTTCATTTTCACCACATTTCTTTGATATTTTAATTTTATTTTTTTGAATGGATCTTATCCAGTCGTCGTCGTGAATTTTGCTGGTCTGCCCGCCACGCAGAACTATGCGTCGCTTCCGTGTCTCACTGCTTTCCATTTTCACGAGCGACTTCTTTTTTCTCGTGCTATCCTCGACGCTGTGAAAGCCTCCCGGGAAGGCATCCCTCTGCCATATTTTTTGATGGATGCTGTAGTAGCTTGCTGGTCCGATGAACTCTCAGAAGTAAAGGTTGGAGATAACCATGAAAGGGCCACATCAAGGCTTGTCGTGTGTTCACCGCCATCATCATCATCCTCATCAGCTTCTCGCCATGCCAAGTTCTCCATTGGCCTACCTCATGCCGGCTGCTTTCCGATGCTTTTCTTCTCTTACCCTCCTCCTTCTCTTTGCTTTTTTTTTTTTCGTACACACTCGGGGCCCACTCAAGTGGGTGGAGCCGATTTTCCCTTCCAACAATTAGCCAATTATCATGGTCAGGCAAGTTTCACGTACCATCGGGCAAGAGCCACGAATTAGGCATCCCCACATGACCACCGCGATGAGTCGAGCGATGAGTCGAGCGCTGGAATAGCGGAGGGGTCTCGTATGGATCCTCCTATCTCGGGTGATCCACCACCCGAGGAGGAGGAGTCACTCGAGTGTTCAAGGGGCAAGAGCCCGAGCAACCAAATACATCAAGCGAGCATAGGTATCTCTTTATAACATGAGAGAGTCTAGTGGGACTTGAACTCATAATCTAGAGGTTACAAGTCACAAGCTTGACCACTACACTAACTCAGTTGGGACTCTCTTTGCTTTTCTTCTCAATGGTGGGTGGTAATCTATCTCAATTCTAATGCACACTAAGAGAAGCTTGGTGAAGATGAGCGAAAAAAAGGATTTTCTAAAACCTAATCAACTAATCAAAGATAGAAAATGATAGCTCCCTATCAAAGGACACACACAAGAGCAAAATGGAGGAGAGAGAAACTAGACTTTAGAACTCAGCTCGGCACATAGATAACAAGTAAGTTTCCCAAAACATGCTGTACACATTGTAGCTTAGTCTTGGGTGGGTAGTAACATCTATGAACAAGTACTCATGAGAGCCATGATTAACTAGAAGGACCTTGTTTATAGCTAATTTCCAAACTTCTAATCATAATAACAAGTGGAAAATGGTGCTAACACTACTCTTCCCACAAGTTTAATACTAGTTATGACTTAGTTTTTTCTTGTGGTGGATGATGACATGCATAGCCCTTCCCATTCAACTATGACATGATGACATATAGCCCTTCTCCTTCAACTATGACAAGTGTTTGTACTATTGTATCAATGATTCAATACCACCACACTTACTACAAGTGTTTCATCAATGTTTCAACACCAGCACACTTACTAGTATCTTTCAACTTTTGAAGAACTAACATTACTTGTATAATTCAATTTTAATGATATTGTAATCCTTGATTTTAGATATAAGGATGTGTAACACCTTCTATTAGTTTGGTCAAAGTACCAAGTTTCGTTATGGTTTTGAAAATATACCTCTAAATTGGTATTTAATAATCTTTTCTTTGTTACCTCTATGTTTAATGTTACATTGTGATCATGGGTCTTACAAGCAACCCACACACTTGCTTTCTTGGTAATCCATGGGTCAATGAGCCCAATTTAGCATATAACCGATGGTAATTCTCTTTTCTAGGAACAAACTTGATAATGAAAATAATACCTTTATCCCTAAGCTTGGTAAGCTCAATCATGAATAAACTTTTCATATCCATAACATTTTCAAGGTTTTTCTCCTCACTTATTATGGAGAGCATTTTGTATGTTCACTTGATAGTGGAGGAGGTCACCACACATAGTGGTGACCTACTGTCCTACTATTGTGTGGTGATGATCCACTTCAAGTTTAAGGTGGACCACACACACCCCCCCACACGCACATAAACAACAATTTTGATATCCCTACACCCGAATAACACCTTTGGCATATGCCTTCCTTACAAATTATTATTTTCTTTCTCTAATATTGTTATCTGTAAATTTCACCTCTTATAAATTATTACTTTCTTTCTCTAATATTGATTTATGTAAATTTCACCTCCTATATCATTTTTTAATACAAAAACTACCATTTTTAATTTTTTTATATTACTCTAAATCCACCTCTTTATTTTTTTGATTGTACACACACACACACACACACACAAAACACCTTTTTACCCAATCCAATTACCTAACAAACTTATTTGACATTATGCTACCCTTACTAATATTTCTATCTTCCTTTATTACCATTTATAATTTTCCTTTATATATAATTCCTTTTTCTTTACATTTTATTATTACTAATAATTGTGCTTTATATTCATTTGTATATAATCTATTCTTTTTTATAGGTATCTCTCTCTCTCTCTCTCTCTCTCTCTCACACACACACACACACACACACACACACACACACACACACACACACACACACACACAAACACACACACACACATTGATGTGGTCACCCTTTTACTAATTTCTTTGTAGATTTTTCAATTTATCAACATAGATCGTTCTTATCTCCTTCTTGATTTTTCTATGTGATTGGTTATCTTTCATGCACCTCATTGCTAACCCTCCACTATATTTTCCTTGTTTAGTACCAAAAAAATATGAGGCTTTGCTCTAATCACTCATCCATCTCCCTTGAAATCTTTTGTGTGTACTGTTGAGAAATGTGGTGCCATGAAGCACAAGGAAGGTAGGGAGTGAGTAGAAGTCACAAGCAACTCGCAAACAACCACATGAGCAAGCAAGGATAATCCCACATGAGCTAGAAAAGCCAACATGTACTCGCCTCATATAAAAGGGGGTCATTTCCAGCAATGCAAATATATCAATTGCACTTATCTTAAGTCTCTTTATGTACCCAAGCTAATTCATCTTGGTGTCTAATTGTACTCGAGTGCATCTTAATTAGCACACACTCATGATGAGTTTTCTTCATTTTTTATCCACCTTATATTAGTGTTGTCATTAGTGTAGGATTAGTTTCTGATTAGGTAGATGTCTTGTCATGAGGAGAGGTTGATCCATGATTCTTAACATGGTATCAGAGCTTAGATCTAGCTCTCTTAGATTAGGTCTAGATTATTAGCAAATGATTAGGGTTAGGATTTTCTCTTGAGTCTTCTTGACATTAGGGTCTCTCAAGGTTTTCTAACTAGGTTTAGTTATGTGTGGTAGTTTCTTCTTCTTCTCTTATCATCATGTTTTTTTCTGATTTTAGCCTAGAAAAAGATTGCTACCAGAAAAGAATCAAAGAAAACTACATCGAAGTCAAAGATGCTTCAAATGAAGACAAAGAACTCTTCTAGAGAAAGAACCATGGTGTTTCTCACCCCTCTTATCCCTACAAAAAGTGTTGTAATTAGCCTCTGAGACCATATGATACACCCAAGCTAAAATTTGTAGCCAAAGTAGCATAAGGGCCAAAGTAGCCTGACACAAGGGGAAAGAGAGGAAGAGTGAAAGCCTAAAAATTGAACCCAATATAGGATCCAATGGTATTAAAGTTGTAAACCTCTCATCCGACCACCTTGTAGCAACCTCAAAACATGGCACCAACAAGGGGGGGTGTTGAGAAATGTGGTGCCATGGAGCACAAGGAAGGGAGGGAGCGAATAAAAGTGATAAGCAACTAGCAAACAACGACATCTCAATGACATGAGCAAGCAAGGATAATCCCACAAGAGCTAGCAAAGCCAACATATACTCTCACCTCATATAAAAGGGGGTCATTTTAAGCAATGCAAATATATCACTTGCACTTATCTCAAAGCCCTTTATGTATCCAAGCTAATTCATCTTGGTGTCTAATTGTACTTGAGTGCATCTTAATTAGCACACACTCATGATGAGTTTTCTTCATTTTTATCCACCTTAGATTAGTGTTGTCATTAGTGTAGGATTAGTTTTTGATTAGGTAGACGCCTTGTCTCATAAGGAGAGCTTAATCCATGATTCTTAACATGTACTAAATTTCTTGGTTTAAATTATTGATTTCCCATATGCTCATCATCTACCTTACTCTTAATGTTATCGAAATGGTCCCGCATTAAGTGCTGCTTACAAATAGCTTTGGCATGGTGTTGATGATGGTTACTTCACAATGGACCATTATGGTATTTCGTTATGGTAGAATAGCTCTATGTGTTTGCTAGTGTGAATGGTTCTTCCCATGTTTATATCATTCACACTAACCTTTTGTATCATGAATTTAAGACCTTTTATATCATTCACACTTACCTTGTGTATCATGAATTTAAGACCTTTTATATCATTCACACTGACCTTGTGTATCACTATAATATGTGTATTCTTGGCTTTTGAGGCTTTATTTTCTTTGAGACTTCATATATGGTTCTTCCCATGAGTATCAAAGTTATAAGACTCCTTGTATTCATTATGGTACTTTTCATTTTCCATTAACAAGTACTCATGCCTTGAGAACCATAGACTAGTAGGAGATTAATTTCCAAGTTGTGATCACAATAACAAGTGCGAACACATGCATTCCCACAAGATTAATACTAGTTCTATTTTGTTTTTTCTTGTGGATGTAACATGTATAGCCCTTGCACTTTTGGAGTTGGACTACAAGTGTTTATAGTACTAGTGCATCAAATTGGGGGCATCAGTAGTTCAAGGCCTTCACAATTATCGGTGTCTTCCAACTTTCGAGGAACTAAAGTTACATACATACTTTATTTTGATGAGATTTTGATCCTTGTTAATATTTTTACAATTCTATTGCTTTGGTCAAAGTCTTGAGTTTCACAATGTTTTGAAAAGGTATCTCTAAAATTGGTACCTAAAATATTTTCCTTATTTGCCAACATATATAATGTTATGCCAGTTGCGGATCTTATAAGCAACAAACACACACCATTTGAACCTCTTGACTACGTTATTAAATGATGTGAAAGTCACACCAAGTTTTGTTTGTTGATAGTCAAGCAGAGCATGAAATATGTGCAATATAATATGTATATAACAAGCTAATCTTTCTTTTTAAATGTTCAAACTTAGACCAAGGTTTCAATCAATGTTCAAGCATGCTAGAATCTAGATATAACAAGCTAATCTTATTTTTTACTGTTCAAACTTAGACCAGCATTTGCTAGACAAGAATGCCTAGTTACTTTTTGCGTTGATATTCAAGAAAAAATTAGATGGTTGCATAATTATTTCTTTTCTAAAATGAGCATCTTTTTCTATAAATATCACTTCACAAAAACAGATAAATTTGTATTAATGTCTTTTGACGCTTTGTAATGTTTCACTTTTATAGAGTTCTCTAGTGGTGGTTAATTGAGAAGTACTACTCCACCACAACCATATGGTTGAGATTGAAAGAGAGATAAATTTGTATTAATGTCTTTTGACGCTTTGTAATGTTTCTTGACACTTGATAAAGGCTACAACGGCAAAAATCTTTTATGCGTATGAGAGAGAGAGAGAGAGAGAGAGAGAGAGAGAGAGAGAGAGAGAGAGAATTATATTAACATCTACAAAAGGCCAAATTGACTATGAGACTAAATGCACAATACGAAGACCCCACAAAGACCATGAAGATCTTAAGCTAAAAGTCTAGGGTAATTAAAGAAAACCTTCCCAAAAAAAACATCATAACTCTACAATGCCACCTATCAAAAACATTTTACCGCAACCCAAAGTTGGGTCTCATTTTTGGTTTGGGTTTGCAAAAATCTTCAATGAGGGATGTGCCCATGTAGTAGACTACCCACTTTCCTTCTTTGCAAGCTACTTGAACTTTGGCTAATTTTTGTAGGCTTCTATTTGAGTTGCCTTGAGTTACATAGGGGTCAATTCTTGTGCGATCCATATCTTGGTGTCTCTAAGTGGTTTTAACTATTTGAGTTACCTTGAGTTACATTGGGGTCAATTCTTTTGTGATCCATATCTTGGTGTCTAAGTGATTTTAACTTTGAGAATCGTAATCTTCTATTGTTTGGTATGGTAAGTGATGGATCCCTTGTCGTGAAGCTTTAGTATGATTTCACTTTATCATTAGCATAACTTCAGCTACTTGCTTATTTAAAAATCCCTCGTCCTCTCCATCCATCCTTCAGGTAGACCACCCATGTGGATCTGAAGGGACTTTGATTGCTTGAATTCACTCTCCTTGACTTCGATTGTTGTGACTTGTGACTTGATGTGTTTTTGTAAATCTCCCTTGACTATTGTTTTGATGGTAGTGACTATCTTCTAGAGATCTTTGTTCATCTCATGTCTCACCTTGGTGATGATTTCTCGGGTTTCATGTACCAAGCTTTGTTTGTTCTCCAAGGTCGTGAATTAATCTTTGATTTTTCGAACCCATCCTTTAAGCCATGTGATTTCCTCCTTCAAATAGGTGGTTAGGTTGGTGTGGACAGAGGGAGGGAGGCAACGGGGCACTCTTGGTGTTGCCTGAGCGAGCGATCACAAAACTACAATGGCAAGATTCATTTATGGATGAGGGAGAGAGAGAATTATATTAACGTCATCTACAAAAGGCCAAGACATCCTTTGAGACTAAATACATAATATGAAGGCCTCACAACGACCATAGATGTCTTAAGCTAAATGTCTAGGCCAGTAAAAGAAAACTTCAAAACACTAATAATCATATAATAAAGTTATCGTGCAGCATATTGAAAACATTCACCTCAACCCAGAGTTGGATCTAATTTTAGGTTTGGGTTTTGATTTGGCTTTGCAAAAATCTTCAATGAGGGCCCTTGCGATAGACTGCCCACTTTCCTTTTTTGTGGGCTACTTCTTGAACTTTGGCTAATTCTGCAAGCTTCTGTGATCTATATCTTGGTGTCTTTAAGTACTTTTGGCTATTTGAGAATCACAATCTTCTATTGTTTAGTACAGTAAATGATTTCGTCTGTTGAAACACATTCTCATGCACTTGAGGTCTGGGAAACTCATTGGAGATGACCTTACCCGTAACAACAGTGCCTCAAATCACCCAGATTATTCCTACCAAAAATGTTGGTTTAGGTCGCTCGACAAGCACTCAATTGAGTGTTTCAGCTTGGAGGAATCTGACCTCCATAGAAATAAGTAGTGAAAAATCTATGAAAGGAGGGCCAAGATTCTCTGACCTTGGAAAGGAAGAAAAACCCTCTTCTCCTATGAGGTCCAGCGGAATCTTTGATATGGCTAGGTGATTTTTTGGGCTCCACATGGCACGAAAGATGAAGCACAATCTACGGGCATAGGCATGTCAACAAGTGTAGGCCATGGTCTAAGACCAGATTGGTACCAACCTTTTGGCCCCAGGAATGCTAACATAGTAAGATTAGTGGGATGACCCCCAGGGTTAGAAGGGATAAGGAAAGCGCCGCCAGGACAGGTCATGTCTTCTTCCCCACGTCAGAAGAAATGGAAACAGAATTGAACAGGGCTGAGGCAAAGCAACAATGTAGCTATTGAGCTTAAGAAAACAAGAGCTCAATACGCAAAGAAAAAGGGCAGAACATAGGGTAATGGAGGATTTGAATTAGTTCCGACCACATGGCAAAGAACCAGAAACATCTAAAAATGCCACTGATAGCATGTGGATGGGAATAACAGAACAAGTGATACCAACTCTAGAACCCATTAATGAGGAACCAAGGGCTGACGAAAGCCTTGAAACACAAGAAGAGGAGGACAATCTACCTAGGGCACTTGCAGGACGTGAGGATCATCTCTATACAAGAGTGGATATACAAGAGATGATCAATGATCCCACATTCTTGTAGAGAGCATGTAACTCCTGATGATTGAACAAAGGCGGGCTGAGGCTACTAACAATGAGCTAGGCAATGAGGAATTACCTCGACCCAACCACCATAGACTCGAATTGAATAGAAGACAAAATACATGAAGAGAACGTGGTCTAGGTAGGGGGGGAGTAGCTCCTCGGAGGCCAATTGTGGATCCTAACGCAGACCTAAACGTAGTCCACTAGGGCGTATCTATTAAATATGGCCGAGAAAATGGGCCGAGGTATGGTTAGGGAGCTAGGCATTGCCCTGGAATCTAGACCATCCTAGATGAAGCCACATATTATTTCAAAGCTTGTGCGAAAATTATCGGGAGATGAGGACCCGATCCAACATGTAGAGGTCTTTGAGTCTATGTGTGAAACACGTGGGCCAGTGAGCGACGTAATCATGATACATGCTTTCTCTCTGACCCTAGAAGGGAAGGCTCACCAATGTTATTTAACACTAAAACCTGAGGATAAAGTCAATTTCACCTGACTTAAAAATGTGTTCATACTGAGCTTTGCTCAAAGTGGTGTGCTCGAAGTGGTGACAGATGGAGTCTTATGGCTGAGCTCCACAATATCAAGCAAAAGGAAAAGAGTCCATGTGAGATTATGTTTCTTGACTCAAGCTCTTAAATATAAGATGCAAGTTGAGGGGGAAAGGCTAACTAGATCAGTTATTGCCTTACTTCCAGAGAGGAGTCTGAGATCATAAGATGCATGATTATCTAGTGTTAGCTCGACTAGCTACTATAGATACTTTCTGTAAGTTGAAAATTGAATATCAGGACAATATGCTTGAGTTGCCGCAACAAGAAGATGCCAAGGTAGCTTCAATAGTGGTAACATCCGTGAGTCTTTAGTCATCAGAACACAGGAGCCAAGAGTAAGCAACTTGGCAATATGACAGTGGAAGAACTTAGTAATGCCATCTTGGAGAAATTAAAAGTTAGGGATGGGAGAGAAGCATCAAGAAATGCTCATCTCTACCCTTAGAGAGAACTACTTTGGTGCTCAATTTGTAGACAGAATCACACAAGCACCGAATGCCCTCACTTAAGATCAAGGCAATTACGTTATTGGCGCTCACTATCAGAGATTGGGAAACCATGACACTGCCATGTGTAGATATCTGAGGGTCCAGCCCCTCTTATAGCACAACTACCAGCACCCAGAGTGCCGCTAGCTTGCCAACACCACCAATGCAAATCAATGTGACTGCAGGGTAGCCAAATACCTACCTACCAAGAGGGATGTTCTGAATGCAGGACATGTCACCTTTGCCGCCACCTATTCTACCCCCACAGCCACCTCAGGCCAAAATCAACCAAGTGTTAATTGAGGAGTCCTTGGATGAGGGAGAAATCATGCGTGAGGTAGAAGTCAATAATGACTACTACGAGGAGTCCACAAAGATCACACCAGAGTATTATGTCTTATAGAATAGCACACTAGTACCAGTGTTTCAAACCACGGTACAATGGAAAGGAAAAGACATAAACTCAAGTATGAGGAGGGGACCCATACAATGTTTTCATTATAATGGACCTCATCGAGTAGCAAAGTGTTCTCTTAAGAATGTGGCTAATGGTGGCCAAGCTCAGCTCGCAGTAGCATAGACTAACATGATGCCTACACTTTCATGTGTGAAGTGAGGTGTCGATCATTTGATCAAAGACTGCCCATATCCTGTGCCAGTAGTTCCATTGCTACTTCTAACCATGCCACTATTAGGACTGTAAGTGTGCAGCCTCGAAATATCACATCACTTAATGTCCTGACAAGAGCGCAAGCAAAATAAGTGGACAAAGGGAAAACCTAGGAGGTGTTACAACTTGATCTCATGGCAAGAATGTTTGAGGAAGCAGATTAAGATTTGTCAATCCATTCATTCCCTAGGATTGAATACGCGACAAACAGATGTAAGGATTCCTCACTTGCAAGGAAACAAGGAGACATAGGTAGTCTCGCAGCCATATTGTCCACAATTGTCAAAATGCCGCTAGGACCATTGCTACGCAGCCGCACGCTAGCATTGTGGGCAGATGTCAAGGACTGGGTAAAGGAAGATTAAACCCAATGTCCACTACAGAGGGGAGCCAGTCACCTCTGGTAGAGAAAAACCTAGTGCACGAGGAAGAAGGAACACCTAGATTTGTCAAAATACCTGTCAAACAATTGGGCCAGTATTATGAGAGTGATGATACGAATGCCACAATTCCAATCCACCACAACGGGTACCAAGCACTGTCTATCCTGGATGGAGGTGCGGGTGTGAGAATTATTACCAAACAATGTTGGGAAAACTGGGGAAAACCAGAGTTAGAAAGGGTAGATCTAATCGTCAAGATAGCATATGGAACATCCTTAGGACCAATGGGGCTATTGAAAAACGTTAGGCTTAAGCTCTTTTCGTTCCGCTACCATCATACATTTGTTGTAATGGACTTTCTACGTGCTAGCCAGATTCATATGGCACTATCTTGGGTAGACCCTTCATGAGGGAAGCTAAATTGGTGCATGATTGGGCGTTAGATCAGGTGTATGACCGAAAGGATTCGCAGATTCTGAAAATCGATCTACATACATGGAAGGCACA
Organism: Cibotium barometz; assembly: GCF_041138505.1. NCBI lineage: Eukaryota > Viridiplantae > Streptophyta > Polypodiopsida > Cyatheales > Cibotiaceae > Cibotium > Cibotium barometz. The sequence continues at coordinate 32,172,828 of NC_141081.1, read as the reverse complement.
CCCCATGGAAGGGTAATTGTTTGGAAATAATTTGGTCACCCTAAGCGAATCACATCCTTACAAGTCTACCAACCAGTTGAGGAGATTTCACGCGAAGAGGAAGAGCCCGCAATGTATGCGCTGCTTCCACCTCTGGATTTTAGTCAAAACTGGATGCACGTGCTTGCCACTATATATTTATTGCCCCCTAGAGGAACCCAGTATGTTGAATCGAGAAAAATTCATACCACCTCAGTGTGCATGGTAGATGTGCAACCAATAGAAGAGGAAACAGAGGATGAAGCCTCCTACATAGAGGGCTCTAGGTTGCAAGACCTTAATAACACCCAATGCCTTAGGAGATGGCGTAAACAAAAAAGGTATATCGCTCGATGAAATGCCCTACTACAAAGTAAACCCACAGATTCCTAGTGGCTAAGATATCTCGAGGTCACTAAGGTGCATGAGGAGTTTTCTAAGAATTGGGGTGAGGAGTTGAGTAAGATAACCCTGGAAGGAAAATGAGAGAAAAAGGCTATGCGACAAGAGCCAGAAACGCCAAAACTCATTAACGTAGGACGTAGAAAACGAAATAAAGCTCTGGGTGAAGCCAAGCACGAAGCAAAGAAGGTGATGGCTCGGATGACGGATGAGGAGGACAATAAGACATACCTGCTGTCACTGTCGGACCATTTCAAAACATACGTCATTGATGAACGAAAGGTGGTCCAATTCATGGCTAAAAGATTAAAGGAAGATGACCAATCCCTGTCTTATGAACAGTGCAGCTAAAGTTAAGGAGGTTGATATTGCTGCAGAGCCAGGGGAGGACACCAACTGGTCTACATTGCTAAAGACTTAACTGTGGCTCTAAAGAAGAACAGCTCATTGCTCTCTTAAAAGAATTCAAGGACTATTTTGAAAAGATGCAGGGGGGAAGAGAGCTTGAGCTCTTGCAAGCACACACACACACTCACAAAACCCTAATAGAGAACACACAAGGTGAGAGGCTGAAATCTTCTTCTTCTCTTCTCAACACTCAACACACCATATACAAGAATAAGAGTACACCTAATATGAAAGGTACTCAACCAATACATACACGGGTTCTCTATAGTGTGAACCCGACTAAATGAGCTGGCGCTATAACTATGCCAGTCTCTAGAGTGGCTGTCACACAGCCTGTCATCCCACTGGCCGCATATCTCCCATGATCTCACCAACCATGCCAGTGGTGTAAGTGTGGGGCCTATCCCTCAGTGGCCACTGCCTCACTAAACGAGCTCGATATCTCAACACTCCCCCTCGAGCTCAACTCCATCTCATGTACACCAAGCAAAGCCCTGAATCTGCGGAGCTTCTCTGTACCCAATGCTTTGGTGAAGATGTCAGCTACCTGATCCTCTGTGCTGACATAAACAAGGTCAAGGTCTCTTGCCAAGACCTTCTCTCTGACGAAGTGGTAGTGGACCTCTATGTGCTTCGTACGAGCATGAAAGACTGGGTTCCTGGCCAACTGTATACTGCTAATGTTGTCACAGAAAATGACAACTTGTCTATCCACTGATAGACCCAAATCTGCAAGTAGCTTTCTCAAGCTACCCCACATGCTGCCATAGCAGCTCCTCTGTACTCGGCCTCTGTACTCGATAGAGCAACCGTAGGCTGCATCTTGCTGCTCCAAGTCACAGCAGCACTCCCCAAAGAAAACATGAAGCCACTGGTAGATCTTCTATCTGAGATACTACCAGCCCAATCAGCATTTGTGTACCCATGTACACATATCTTTGTCCCAGTCTCATAGAATAGTCCACAATGCAAAGTAGACTTCACATACCTCAGTATGCGTCTCACTGCATCCAAATGCGGTTTCGGTGGAACCTGCATAAACTGACTCACCAACCCAACAGCATAGCTCAAATCTGGTCTGGTGATCGTCGTGTAGATCAAACTTCCTACTATGCGTCTGTACATAGTAGGATCCTCCAAGATCTCTCCTGAATCTGTACTCAACTTGCCATTCTGATCTAATGGCACGGAAATAGGCTTACAGCCTGTCATACCATACTTGGACAACATGTCCAAGCCATACTGTCTCTGCAGTAATCCAATACCATGTGGTGACCTAATCACCTCAATGCCCAAGAAATATCTGAGCTCCCCCAGATCCTTCATCTCAAACTTTTGTCTAAGCAAGATCTTTACATCAAATATCTCTGCATCATGGTCCCCCATAATGATCAAGTCATCTACATAGATGACAACAAGCACAACCCCTCTATCACCATGTCTTACATACAGCGAGAAATCTGCATTGGCTACATGAAAGCCAATAGTGACAAGATATTCAGAAATCTTGTCAGACCATGCTCTTGGTGCTTGCTTTAAGCCATACAAGGCTTTCTTCAACCTGGAAACATACTCGGGGTGACCCACATCCTCATAACCAGGTGGCTGCAACATATACACCTCTTCTTGCAAATCCCCATGCAAGAATGCATTCTTTACATCCATCTGATGTAAAGACCATTGCTTTGACGCAGCCACTGCTATCACAACTCTCACCGTTGCCATCTTGGCAACTGGGCTGAAAGTTTCCTCATAATCAATCCCATATGTCTGCGCATATCCTTTGGCTACCAATCTAGCCTTGTACCTGTTTATGCTTCCATCACTGTTATGTTTAACTTTGTACACCCACTTGCATCCAATGGCTTTCTTGCCTTCAGGCAATTGCACTAAATCCCAAGTTTCATTTCCATATAGTGCATCCATCTCCTCATCCATAGCTTTCTCCCAACACATATTTCCAACAGCCTCATCAATGCATGTCGGCTCAACAACCTGCACAACCTTTGCCATATATGCATAGTGATGTGCCACATAACCATCATAGGTAAATCTCTGCACACAGGATTTCTCACTCTCCCAGATCTTCGCAGCTTCTCATTCATGGCTTCCATAGCCTTCTTTACACCAGGTGTTCTCATAGCTGGGATCCCAAGCTCCTCATCAAGGCTCATATCTGAGCCACTAGACTCTCCATCAACATGAGAATGCCCTGCAGAAATGTCGGGCATACCAAGGGGCTCAACCACTTTCTCTTTTCCTTTACGTGATGTAGTAATCACGTTTGCAGGGCTGGTATTATGACGTAGCCTGCCACTCCATGGTCTATCAACAGACCCACTAGATGAGGACTCTCTTGGTCCACTCAAAGACTGTGATTGCTGACCTGCATTCTGTGCAACCACACTTCCACTCACATCAGCCCTAACAGCTTCTTTTTCGGCAACATACCAGCTGCTCATCTCATTAAACACAACATCCCTGCTTACCCTCAGCTCATGTGTAGCAGGGTTATAACACCTGTATCCCTTTTGCTCAAGGGAATATCCAATAAACACACATTTTTCAGCTTTCGGGTCCAGCTTAGTTCTCAGCTCATCTGGCACATGCACATATGCAATGCATCCAAAGACTTTCAGATGAGATAAATCTGGTTTTTTGCCAGTAAACCTCTCCTCTGGAGTTACATCATGTATGGCTGCAGTTGGAGTCCTGTTCATGATGTATACTGCTGTAGAAACAGCCTCAGCCCAATAGCAATGCGGCATATTCTTCTCTTCCATCAATGCTCACGCAATCTCTGCAATGTGCCTATTTTTCTGCTCAGCAACTCCATTTTGCTGCGGAGTGTATCTGCATGTAAACTGTCTCCGAATACCATTCTTCTTCAAAAATTCAGAGAACTCATTGGAGAAGTATTCTCCCCCTCCATCTGACCTTAGGCACTTGACATATTTCCCTGTTTGCTTTTCAACCAAAACTCTGAAATTTTGAAAGTGAGTGAACACCTCACTCTTCTCCTTCATGAAATATACCCACACTTTCCTTGTGTGGTCATCAATGAAAGTCACATAATACCTGCAGCCTCCCATAGATATGGTCTTTGTAGGACCCCATACATCTGAATGCACAACATCTAGTGCATTTCTGCTCACATATCTGTTACGTGGAAACACATGCTTTGTTTGCTTCCCAAATTGGCATGCTTTACATATTTTCTGCATGCCTTCCACTTTAAATTTTGGCAGCCCTGTGACAATTTCTTTTGTCTGCATAGACTTCAATCTCTGCACATTTACATGTCCAATTCGTTTATGCCATATGTCTGTGTCTGCAACAACTCCTGAACCATTTGCAAACATCGCAGCACTCATTTCAGGCATGTTTACATTCAACGTAAACATTCTGCCCACTCTGTTGCCTTTTGCAACCAACCTGCACTTGTCTTTGAAATCTTCAACATAACACCCATCAGGGTTAAACCGAACCTGCAAACCCTGCTCAATCATCTGGCCAACTGAAACCAGATTCTTTGTTATGTTCGGTACATGAAGTACATCTGCAAGGTACTTCACTTTGCCATCCTGCATAGACAATGGCACATCTCCAACATGGGCAATTGGATGAGCAGTGTCATCCCCTGTTTCCACAAAACCTGGTCTTTTCGGGTTTTTCATCTCCTTGAACCACTCCCCATGACTCGTCATGTGGTTCAAAGCGCCTGAATCCACATACCATACATTATCTTTTTGTGCTGCATCAACATTTTCAGACATGGCATTCACGACATGCTGCATAACAAACAACCTTTCATTATCCTCATTATTTCTGCTTGAGGATGCATAGTTGTTTTGCTGCACTTTCCCATTTTGCATGTCAGCCTGCTTCTTATAACATTCTGACTGCACATGTCCAGGCTTACCACAATAATAACATTCACGTGCATCATTATATTGCCTTTGCCAATTTCCACGGCCTCTTTGACTCCCCCTGCCTCTGAATTTGCCTCTTCCACCTGCGTGTTGTTGTTGTTGTTGTTGATTCAGGGACTGTTGTTGTTGCTGCTACTGCTGGCCATAATTCTGATTACCTGTTCGGCCACCTCCTTGACCGCGTCCACGGCCTCCTCTACCTCATCCTCTTCCTGAACTCGTGTAGAAGGCCTGTTGCTCTGAACTGTTTTTACTTTGTGAAGACTGTTGGTCTTCACCCAAGCTCTTCTCTTCGATAATCAGCATAGACACCAAATCTGTAAAGTTGGGAATGTTTTCCCGAGTCTGAATGGACGTCTTGAATGCCTTGTATTATGGCCCGAGACCACGTAGACAGACTTCCACCTTGTCATCATCATCTACTGACACACCAATAGATGCAAGGGATTCCACAATTCCCTTTATCTTCAGCGCATAGTCATTCACAGACATGCTCTTTTTCTCCACAGTATGAAGTTCATTCTTCAACTGTATCTTGCGTGCCTTGGTATTTGTTTCATAAAGCTTTACCAAGGTGTCCCACGCCTCCTTGGGGGACTTGGCATCCTGAATGTGCCCAATCATGGTGTCCTGTATACTAATGGAGAGCCAATACATAACCTTCCTGGCTCCTTGGTTCCAGTCTTTAAACTCTTTCACATCTGCAGCAGTCGGATTTATATCCGGTATCTCCGGTGCCTCTTCATGCTCACCTTCTATGTAGTCCCAATAGCCTTTTCCCATCAAGAAATTCGTCAACCTGAACCTCCAAGCATGGAAGTTATTCTTATCCAGCTTCTCAGCCACAATCTGTGTTATGCCATCATTAGACATCTTGCCAAACACACAATTTTACCAGAAACTGCACTCTGGTTTTTTCAGCACAACTGCTGTATTTTCTGCACAGCGGTACTGCAGTCCACTCAAATGTCACAACCAGTGACCTCAATGTGCATACATACACCCAATGGCAACTGTAGACCTCTTTGCAGCACCCACAGTGTCTGCACAGTCAATCTGTCTTCCTGCAGTTCTTAAAACAGAGTTCTGTAGAGAATGGATGACTTACCCGCAGTGCTTGAAATCGCCTGCTTTCTGAAAACGGAGGTCCAGACGCGCCCGAAACGCGTTTTCGGCCCGAAAATCGCAGTCCGATAGGACAGTCCGATAGGACTGTATAGTTGCCCTATAGCTTTACTCCCGCGAAGAAAGCTCCTCAATCAGAGACCGTTTGCCGGTGCCTCCCGTAGAGCTCCCGACAAGGGTGTAGTCACTAACACAATAGGGAAGAGTAGTTGAAGCTCTTACCCTCGTACCGCTTCCTGTGGTTCTCTTGCTTGCAGCTCAGCCCTTAGCACGAACCAGGCTCTGATACCATGAAAAGATGCAGGGGGGAAGAGAGCTTGAGCTCTTGCAAGCACACACACACACTCACAAAACCCTAATAGAGAACACACAAGGTGAGAGGCTGAAATCTTCTTCTTCTCTTCTCAACACTCAACACACCATATACAAGAATAAGAGTACACCTAATATGAAAGGTACTCAACCAATACATACACGGGTTCTCTATAGTGTGAACTCGACTAAATGAGCTGGTGCTATAACTATGCCAGTGTCTAGAGTGGCTGTCACATAGCCTGTCATCCCACTGGCCGCATATCTCCCATGATCTCACCAACCATGCCAGTGGTGTAAGTGTGGGGCCTATCCCCCAGCGGGTCATCAGTGGCCACTGCCTCACTAGACGAGCTCGATATCTCAACATATTTTGCTTGGAGATACACAAAAATGAAGGGTGTACCACCCGAGGTGGTTCAACATACTATCTTGATCATGGAAGGATCGAGACCATCCAGGCAAAAATCGTATCAAATGAATCTGAAATATGCGGCAATTGTAAAGGAGGAAATTGATAAACTCATTGTTGATTATTATTGGTTCCCATGGCACTAAAAGAAAGGGGCATGATGAAGGCTACGCAGATCCAACAACTAGGTACAAGGCAAAAGGGTATGCTTTTCATGCCATGAAACATGTTCAATCATTTCACGTGTATACTTCTACTCCTCACAATGCATAACATATAGCCTTGGAGTGCTTGAGCATATAGAAAACAATAGAGTATCAATATTTGCATGCATAACGGTACAAACTGTTTCACGTCATGAACCAGTTTAAGGGTACAAACTGTTTCACGTCATGAACCAGTTTAGGCTAGTTCACGCCGTGAACCGCTGAGGACTGTTTCACACTGTGAAACAATTCAAAATGGTTCACATCGTGAACAAACTCATTCCACTTCACGCCACAAAACAGTAAAAAACCTCCACGAAACACGGGCAAACATGTGTTATACCCAATTAAGATGGCTGCTGGGGGCCGATGACTAGATCATAAATACATCTTTTTCCTGTTTTTGTCATTTTTCATCATTGCCTAGCTTGCTTTGCATCTTGGTATCCTCATCTGCATCATCTTCTGAATTGCGTGCACTGTCAGTGTGCTTCTTCTCGTGAATTCTTGCGACCATTGATTCCCAGGTAGGAGCTCCACACTTTCGATGATTTCATTACATCAGTGAAAACCATGATTTAAGTCATTTTCATGAAATCATCTCTACACACATTGACTGAATCTGTGTATTTCTTGTTTTCATTTGTTCATTCTTGTTTTTATCTTGACACCAACCAAATCTCATCATAAATGCATACGGGTGTGACCCATGAAATAGTAGTTTGTTATTTCACGGAGTTAAATGCAAATCTCGGGTTGGGAGAAATATAGTAAAATGGTTAAGATTACATTGCCTACATCTAGGCTACCCATCAACACCGGTAATCTAACACACCTTCTCTTTCACAAATTAACACCTGATCTTTCACGAATTAACATTTACTCTTTAATAAATTACCGCCTACTACTTCACGGGTTAAGCCTTTCATGGCTTAAGCCCTTCACGAGTTAAGCCCTTCACAAGTTAAGACTTTCACGGCTTAAGCCCTTCATGGGTTAAGCCTTTCATGGCTTGAGCCCTTCAAAGTTAAGCCTTTCATGGCTTAAGCCCTTTATGGGTTAAGCCTTTCACAGCTTAAGCCCTTCACATGCTAACACTTCAAGAACTAACCCCTCATGGGTTAACACCTCACGAATTAATCTTTCACGCACAATTCCTTCACTCTTGGCCATTTCACGGCCTGCTACTTCATGGTTTAGGAATAAATCCCAACAAATACTAATTCACACACATCCTTGATTCATTGCTCACCACACTAACTCTTCCCATTATACACCCATGCAAGTGACTAACACATTGATTTTTTTTTTAAAAAAAAGAATAAGGAGGCCTGCGAGCTCCTACCAATCACAATGACTGATGTATTTTCACATGTTATAGATGGCCTCCTCCGCTACATCCGAACCAGAGGTAGAGGGGAATCCGGCCGTAACTTAGGCCCGTACCACAGGGTCACCAACTGAAAAGAGGAAGAGAGAACCACGCGACACCAAGTTAACCTACCTTTGACCATATGCATAGATAGTCCAAGGTATAGTCATCCAGAAAGCCATTCATATAGCTCATAGAAAATTATGTTCCAGTACCATAGCCCTGAGTGTTTGAGATATTAAAGGATACAGATGTCAAGAACAAGCTAGAGAAAGTAGGCCTTGGCAGAATGGCAGAGATCCTCCCTTGCACCATCAACCCAACACTATGTGCGGAGTTTCTAAATATGACATAAACACCAAGAGGGGTACTATCACAAAGGCAGATGGGTCCACTGAGAAGGTCCTCATCACTGAAGAAATGATCCAGGAATCTCTATAGCTACCCCACCCATACCAACACATGTCCATACCATCAATCAGATGCCTATGGAGGATATGCTAAAGAGGGTCTCTTTTAACTCAAATGGAGCAGAATACGAGAACATCGTGGACGAACTGGATGAAAAAGCTTGCAAAGCAATTTCAATGCTCATGCAAGTCAAGCCAGTGGATAGGTATAACATGGTCCCCCTCAACCGAATAGCAAAAGTCCATTAAGAAAAACAAAAGGACTGGGCTTGGTACATCCACCGCCGCGAGATGGAAAATTACCTAAAGTCACACCAATCCAAGGTGTGTAATCCATATCTCCTCACCAAAGTACTTAGTCATGTAGCAAATCTTTCTATCCCCCAAGGCACTCATGAGCGGGGGTATCTCAGATGTAAGGATCCTTGGAACACTCTACACACATTTTAGAAGACCTGTAGTAGGGACATAATGTCTTAAAAGAGACAAAGGAGCTCATTCAAGAACTAAAGGGGGGTAAGAAATCAAAGAAAGGTAAAAAGATGCGAGGCAGCCTACAATAATTGGAATCTAAAATGGAGCATATGGAAGAAGAAGTGGTATAGGATATCGCATCTTTTAATAGGTTTTGGAGCAAAGATAAAGAGAACATCAGCGTGACAACAGGAGAAATCCTAAGTCAACATAGTAGGCACCACCTTCCAGCCCTACTTAAACAGTATTCACAAACCTTTCACCACTCCGCGACTCTATAATAACAGATCAGCCCACCTTTACGAAAATTGGTGCAACATAAGCTCCAGCAGTACAACAAGTGCCACAAAAGGATGAGGTGAAAGGAATGAAGAGGCCACCTCAGCACACCCAGAATCTCAAGAAGTTGAGAAGAGGAACCTATGAGACCACAAGTGCGAGTAAAAGAAGGCGCTTGGAAGTTGAGGGCATAGTTGAAGAAGGATCGTTCTTGCAAAATCTTGACGCTCATTGCATTCTTGAAGAAACCATGGAAGGTCTCGATATACTACTGGTGCACCAAACAGAAGGCTCGTCCTCCACAAGTACAGAACTTTGGACCCAAGAGCAAAGAGTGTGGAGAAGTCACTTGCTTACCACTCACATGTTGCATGAAAGGAATGCTGTCCTATGGAAATAGGTCCAGGATTCCATGGACCAAGTGAAAGCACTTAAAGAGTAGATAGTGTTGGAATTAGGGTTAGGGTTGCAACAATGCACACACACAAGATAGAGAAGCTTGAGAGCACACAACCTCACTAGATTAGAATGAACAAATGTGTGGCAAATACAAAAGATAAGTACACACCCCAAGATGAGTAGATAAGGGGGTGTACATACACATAAGGGAAAAAACCTCCTAGTGAGGGAAAAAGTGCCCCGGCAGTCCTAAGTGTGTTCAAACTTCACTACCATATATGCTACAAATCCCCCCTAAAGTGATGATGTGAACATGTACAGGGTATGGCTGATCAATCTTGAAAAGGCAGTAAGTCCAAAGATTTACAAAAAGCTTCAAACTTTTCACGAGGAAAATTCGTGAATAAATCTGCCATGTTGTCATGTGTAGGCATATAGACCATACTAATATCTGTATTACAGAGAGTCTTTCCCTAACATAGTGGTAATGCACCTCAATGTGCGTAGTGCGATCATGGAACACTGGGTTCCTTGTCCGCAAGTGCTGATGCACTTTGGCTGTCAGTGAAAATTGTAGTGCTAGACGACTGTCCAACACCCAAATCAGCTGTCTGAGCCACACACACTCAATTGTAGTTGTAAAAGCTGCCCTATACTCAGCTTCAAAGAGCTGGAAGTGGCCACTGTAGGCTGCTTCTTGCTGAGTCATAATATACATGAATCACCAAGGTGGAAGCAAAACCCACTAGTGGACACTCGTGTGTCATAACATCCAGCGCGATTTGAATCTAAAAGCATGCAGCTGTGACTCACCCCCTTTTGGATAAAACAATCCAAAATACTAAGTGCCCTATAAATAGAGAAAAACTTGCTTAACAGCCTGCCAATGCTTCGTACTTGGGCTATGCATACTGTATATCTGGCCTCATGTTGCATTCATAAAGAAGGGATCCAACAGCCTACTGATACAAACTAGCATTGAAAGAGTTTCCTACATCTTGAAGAATAAGTCGTGTACTTGTCTCCATAGGTGTAGCCCCATAGGTTTACAATCTTCAAGATTAAACCTCTTCAATAGCTTCTGTATATATTTAGACTACAACATAACAATGCCATCATTGTGCTGCATAAATTGAATCCCCAAATAGTAATGCAATGGCCCCAAATTTGACATCTCAAATGATGATTGCAAATCAGCCTTAAAGGCTGAAATCTGATCTATATTGGGTCCCATGAGCAGCATGTCATCAACGTATATAACGATGACCAAAAATGTGTCCTTACTCCTCTTCACATAGAGGGTACTCTATGTTGTACTGTTGCAAAAATTATTTGCAACCAAGTATGTATGAATCTTCTCATACCATGCTCTAGGAGCCTGCTTAAGGCCATAAAGAGCCTTTTTCAACCTGCATACTTTAGACTCTTCTCCTTTCACAACAAAACCGAGAGGCTGCGATACATACACCTCCTCATGTAAATCACCATTCAAGAACGCAGTCTTAATGTCCAACTGATGTTCATTCCACCCATGATGTGCTGCCAAAGCAATGAGATACCTAATGGTAGTCATACGAGATGTGGGTGTAAAGGTATCATCATAATCAATGCACTGGGCATACCCTTTTGCAACAACTCTGGCCTTGTAGCGACCAATGCTACCATTTGCTTTGTGATTTAACTTGTAAACCCACTTAGTACCAATGGCCTTCTTGCCATGAGGTAGATCTGTCAAATACCAAGTGTCATTCTTGAGTATAGAGTTATATTCATCCTGCATAGCATGCATCCAATGATCATCATCATCCTATGCTTCCTCAAAGGAAATAGGTTCCTCCTCATTACATAAAGTAGAAATGAGAACATCATCCACATGAGAATAATCTGCATGATGAGAACCTACACGAGTTCTGCTAGGTAAAGGAGCTGCCAACTTGCTATCCCTCAAATGTCTGCACAAGACATTTTGGCATACGCCTAGATTCTTCTATGGTTTCTCTCTCCTCATCCACTACATCCTCAATAATTGCCTTGTCAAAAGGCTGATTTTGCACCTACAAAGGCTGAATTTTAGCACTTGGTTGAGCATTCAATTGCTTTACATATGGCTGCCCTCCATTAAACAAAGGAAGGAGTGAATCAAACATGTCATGTGAGCATACATTATGCTGTTTTTTGCATGAAAGCATGGAATGAATTGAGTTTTTGACAAAAACAACATCTCTACTTACCAAAATCCGCTTTGAGGCTGGATGGTAGAGTCCATATCCCTTGCTTTCTGAACTTTATCCCACAAATATGCATTTACTTTCTTATCATCAAGCTTACTGCGTTGTTGCTTAGGCACAAGAGCATAAGCAAAACAACCAAAAACATGCAAATGAGCCACAGAAGGCTTCCTGCCATGCCAAGCTTCATAAGGAGTTTTAGACTGCAAGGCCTTGGTAGGGCATTTGTTCAACAGATAGTTTGCGCACATAGTTGTATCTAACCAAAAACCATGAGGTAAATCTTGGGCTTTCACCATACATCGTGACATCTCCATGAGAGACCTGTTCTTCCTCTCAGCCACACCATTTTGCTAAGGTGTGTATGGCATTGTACATTGATGCCTTGTGCCTTTTTCAGCCATATATGCATGAAATTCCTTGGACATATACTCCCCCCCTCGATCTGAACGAAGGGTGCCAACTTTACATTCACATGCATTTTCAGCCATGGATACGAAGTGCCTAAAGCACATAAAAACCTATGACTTTTGCTTTAATGGATACACGTAGCTATATCTGGAGTAATCATCAAAAAAGTGACGAAGTAGAGATATCCCCCAATAGATGGTGTCCTCATAGGACCACATATATCACTATGTATAAGCTGTAATTTCTTAATAGCTCTCATAGATCCATCCTTTGGAAATGATGCCCGATGCATTTTACCAAGAATACACCCCTCACATACAAGTCCAGTAGGGGTCTCAAGAGTTGGCAACTCAGACACTATATCATGCCTTTGAAGGTGTCACAAACTGTCATAATTCAAATGGCCAAATCGTGCATGCCATAATTCCGCATCATCACAGCACAAGTCGTAAGAGACTGAGCAAGCATCATGCTGCAACTTCTCAAATACATCCATCTTGTATAGGCCATGAAACAAGGTACTTGAGGTAATGATAGAATAACCATCATTTCTATCTTGAACTGTACATCTGTCATCCACAAATTTCACCTGACGAGGCTAAGGCTGAAACTAACAACAAGTTCTTCTTAATGCCTGGCACATATAAAACTTTAGAAAGAATAAATGCGTCCCCATTGGTAGCAATGAGCACAACTCTACCAACTCCTTCACAGGATATGAGGAATCATTTGCACATGTGACGGTCTTGCACTTGGGATACTTTCCATAGATGAGAACGAATTTTTTTGTGAAGTAATGTGCTTACTAGCGCCACTGTCAAAGTACCAAGCATCTGATTCTGCCAATTGACATGCATACGTCATGAACAGAAGGGTCATAACTGCAATGCACAATCCATGCCAATCATCTTAAGCAAAACTTGTAGATTTCTTCGTCTTTGCACTTGGTGTGTGCAGATGCATCAGCCACAACCATGCTCGATTCCTTCTTTTTCTCCTTCTCTAGCTTTTTCTTGCACTCATTTATGTAGTGCCTTGGTTTCCTATAATAGTGACACTTTTCCTTCTTTTTAGGCTTATCACCTTCTTTCTTTGCATCCTTACCTGAGGATTCTGATTTTGGCTTATAGCCACCATGCAAAGAAGCTTTACCTTTGTATTTCTGATTGGCAACAAAAGCTCGGCCACCAAATCACATAACAGATCTATTTTACCTAGAATGCTCTTCTTACAAGAGTACTAAAACCAGCTCATCAAATGTAAGGGCATTTGGATTTCCCTTCATCACAATGAGTCTAAGGGTAGAGGCAAAACTTTGATAAGAATTCGGTAATGCATTGAGAATTGTGGGCACCAATGTACTATTAAGATATATCTCATCCACTATAGCAAGCTGCTCCTTAAAATCTTTGATTTTGGTCAAGAAGCCGTCCATTGAGTCTCCCTCATTCATGTGCTCAAACTCCAAATGTTTGCATAGATATGCAACACGTGCTTCATTGCGCACATGGTATAATGTAGCAAGTGCAACGCATGCCTGTTTTGAAGTCTTACATGACCGAATATGAGGAATAACGCTTCGCTTCACAGAAAGTGCAAGCAATGCATGTGCCTGTGCATCTCTTCCATCCCATCTTGTTTGAGCAGTAGTGGGAGGTACTGGTGGTGCATGTGGAGGAGCCACATCTGTATCAAATTCTACTTTATATGTACCTATAGCACCTGGTTGCACTGGAAGTTGTGAAATAGGATGAGTTTCACTACCAATGACCACATTCCAAAGGCCTTTAGCAATCGGTATATGCCTCATCATATAGGAACACAATGGGTAGTTAGTCCCATCAAGTTTTTTCTCAGCAGACAACATGTTGAATACATCACTATTTCTAGCCATGACTTTCTACCAAATACAAAATCTTTCAACACACTGCAAGTATTCAATATTCATTGAATGTAACCCTGAATGGATGCCAATTGACTGAATAACCTGCAAAGTGTATGAAAAAAAACAGAGTAGAGAATAGAGTGTTACTAGTGAAAGTATGATGGTCGATGTTGTTGAAGACACTGTAGATGCTGCTGCACACCAAATCTTTGTCGCTACAAACACCTAAAAGCAATCTAAAATGACGCCTCTCTAGAACGTCTGCAAAAACCTTGTGGTGCCCAAAACACGCTCGAATCATGCCGCAGACCCCAAAAACGTTGTATACTTTATATATAGCACACTACAGTATATACCTTCTTCTCCTAAGAGGGTATCTCAATCGGAGATAGAAAAATAGGGTTGTGGAGGAGGGAGGCATACTACTAGATCAAGTGTCAAGGAAGCTAGCTTTGATACCAATTGTTGGAATTAGGATTAGTGTTGCAACAATGCACACACACAAGATAGAGAAGCTTGAGAGCACACAAACTCACTAGATTAGAATGAACAAATGTGTGCCAGATACAAAAGATAAGTACACATCATAAGATGAGTAGATAAGATGGTGTACATACGCATGGGGGAAAAAACCTCCTAGTGAGGGAAAAAGTGCCCCGATGGTCCTAAGTATGTTCACACACATCACTACCATATAATGCTACAGATAGCAGTGGGAACATGCCACACACAGGGAAGTGATCCTAAAGAGCTTAAACGTAGTTAAGGAACAAGAGGCAAGAGTGTAGACCTTGGAAGGTAATAACAGATTCGTCAGCAAGACCATAGTCCGTACCACCAAAGAAAACGAGGAGCTCAAGGCAAGATTAGAGCAACTGCAAAAGGAAGTGGCATATACCAAGGAGAAGGAAGCACAATATACAAAGAAACTAGAGGAAGCACATGCCACATTCCAAGCAAAGGAAGATGGATATACAGGACAAATCAAAACACTCACTAAAGCAATTACTCAAGCAGAAAATAGAGTGGTAAGCCTTCAGATAGAAAGAGGTCAGATGAACAAACCGTATGTTGAGAAACTGAAGGCCCTCAATGAGGTGATCACTACAACGTCCCAAGAGATAGATCAGATGCTGGCTAGCCATCAACAGGTGCTTAAGCACGTACACCACCAGCACCAGTTGACTACAAGCCAAAGCTTGGTAGAGGAGCGGCAAAGAATACTTGAAGAAGCTAATGTTTAGGCCACAACTTCCAAGATTGCAATAGAGGAAGTAGATAGAAGATATGCGAAATTTGATAGTACTCGAGATGTGTAGGAAGCCGCCATCACCACACTCCTCACCACCAAAGACTCAAGAATATAGGATCTAGAATGCCAGCTTGCCCTCCAAGAAAGATCCCAATGAATGGACCAAGCAAATGAATTATACCAACTCATCGAACGTGCCTTGGAGATAGGTTCGTTTGCCAGTAACTCCTCGGGCCCCTTCTCAAACTCTAACATTGTTTTTATCTACACTAACCCTCTCTCTTCTTCAATATGAAATTAACTTAATTGAAGACCTTAGTCTAGAAGACCTAACCCACATTCACCAAAATACAGAAAGGGATGCTGACCCAACCATCATAATGGGAATCCTACGGGGGAATATAGTTCTAACTAACCCAGCTAATATTTTCTTTTTTCCCTTACATCCCATAGTGCTAAACCTTTGTAGTTGGTGTTGAGTTCTACAACAGTCAGACATTATGGATAACAGTGTCGATAAACTCGACCTGTTTCTCCCAGATGATATCTCAAATGACACTAGCCAACTATGAGGTGCTTGCAACACGAAGTTACCAATGGGTTATTAGCCATGGATGGACTGAAGTATGTAATAATCTACATTATATCGTCCTTTTGGTATTATAAAACTTTATCAAAATATCCATAAACATCGGAGGCTATGCTCTTTAATGTGTTTTTTAATTTTGATAAAGAGCATATAGAATATCCTCATATACCCACCAATGATATAAGTGATCTCCAAGAATTTATGAAAACTAACAAGCCGAGCCTCCCACCCCCAAGTTTCAGAGAGGGTCAAGAAGAAACACAAGGAACCTCCTCTTCTTTTACTTATCCAATGTTCTCTTCCATCGCCAGTAAATTATTAAACCCCTTTCCTAATGTATCTCCAACTAACAAAACTGAGGCAGATTGCATATTCTCTCGCTTCTCTTCTCTCCCTCTGCTATTGATTTTCCCACTAACACTCTCACCCCCGAGGAGATGCCGGAAAGCACCAACTCTATCTCCACCAAGGCTGATCGATGAGGTACATGACCATCACCCTCATGATGATATCCAAGTTTTTTCTAATGAAAATATTCTTGAGTCTTTGACAGCTGCACAATATCAGGGCTTCATCCATGCAGGCAACCCACTCTTGAAACCAAAACTCATGTTCAAGGTGCTGATGCAAATCACACCATTTGAATCTACTAGAAGAATCCTGCTGGATGTATACTCGACCATGGAGTTAAGGAGGCAGCCCTACGTTCCATTCCCTCTCCGAGCCCCAATGCCAGATTTAGAGGAGCTTTACTGATATGGGAGGAGAAGGGAAATTATGGGAGAATGTGGCTCGTCACACCAAGCTGACCAATCCACAATTGGCTGATCTGTTGGAAATCAAAACTGTCACATTTATGATTAGCTATTGTTTTCGTAGATGCGCAAGCAATACCCAGTGCGTGCATACAAGGGGAGGCTACACAGCTATCCACACAGATGATACTAATCCCTACTTGGCAGATTTTGGCATACAACTGGAATGCAAAAAGGAGTACCAAACAATCCTAGAATATAGTTATTAATACCAGAGCTCCTCACCAGCACAAAGAGTAGATCCTTTACTATTGCCACTCAAAAGGCGTCTGACTCCATGACAATTCCAAGAGGCAAAAAAGGGGATTCTCATGTCTACTACAACTTCCCGCATTTCTTGCCATGAACATTCCAGGATATAACAAGTCAAAGACAGCATTTGCTCACATGGATAAGAGCATGGCACAGAATTTTGGATCTAGATATAGTGGTTGCTGTGAGATTCGTGAAGTTAATCGTAGTCCTCATCGATCAACCAAAAGAAATACATGATGGATTTGACGCAGAGCAGCTTTTCTTTGACATGAATAGAGGGCCAACTAAAATAGGCATGATGCTTTACTATCATCACCTAAGGTGTCTTCCAGGATACATGCATGTCACGTTTGAAGACATGGTCGACATCAGCCGGGGTTCTGGACTTCCCACTTAGAATTTTGAAGAACCCTTAAAAAGATGCAGTCCCGCTGCAACTTCTATAGACACGAGTTCCGTACACCAAGTCTTTTGACCTAGGTAAAGGTTATGAGGATAGAACCCTTAAAAAGCTGCAGTCCCGCTGCAACTTCTATAGACACGAGTTCCGCACACCAAGTCTTTTGACCTAGGTAAAGGTTATGAGGATAGAACCTACATCATGTAGGGGGGGATGTTAATCCCATTTTGGATTAACAAAGATGCCCTCCAATTGAGGACATTAGTAAGTGTCATGTAAAGGCACTATAAAAGTTGTACATTTTGAGATACTGGCCACCCAAGGCCTTAGTTAGTAAGTTTTGGGTGCCCAAGTGTAAATAAGGGCCAGTTGTATAAAAGGCAAATTCTCATAATGAAAAGACACAATCCTCCTTTGTGCTATGAGAGCTCTTGCTTTGTTGAGTGAGTGAGTGGTGAGAGTTTACTCTAGTGCATGTTCCTTTTCTATGCATGTGTGTGTGGAAGAGTGAGAGGTAGATTGCCTTGCATTGTGGTGAGAGTGACTCTGTGGTAACAGCATGGAGGTGGAGATTGGAGGAGTGGAGCTTCCAAAAGCAAGCTTGGGGAGCCTCAAGGGACGTGAGCTCAAAGAAGTGGTAAGTACCCAATGATGGTTATTGTCTATTACTTCTTCTGATTGTAAATGGGTAGAGTTCTCTCTTGGGAGGTGCGGTAGCCCATAACACTATTTCCCAAACTGACATGCATCACATACATGATTGCTTCCATCAGGCTATGTGAAAACATGGCTAATTAAAACTCCAAAATACCTGCATTCAAAGTGAATAGTCTTCCTTCCCTTTTTCCCTTTTGCAATGAGCTTACCACCATTGTTGAAGTCCTCAACAAAATACCCATACTCATTGAACCTTACTTGCTGGCACATACAATACATCTAACATTATCTTCACTCTCTCATCATACATCTTCAATGAAACACTACCAATGTGAGTGATGTGATGCTATGTATCATCCCTTGTAACCACATATCCCTGTGTTTGTGTGGGAAACTTCCTATCAGACCATGGATAATGGTAGTGGTCAAATCTTTTAGATAGATGTGAATTTATAGATTTAGTATCTCAATCAGAAAGATCAACATTTGGTAGGATTTCGAATACAAAATTCATGAATATTAGCCTTGCCAAAGCAAGTGAGTTTTTAAAGTGCACTATATGTAGTGGAATAAAGGATCGGTTGGGAGCTATTGGATGAGGGTGTAGATGCTCAGCACACACACACATAGACACACACGTACACATAATCGAATCGAGATCAAAGAGTTAGAAGGAGACTAGAAGCGATAGCTGGAAGTACTTGATGATAATGATATGAAATGAGTGGAGTATAAGAGTACTAGTAGCCCTAGCCCAAGGGCTATTATGGCTAACACATAAGAGTGTGTTCACATAGGGAGAAAACCCCTGCCCCAACACAGGGTAAAAAGTGCCCCTGTGTAGGGCTGTTCACACCAAATCTTCCAAGGCTAACAAACCCCCTTGAAGTGAATGGTGTGAACGTACATAGGGTGTAGCAGACTACCCTGGTAGATGTAATAAGTTCAAAGCATTGCGGAAAGCCTCAAATGTTTCCTTGGAAATGGACTTGGTAAACCCATCTCCCACATGGGCTTGTGTAGGCACATAAGTCAAGGTAATCTCTCCCGCAGCATGAAGCCTTTCCTTGACATAATGATAATGCACCTCAATGTGCTTTGTCCACACATGAAATACCAGATTCTGTGCGATTGCTAATGTGCTCTGACTGTCAGTGAAAATGGTGGTAGAAGACAACTATCTTACACCAAGATCTACTAATAGACGGCGGAGCCATACACACTCCAAAGTATCTGTGTGAATGTTGTCATGTACTCAGCTTCACAACTGGAAGTGGCCAATGTTAAGGCTGCTTCTTGTTGAGCCATGAGATACATGAACTGCCAAGAAGGAAATAGTCACCACTAGTTGACACCCTAGTGTCATAACATCCTGCCAGTCACTATCAGTGTAGGCAAAAAAGCATTAAGGAGATGCATTGCTCTAAAATAATGCACAGTCTTGAGTGCCTTGAAGATAATGGAGGACACATTTCATTGCTTGCCAATGCCGAGTGCTCGGGCAGTGCGCAAATCTGGTCAACTATGATACTGCATACTGAATGTCAAGACCAGTACTGCAAAGCTATATAAGGCATCTAAGAGCCTGTTGATAAGTGGCAACATCAAAAGGCTCAGAGAAGAGTCCTCAAGAGACAGGCGTAGGCTTGGTTCCACAGAAGTAGAAATATGTTTGCAATCTATCATTTGGAACCGTTTCTAAGAGCTACTGAATGTATGTTCTCTAAGATCACATGATGACCCCCTCAAGTGGTGGTATAAACTAGATACCCAAATAGTAATGCAAAAGCCCCATGTCAAAAACATCAAATGCATGTTGTAAGTCAACTATGAAAGCTGAAATGTGCCCTTCATCAGGGCCAATCACACGAACATATCATCCACATAAAGGTTCTGGATTATGAGATTATTATCCCCTTGTTTTGTGAACATAGAGGGTACTCTCAGTTGGACTATTTTGAAACACACAAGAGAGCAAGTATGTATGAATCTTTTTATACCAAGCATGTGGAGCCTATTTCAAGCCATAGAGTGCTTTATGCAATCTAAATATCTTATGTTCTACATTTTTTTGAACAAAGCCAGGAGGCTAAGATTCATAGACCTCTTCCTACAAATCACCATTCAGAAAAGCAATTTTGACATCTAACTAATGTATGTTCCAACCTTTATGCACAACCAATGCAACAAGAGTGTGGATGATTGTCATACATGAGGTAGGTGCAAAAGTCTCATCATAGTCAATGCCTTCTCTTTGGGCATACCATTTAGTGACTAAACAAACCTTATAACAATCAATGGAGCCATCAAGATTCCGCTTCAGTTTATACACCCACTTTGTGTGCCGATAGCATGCTTGCCCCTGCAACAAGTCACATCTCCCATGTAGCATTCTTTTAGGCCACGAGTGCTTTCTTGACAGGCGCGTAGTGAGCAAAAGCTATAACTAAAGTACATGGGAATAAAACTACTAAAGTACACGGGATAAAACTACAAAAGTGCTCCTGCAAAAGCATAGAATGTGCAATTTTGAGTAGCAACTCTTGCTGATAGAGGCACAATTTGTGCTCCTATATTTGGAGGGAAAAGCTTTGAGCCCAACAAAAACAAGTGTAATTATCAATGAAAGTCATGAAGTACAAATGTCCACAGAAAGATGGTGCTCTCATAGGACCACAGAGATCACTATGATTAGCTACAACGGCTGAGTAGCTCACACAATGCCATCTTTTGGAAAGAACTAACGGTACATCTTTCCCAGTATACATGCCTCGCACACATGATTGTGAAGAATCTACATAGGTGATAACTCATGAACCATAGCCTGACACTATAACCGTATAAGAGAAGGGAAATTCAGGTGACCGAGCCGAGCATGCCAGAGCTCACTATCATGCATAACAGCTGATGTGGAAGCAACCAAAGCATCAGCATGAGGATCACTACTCTGTCATACATATCAAGCATGTATAGGCCTTTGTACAATGTATCAAATAGCAGAAGCGCATTGGAATCATATCTTTCATAAATGGAGCAGCACTGATCAGAAAACTAAATTTTGAGGCTAGCTTTTGCAAGTGTTAAGATAGAAATTATATTCTTGGGGATGCTAAGTACATATAAGGTGTCAGCAAGAGTATATGTGGCCCTACTACATGATGTTAGTTCCACATTGCCAATGCCTCTGATGGCATAGGATACATTATTAGCATCCAAAACTATACCACCTGATGGAGATTCTTTCAAGGTGGAAAACAGTCATCTGCATCATGATGTGCTTTACAGCCACCTGAATCAAATAACCAATTAGCATCTGACAATGACAAATAAAAAGTAGATAAATCACTGTATCTGACTGTTAAGGCATCACTGATGTTTCCAGACATTTTACATAGCTAATAAATGGACAGACTGAAGTATATCTAACATAAGGAGTAGCTTCAAGTAACTTAGAGTACCTTAAATGTTTGCTCAATACATGTGCAAACATACTAAATTAGTAATTTGTACGTCGAAAGAGTTACAGGCAGAATCGGCATGATGTAGAATCTATAGGCCATAATCTACTGATGTGGAGTCAGTAGGTCGGATGCTGACGTGGTATCAATAGGTCAGCAGGTCATAAGGTGACATGGCATCAGCACGTCAGCAAGTTAAAAGCTAACATGGAATCAGCAAACAAGTTAGTAAGTCGGAAGCTGACATGGAATCAGTAAGTCAAAAACTAAAGGCAGAGTCGTCAAGTCAGAATCAGCTAACTGATGTAGACACAAAACTAGACGGCACACGGATAGACACGAAACTAGCTATGGAATCTGAATCACGGGCTAATGGGGTCAGACTGACTAAATCAGCTAACGGATGCTAAAAGCCAAATGCCAAATGTCAAAGGAAGAAGTCCAAAATCTGAACACCCAGGGATTCAATTCTTTCTCTGAAGAGGATGAAAAGATGTTGGAAACTCTGTCCTCACCAGATGTTGGAAACTCTGTCCTCACTAGATCCCTCTTGAACTGTTACATAGCCTTCCAGTTATCCTATCTTCTCCTTCACCTTTTCCTATCTTCTTGGTTCTTTGTCTTCTAGTTTTAGGGGTAACTCTAGCCTATTCCAAAACTTCATCGGCTAGTAGGACTCGGACTGACTTATGCACCCTTTGAGTACAGGGATCTGAAGTGTGGCTAGCTTTGTGAGAAACGACTCTGCTCCTATTCTGAATTCTAGTCACAACATTAAGAGGAACCATTTGTAAAGCAACCCATCCCTGATGCTTAGCAAATTAAGGCTTGTACTTGGTTTATGCTCATAGAATGGACCTAGATAACTCTTAATGCATGTGCAAGTGGTACTACAGGTTGTGGGTTGGCTGGTGTAGTTCCATAGCCTTCTTAATGGAACATGGCCACCCCAGTGAGGTCCCTTGTAGTAATAGCATTGTAGTGGCATGTGGGATCCTAAGTTATTGATGTCCCTCCCCCTATTTGATTGTACTGTAGCTATATATGTAGGGTAGGCACTATTACCGTTCTTGAATGTAGTGGCTTAGGATTTGACTTTGGGGACTCTGAGCCTCTAAAGGTTCTAGGTAGTTAGTGTCCCCTAATATTCCCTCTTCCTCCCCCTTAGGGATTTTGATCAATGTTAATTGGTTTAATGGGGTTACTCTAGGAATGAGTGGTTGTTGTGGCAACATTGAGGCGATAGGGGGTAGTTCTAGAACTCTTAGGACTCCTTTTTTGAACACATACTACCTCAATTGAGGTGCATTGGCAAGCATGGGCCTTGCTGAGCTGGTAAGCCCAGGTGTGCTGTTGGGCAGGTGGAGCTAGTGCAACCACGGAGGAGGCTGACTCTTGTAAAGCAATGGATAGTGTCATGGTTTCCTATCCTCATGAAGTATGCGCACCAGATTTCTCCTTGCCTTAGTCTTAGGTGGGGGTATTATGTTCTTGTGTGGCTGGTGACATATTAAACACCAAAGCAACTCACGTCTAGGGTATAGATGTGGTTGGCCTATGTTATCTTTCCTTTCCCCAACCTTCCACTGCTCAGTCATTTGCTACATGAATGTGGCTAGTGTGACTTGTGGCTCTTTCCCTTTGATATCGATCTTTGAAGGTACTATTACAAAGGATGCCTCCGATGGGGTTCCTCCTTTAGGGAGATTCCTTGAAGTTCCCATGAAGTTATCATCAAAGTCTATTGGCACTCCTACAGCATGACTCAAATTTTTTATGCTTTTTTGAGTACAAGGTGCTATGCAAGGTTGAATCAAGGATTCCTTCTACGAATCTCCCAGAGTTAATAGTTTGTCAGAGAAGTTGCCATTGTCCAAGCATTGTGAGTAAAGGTATCTCACTCTATTAATGTAGTCTCTGATAGATTCTTTCTCTTGCTACTTAACATGATAAAGTTGATCAACTGGATTCCATTGGGTTCCCTGGCAAGAGAACCCAATTATGAAAGCAGTCTTTAGGGAGTCAGAATCAACCTTGTCTTCTAGTTTTAGTGATTAGAACCACTGACCTATCGTTCCTTCTAGATTGAGGATAAAGGCTCTTGCTTGTACAGTGGGGTCATCATCAAGCCGATCGCATTGAACTTGGATATCAATTTTACAATTTGCATGGGTTTATCGATAGTAGTTTGGTGTCTAGGGTTTGGTCCTATTGTTTCTGTGTAGCCAGTGGGGTGGTGTTTGTACCCCCTCTCTATTTGGGTTGCTATCCTTAAGATATCCTCAATGGGTTAGAGTAGAGGGGAGTGGTATAGGTGGTGGTTGAGGCAGTGGGCTGCTGTGGGGATGGGTTGTGGGCAGTAATATGGGTATGGGTAGGTTGGTGGAGGCATGGTATATGCCGGGTGTTGCCATTTTCCCTGAGGTAAGTTTGGGTATTGTGGGGAATTTTTGTGTAATCCTACCTGACCTCATGTTCATGTAAGGGAGATCAAAGCACTCTCCCTACTACTAACACAGGTTAATAGCATAATCTTCACCTAGCATTAAAGTAGCATAGACAGGTTGTATCAGTGGTGGACAGAGGAGCCTCCATAGCCTTGAATATATCCTACAATGTTGACTTTATCCCATATGATGTAGAGAATCAAGGAAATCAAATCCATAAATCAAGGGAGAGAATCATGGAGTATGCTTAGCATACCTAATCCATTGATTAGATCATTTTAATCACTTGTATTGACGCCTATATAAGAGGCATTCATCTACGAGAAATTGTACTCTCACATTATCATCATCAAATCCATAAATCAAGGGAGAGAATCGTGGAGTGTGCCTAGCATACCTAATCTATTATTTAAATCAATTTAATCACTTGTACTCATGCCTATATATAAGAGGCATTCATCTAGTAGAAATTGTACTCTCACATTATCATCATCATGCTAGCATTATGTTATCATTAGCTTAATCTTTTTGTGATTAGTGTAATCATCTTACTTAGATTCTCTCCATGCTTACACCATGACTATCCTCATCTCATATGAGCCACCATGAATTCCAACATGGTATTAGAGCATAGATTCATCATCATAGTACTTGCATTCGCTTTCTTAATCACTTGCAATTATTATATATCCCAAATCATCAACTAATCATTTTCTTATCTCTCCTAAAAACCTTAGTCCAATGGAGTGTTTCTTTCTCCCCCTTCTTCAAGCCACCATTTCTCATAGCATCACTTGGGGCCTCTTCCCAACTCCTAGGTGCTTCAACCCAACACCTCAAGAGCACCTCACAATTGTCACACAAATCACATGTGCATCAACCAAGAGTGTAACTTGGTGGAAAGACAACGAGCACAATTACTCATGTTAAAGTATAGCAGATATAGAACATTAAAAGATAACAGTACAAACAAGAAATAAAAGACAGTTAATCGGCAAACCATCAGTGATGACTGCGTATATTACTGCTACTCTGAATAAATGAAATAATGAATACATAAGCAGTGCGCTTTGCACCTTAAGATGCCAAAAGGTGTGGTACAAAGCATCACATACATTCAGTATGTCAATTAGATTCTCATAGCTATTCGGTGTGGATAAGTATTGAATGACTAAGGATAAAACTATGAGTTAACACCTGGCACACCCGATGGCGCGGTCTGCCCCGCGGACGAAAGTTGAACCCACTTGATAATGAGGATATGTAAAAGCTATAATATGGGTTGATGGATGTGCTTACCTATAAGAGTGAAATTGGTATTGAAAATAATTTAAAAAAGAATGTGCAAGATGATTCGGATTAACCGAATTGACATCTTCATGTTCATCTTTTGTTTGCTCCTTTGGCTTTGATGACTGGTTACTCTAACCACCTAGCTAGGCAGACGACACCTTTCCAGATAGAGTGTCAAAAATAGAAGATGCTCCACCATTTTGTTGAAGACACTAAAATCATCCAAGATTACTTTCATAAATGTGACTAAGTAATCATAGAAAATTTCTTGAACCATTCTTTGAAATGTTACTGGAGAATTCTTCAAACCAAATGTCATCACATTGGAAGCAAATGCTCCCCATTTGGTGATAAAAGTTATCTTTTCTCGATCATTTGGAGCCATCTGGACTTGATTATATCCACTGAAACCATCCAAGAAAGAAATTTCATGGCCCCATGACATCATCTAACACTGAATCTGTGGACAGAAGTAGAAAAGGATATGTATGTGTTGTAGCATTAAGTTTTTGGTAATCCACACAGGAGCAGAGCTTTCCATTCTTTTTTGGTACAGTCAATATTGGCGACAACCAAGTCACCTTATCCTCTGGATATATGAACGCTAATTTCAAGGGTTTATCAATTTCCTCCTTAACCTGCTTTTCATAATTTGAGTTCATCCAGTACCGTTGTTGCTTGATGAGAGCGGCATCCTCCAGATTCATGTCTTCCAACTCATTTGTTGTGACCCTACGCTGTGCTTCATCGCTCTCTCATGATTTTCTTCTGCCTAGATGAGAGCTTGAACTTTCTCCGGTACACTCACATCATCTAAGATAGTGCTCTAGGATGCTGAAGACTAGACCAAATCCAAAGTTGGATTATAATGGGAAACGATTTTATCCACATCCACTTCAAACAATGATACCAAATCTGGATTTTGGTTAAGGATTTCTTCTTCTTCATCCACATCAACTCCTTCCAGCGAGTTCAATCCTTCAGCACAAATCGGGTGCACGGATTGTTGTAACATATCACAAGATGCCACTTGTACACACGGGGTTTATTCTTCCGGTTCCGGCTTGTAATCTGATCAATTTTCCAATTGTGTTTAATCTTTGCTTGCCTCATCCACCACGACCTACCCAACAGCATGGGGTAAGATTAAACACAATTTCCCAATTGTGTTTAATCTTTGCTTGCCTCAGCCACCATGACCTACCCAACAGCATGGGGTAAGATCTGCCATCTTCAACACAATGAAAGCTACTGGGAAGTCACATCTTGCTATCTGGATTTTGGAGTTTCAGATTAACCCAAGCGGCTTCACTCTTCCTGATATGCCATTCGGATGAGAAATGGAGTTGGTTCTAATTCTTTCTCTAGGATGCCTAGTTCCTGGCAGGTTTTATCTGTAATAATATTTACTCCAGATCTGCCATCAAGAACTACACCTTTGACGGTTTTCCCCTATATCTGAACTGTCACTTTTCAAAACTGCCTCGTCAATACGCAACTAGCTGGACTTTTAAAGCAAATTGATCCTCTTTATCTTCCAAATTACGGACCACTGTGATTGGGATCTCACAATACAATCGTCTCCCACAAGCTTCCGGATTAACTGCCGGTAATTGGGTACCAGAGACAACAATTGATCCAGTGTCATATCTAGCTTCATATTCTTTAGATCCTCCAAGAGATCATAGTCAAAAGATATCGTAATTGGGTACCAGAGACAACAATTGATCCAGTGTCATATCTAGCTTCATATTCTTTAGATCCTCCGAGAGATCGTAGTCAAAAGCTGTCATCACATCCGGATTACTTCTTCTTTCCAGACTACCGACGGGCAGTATCATGTTACCTTGATAGACTTATCATCTCTGGGGCCTGCTCCCCCATTTGGCTGAAGCTTTTTGCTTTTTTTGACTTGTATTCATGCCTCTTTGTTGGTAGAGTGTCCTCAAACTCAATAGCCTATGCGAACTGGCACTTTTCGGCCTCCTTCGTCAAACTGGACTTCTTTCACACATCCAGTGTGTACCGGCACTATCCAGCCTTCTTCATCCTTTGTCAGCTCCTCTCGACAGTTGGATTATTCTCTCGAGCCATCCGTGACTTCTTCTTACTTTGGCCTTCATCAGGCTTTCGAAAAGAAGGAACACCAATCCTACCAAGGGCAAAGCGGAAGCGGCAGTACCAAGTCCCAATGGAACGAAAGCAGGACCGACAACGCAAAGATCTGTCGATGAGGAAGAGACCAGAGACTAATAAGATCTGAATTATACTGGCTGGCATTGTCCAGAGGATTATCATCAGCCGGCGCGATGAGGCATAATCTCTCCTGGTGGCAAAGCAGTGTAACGTTGTGCACGGTCGGTCATGCGATCCACAACGATTAAGAATCATACCCTTGCTCGTCCTAGAGAGTTTCCAGATCATCCAATTCCTATTTAGTATCCGGATCAAAAAGCATAGGCATGCCACTTAGTAAAGGAAAAAATTGACAAGAATCATCAAACCACATGGCAAGGGGAATATAGTGTAAAAATTGATGGCAATAATAACCTGGCCGATTTGAAAAATGAATGGTTTTGAATTTAATGCAGTCAATAATACTCCAATGACTAGCTAATTGGATGGCGGTGAATTCAACGGGAAAATGATCACAACATATGAAAGTGCATAGGCATCTACAACGATAATCCAGACATAAATGGGGACATAACTCGACAATGCCACATTGCAATAGATGGTTTCAATATTGCCGATCTCTTAAAGGCCAGAAATGATTGTGCGCTTCACTAGGAGAGGTAAACGCTCAACTAGTGAAAGATCCATGGATGGAAAAGAACATGCTAACAAATAATCAAAAACCAAGAGAATTAAACGAAAATCGAACACAACAGATCGCCAAAGTGTTAGGTGGAAATCCAACATGCACAATTACTCATGTTAAAGTATAATAGATACAGAACATTAAAAGATAACAGTACAAAAAACAAGTAAATAAAAGACAAGTAATCGAAAAACCATCAGTGAGACTGCGTATATTACCGCTACTCTGAATAAATGAAAGAATGAATACATAAGTGGTGCGCTTTGTGCCTTAAGATGCCAACAAGTGTGGTACAAAGCATCACATACTTTCAGTATGTCGGTTAGATTATCATAGCTATTCGACGGATAAGTATTAAATGACTAAGGAGAAAACTAGGGGTTGAAAGAGAGCAAGCGAGTAATGAAAACAATCAATTTTTAGCTTGGATCACGTGCTACTCAATGACAAATTAGAGGTATTCCACTCACCCATGAGGGTTTTTCGACATGCTATACACATTGGTGGTGCTAGATTTTACAGAAAACACTACCAACTATGAGATCATCTCTACAACCCACTTTGGTATATTTTAATTAAGCAAAGATTAATTTGATTAATGTCTTGGTTAAGGAGTTCAAACTTAAGATAACTCACTAGTATTAAAATCCCAAAAGAAATTTTTAGCTCATCATTGCCATATCTTCTCAAAATCATCACTCCAAGTTGCCTCTATTCTACATCATTTAACAAAGAATTATCTTTGTTAATTGGTTATTAATTACCAATTATCTTTGGATTTGTGGACCATAAGGGGTTCAAATAGCACATTGGGGACCTTCTATATAACTTGACATTACTTCACATTGAAAAAGTCCTTCATTTGCCCCTCCATTTGTGCTTTACAAGTCAGGGTATTACCAAAAAGGGCATTCACACGTGCGCATGTTCCTTATATCCTAGTGGTTGCACCATGTAAACTACCTCCTATAAGTCACCATGTCAAAATATATTCTTTACATCCCTATGTAAACTACCTCCTATAAGTCACCATGTCAAAATATATTCTTTACATCCCTATGTAAACTACCTCCTATAAGTCACCATGTCAATATATATTCTTTACATCCCTATGATATAAAGGCCATCCCTTAGTTACAGTTATAGCAATGAATGCTCTTATGGTTGTTGCCATCCTAACAACTAGGCTAAATTTCTCCTCATAGTCAATGCCATATGTATATCCAATCTTGCCTTGTATACCTACTAATAGAACCATCTGAATTTTATGCTTCACTTTGTAGACCCACTGACATCCACCAATTGTCTTCTTTTCCATTTGTAAAGGTACCAAATCCCATGACTCATTAGTATCTAGCACATCCATCCTTCATCTTTTGTGGCATCTTCTCAATGTTTACGTCCCAAATACCTCCTCAAAATATATGGACCCTATCTCTTTTATAGCTTTGACCAAATATGCATAATGATGGGATGTATACCCATCATATCTCAACCTGGACACTAGTTATCTCCTCAGATGTATACTCATCATATCTCAACTTGGATATCTCTCGGTAGTAGTAGGCATGTATACACACATGGATCATTGCCTGCCACCATCAACATTTGTTTAGCTCTTTGTACACTGCCATGTGTAACAGTAGTAGCCAGGAACCCAAACTCTTCATTAGGGCTCTCTTCTGAGCCACTACCTCCATCAACAAAGTACCTGAAACATCATGCATTATAAAAGGTTGATCCACCTTTTCTTTTCCCTTGCATAATACATGTGAACTAAGTCTTGTTGGATTTTTAACACATGTATTATTATCACATATGACACATCACAAATGCCTTACATTTTACCTCAACCCGCCCAACCAAGATCTCACAATAGACCGGTTTCTAGAGGACTCTCTCGGTCCACTAAGTGCGTGTGATTACTGCTTGACATTTAAGGAACCCATATGAATCTTTGCTTCAACCTCTATAGAGACCTTCACTAGAATATACTAGCTACTCATCTCATTAAAACACAACATCCATGCTCACTTACATCTCACATGTAGTGGGCTAATAGCATCCATAACCTTTCTACTCAATGGAATAACCAATGAATATATACTTTTTTACCTTGGGATCCAACTTACTTCTCACTTCATCGAGTACATGTACATAAGCAATGCATCCAAATACTTTCAAGTGTGATAAATTTAGTTTTCTACCAGTAAACATTTATCCAAGCATCATGCCATGAATTGCTCTACAGTAGTGGGCAGCCTTTTCATAATATAAAATGCAACCTATTCCTTCAACCCAAAAATATGAGGCATCATCCATTTTCTCATTCATCAACGCTTGCATGGGTAACTTCTGCAATATGCTTGCTTTCATTTTGTTATGTAGTGTGTACCTGCATGTAAATTGGCTCTTTATCCCATGCTCTCTCAAAAAGTCACTAAATTCATTAAAGAAATCATTAAGGAAAATATGGACTACCAAAAGGGCCCTGCTAATTTTTTTGGGTTTAGAATGCTAAACATGGCTTTATATTGAATACTATACTTGTGGGTCCATTTTTTAGGCTTTTAAGTACTCTCCTCTCCTAGATCCCTCCCTATTTTTATTTTAGAGTCAACTTGCTTGTTTTAAAAAGTTGTCATTATTTCTACAGCCCACTTGCCTTTTTTGAAATTTTCATGTGTGTTTAGTAATAACCTTTCTCTTTCACATATGTGGTCACATAACTCTCTCTCTCTCTCTCTCTCTCTCTCTCTCTCTCTCTCTCTCTCTCTCTCTCTCTCTCTCTCTCTCTCTCTCTCTCCCAAATTTAAAAAACGTGGGTATAAGGGATCCTAAACTTAGGGTTTATTTAAATTCTAAAATTTATCATATTTTAATCAAGAAAAGGTCCCCTAATTATATGTGACCCTTAAAAGTAGCTTTTCAAGGTCATTTTCAATCAATAACTACCTCATTTGAATCCCCACATCTTTTTCCATCATATCTCATGCTTATCTTAATTGCTTACTTTTTCAAATTTCTAAGCATAAATCCTCTTATGCTAGCAAACCACCCGCTTATCCATACTATTTCCTTTTAGTGTAACTCTCTCTTCCCCAAATTTGAAAAACACAAGTATAAAAGACCCTAAAATTAGTAATTTTAAAAAAATCATTTTTCAACATTTTATATTTAAAAGAGGTCCATCAATCATATGTAATCCCAAAAAATAACTTTTCAATGTAATAACTACCTCATTTTAGCCCCACGTCTTTTACCATTATATCTCACCTTATCAGTGAGTATTGCCATGTAGAGGAAACAAAAGTTTTGAAGCATAGGGTGAAATCATAGTATACGATGCCTTCAACATTAAAGAGGCTTTAACAAGCAATGATCAAATTTTACAAAGTATCTCAGAAAGGTTAGTATGATTTCAACTTTCCTATTCATCATGAAAAATCAAATAACACATATCTCTAAGCATGTGTTGATTCCTAATCGTAGAGTCTATGGGAGTGGCATCTTTCCTATTAAAGTTAGATGAGTGACGAATTGTCAAAGGATGTAGATTGAAAATAATGGGGCTTACAAATTGTCAAAGGATGTAGATTGGAAAGAATGGGGCTTACACTCATGAACGAGGCAATGTCACATGCGAAGGACAAGGACAAGGTGCCTACTTTCAGTGTTCAATCCAAAAAGTATAATTTCTAGTTAGAAGATTTTAAGGTGTCAAAGGAGAATAATGAAATGCTTAATTGGATGCTTCAAAGATGCCCATGGATTGTTATTATAGTCATCAAGTAACAAATAAATTGTGTGAACAACTTGAAGCTGCAATTGGTTGTGAGAC
This sequence comes from Cibotium barometz, assembly GCF_041138505.1. Taxonomy (NCBI): domain Eukaryota; kingdom Viridiplantae; phylum Streptophyta; class Polypodiopsida; order Cyatheales; family Cibotiaceae; genus Cibotium; species Cibotium barometz. The sequence continues at coordinate 32,140,727 of NC_141081.1, read as the reverse complement.
AAGTGCTCCCTCCTTACTTTTAGAGATAGGGTTTGGATAGAGTCTAAGGTGGAAAGAAGTGACGATTGAACATTATTAATAAATATGATTAACACTAATCATACTAGCACAAGATGTGGACACATAAAGGGATAAAGTGAGAATGATCCAAGAAGCATAAGTGTGTTTTCTCTAAATTTAGTGGGCTGAGCCTTTTATATACACCAAAAGTAATTAAACGTGAGAACCCCAAAATATTCCTCAAGATGCCCCAAAACCTTAGAACCTTTATACATTCTATTTGTTGATGGACGAGTATTTTATTATTCCTAACACTCCCCCTCACATGATTATCCATGACCCTAGACACGTCGATTTATAAAGCAACCTTCGGCTTTAGTTTCACCACCTTAGCCTTTGACATGTTTGGATTCACCTAGCAATATTTGGCTTAGGTTTTACCAACTTCGTCAAGGTGAGTTTTTATAAAAGAATAGGGATATTATGCAAGTGGCTTTAATTCAAGGAAGCTTTTTTAGAAGACCTATGCATAATTTTGAATAAGGTTGGCCTCTTCTTTGAGGGCCAGTTCTCCTTCATTGATCACTAAGGATGATCTGCTTTTGATGGAGCAACCCTTTTCTTTATGGTTAGGCTGGAAAGACCCTTTGTTGATGCTTTTATTGGAGTAGATGAATTGATCTTCATTCACATCGAAGGACAAGTATAAATTGGACATCGTGTACCATTTTGTTTGCTAGAATTTTATCAGGTACAATATGATGTATGATTGTGACCTATCCGTGGGATAATTATATGATAATTGTAAGACATACATTTGTAATTATATATTGTACATTTATATTGTATGCATACCATTATGACCTATCCACCATTAGAGCATTAAAACTATCTAAATCACTAAAGCAAACATGTACCATTGAAACTATTTAGATGACTCAAGCAAACACATATCATTGAAACTATCTAGATGACTAAAGACCAAACACATACCATTGAAAATATTTAGATGACTTAAGCAGACATGTATCACTAAAACTATCCAGATGACTGAAGAGTAGTAGACACGTACCATTAGTACTTTTATGCTCACCATTGGAAAAGTACAACATACCATTAAAACTTGTACACATAATTCCATTGGAAAAGTGTGACATACCATTGACACTTGTATGTATACCATTATAGAGATGGTCCTTTTGTTTGGGCCAATTAAACTTTTGACTTATCCATTATACATTTCTATCTATATGCAGCCCATTGGCTACTTGTACATTCAATTGTATGCATACCATTATAATTGCATGTCATCCTATTCTTGGGCCTAATGTCATCCTATTCTTGGGCCTAATGTCAATGTAGCTATGTGCTCTTACTTATTAAAGCAGAATGTACTCATTTCACTCCACTCTTATCCAAGAGTTAACTTGCCTTGGATTGCAGTGAAATCAACAAATAAAAATCTATAAATGTGTAATAGTTACTCAAAAAATTCAAAACAATGCACTCTCACTTCATGTTCCAGAGAAAAATGTAAGATTGACAAGCACAGAGTGAATTAGTGAGCATAGATTTACCTGAGGTTTGCTAATATTCCAGGAATATATTGTTATGTTCTAGTTTCAAGGAGGAAAATATTGCCTCAAATGCATACCTACCTTTGTGGTAAATCCTAGCCATATTAGACGGCTCTCTCTCACTCTCACTCATAAGCAAGAGGCATAAAGCATAAACTAATCACACTCTCCAAGCTCTCTCTTCCTCTCTCTCACACTTTTTAAATATACATAAGAGTATCTAATACAATGTTGAGAGTTCACTTACTAACTAGACCATATTCTAGTTCACATGCCCAAAATATAAAAGTGAAGTTCTAATGGACTAATGACCATCTAACTCACATGCCTAAAAAGAGAAGTTCTAATGGACTAATGACCATCTAACTCACACTCCTAAAAAGTGAAGATATAATATACTAATGGCCTTACAATTGTCATTGGGCTTACAATTCTTGTGCACACTAGAGTATTACATGAAGTACATCATTAGGGTATTCATCCGCACTAGTCCAAGGTGTGAATATGAACACCATTGCTTTTATATCTTGATCATACATCCATTTTAGTGGAATATTAGTGTGGCAAAATCTATTAATCCCAAAAAAATGGGTTTAAAAACTATATATCAAATACACCTTATTTTCCCAAGCTTGGTCTAATTTGCTTAATTAATAGAACTTCTCATGGAGATAAGGAGCTAATATTTACATTTCCTTCTAAGTTTCATAGTATCAAGTCTTCTATTGCTATTGAATTATGGAGGAATTGGCCTGATTACCTTGTTCATGGTCATATGTTTATCAAATTTTTTCACTATGACTTGCTTGTTAGCGATTTCCTGCGATAAATACTTCTCAAGACACTATTGCTACTATTATTTGTATATTATAGCTCTGTATTGTTACTAGTATTTGTCTATTGTATCTCTATATTACTAGTAGTATTTGTCTATTGTAATCTTTGTAATAATATCATTGTACTTAGATTCACGATGATGTTTTATTTACTTGGGGGTTCATGATACATTTTAGTCTTTGTTTTAGTTGGATTTTGTTGAGATAATTTATGTCTAAGACTTTGTAAAGGTGTTCTTGGATTTTCTATCTTATTTTTTCTTAGGGATCATTTTGATAATTCTACAAAGAGGATAAAGGATCACTCAAAATCTTGATCTACTACTATTAAAATCTACAAGAATCAAAGATATGATTACTCATCTCCTATCTATGTCACTAAGAATTCTAATGAATCTATAGATTTTTCTAGTGGTGGATAACAATAAGGGCCTCCAAAAACCATTACTAGTGAAAGAGTTCCTTTCCTTATCAAAAGTTTGAAGAAGGAAAAAATAATTGGTGTCTCTAAAGGAATCATTATCGTTAGGGTTAAAAAGATAAATAAATTAAAGTCTTGAAAAACTAATGTACTAGTTTCAAAACCTTCTGAACCAGCAAGAAAAAATAAAGTAACATAATAATCATACCAATTGAGACATCGAGAAACGTGAAGATAAGTCACACTCATCATATTCTTGTAAAATGCATTATGTTCAAAGGTAACCCCATAATACCTACATATTTTTTTAAGTAAGATACATTTCTTTTGTAGCTTTAAAAATATTAAAAGTACCTCGTTGGTTTTTTTTTCATTTTTTTAATTGAAAAACCCTACTATTTTGTAACTCTACAAGATAATAAAACCCCTTATGTTGGAGTCACATTTTATCTTGCATACTCTCAATGAGACCTTCTTGGGGGTATGTACATTAACCAAATCAAACAGACACCTTACTTCATGCCTTCACATTATGGACTTCCAACTATAAATTCTAAGTACTTTTCCCACTTAAAAGGATATAATCACCCCCACTAGTAGCATCTTAAGGTGGAAAAGCTACACATGGTTCTAAAGTTAAGAGCTTGATGAATCCCAATTATGAATGGAACCTATAAAAGAAGAGGAATCTAATCAATATTCTTCACTGCTAGAGGCTAAGAACTTGGAAATTTTGTGTTTGTTAAATGTTGTGGAAGGTTTCTTTGTGTAAATTATGATGATATAGATAGTGATATTGCCTTATTGTACATTGACAATAAAACCAACATTAAGCAGTTTAGCATGTGTGAGAAGGCTCTAATGTATGACTTAATTGTGATTCTTTTTCATTAGATCATGGATCAAGAAGAAGTTAACTTTTTACATTTGCAGCTTGTGCTTAAGGAGATGTAAGTTTAAACCTTAAGGAGATGTAAGTTTAAACCTTAAGCCTCACGGTGCATCAAGAAGAAGTTAACTTTTTACATTTGCAGCTTGACATGCTTAAGGGGATGTAAGTTTAAACCTTAAGCCTCAAGGTGCATCAAGAAGAAGTTATAATTTTCACATATACTCAAGGAGAGGTAAGTCTGATTAAAGCCAAAGCTCAAGGTGGTGAACTCGAAGTTGGTGAAAGGTTGTCATAGAAATACAAACATGCAATACAAAATCAAGCAAGCCTATTTAAAAAAGTTATTGGACATGGGGAAAAACAATAGCATAGTACAAGTGGAGAGAGGAATCAAAAGGAGAGGAGAGGAAGGGAAGGAGGTGATCACACTTATTGGTTTAGGTGTTCTCACCTCAAGCAATTAGACATTTTCTAAATGAAAGCATCTATGTACTTAGCGAGGTGAAAATATATTAAACATACCATATTCAAATACTAATATATTTAAATTTTCTTATGTCACAAAAAAGATAAGTAGCATTTTTTGATAATTTTGACTAAAGGAATAGATTAATGGAACATATGAAGTGAACATATATATATGCATTTCTATGATTTTATATACAATAAGTGATACACTAGTTAATCAACATTTATGTTTCTGATGGATTAGTTCAAACTTCTCATTTTCAAATGCATTTTTCTAATGGATTAGTTCATACTTCTCATTTTCAAATGCATATTGTGGTAGGTGAACTATTGTGAGTGTCACACGTGAAGGTGATGGATGTCCAAATTCGTTAGTTAAGTGTAGTTATGTGAAGACACATGCGATGTAACCATACTACACATTGGCATGATTAATAAAAGTTTCCAAATAAATGCAGGTCTCACCATGCAATATAGAGACCCATGGATAGTAATGAGCTAACGTGTAAGTCTTATGAAGGTTTTTTAATTCCAATATCCAGTACACTAGCATAAGTATACTAAAACGACAAAGGTTCTTTTTTAATTCCAATATCCAGTACATTGGCATATGTTTTTTAATTCCAATGTTCAATATATTGGCATAAGTATACCAAAACCACAAAAGTTTAAAAGGTTATAGCTTGATCGTCTCCATGTCGAAGTGCTTATGTAACCACTATATCTTGTGTGTGTGTGTGTGTGTGTGTGTGTGTGTGTGTGTGTGTGTGTGTGAGAGAGAGAGAGAGAGAGAGTTAAAGAACTTTTGTTAAGTAGGGTAGCGACACATAGCAAATGAAGAATGCTATTATTCCATTGAGTGATGTTGAGTGAGGAAAGCCATGCTTCTTTTATTCATGTTTATGCTTCAGAATCTTATAAAGTTGCGTGAAAATTTGTCGAGTACCATAAGGAGGTTTTGGATTAGCACATGGGTTGAGAGGTAAAGCAATGTCTCATTGAAGAGAAGAAGAGTAATTGGAGGGGAAAGACGACTGCCGAAAACACTTATGATGGACATTGGGCAAGTTTTAAACCTTGCATAATTTGCTTCAAAATGGCAAGCTGCCCACCACAAAATATGGATGTCTTTTCATGTAGTTTTTGATAGTTTAAAAAGTTAAGGTGTATTTGATGGCCATAATTCCTTTAAAAATTAAAGATAACAACTGGCCAAATGAAGTCTCATGCTTTTGGCGGTTGGTGGATTTACAAACAAGTGAGATAACATTAGTTAAAGCACATGGTGGGCCCCACATGGCCAGCCAGAGAGAGAGAGAGAGATAGACTCTGTAGACTCTAAGAGATTTGAATTTGAATTTGATAGCCCAGCCTCTACCAGTTGAAGACGATGAGGGTACTAGTAGGCATGGATGGGGAGCTCAAAGCTATAGTCCATGCAAAGGGACCCCTCCCCTCCCCCCTCCACACAACCCCAATGGTGGAATAAAGAGTACCCCAATGGAATGAAGAGTGTGTTGGAAAAAAAAGCATAGGCATAAATAGGGGGCTCAGTAAATAAAATAAAATAAAATCATGGGCGGACCCGAAGTTGGGATGAGATGTCATTTCAAAGTACGTGGCCTTTAACGTCGTTAGCGGCGGCGATCCAGGGGGCCGGGGGCTAATCTAGCGGCGGAGCGTCAGCAAAACTGCAACCCGGCGGGCGCAGGCGGGGGCCTTTGCTGGCTTGATCGGGAGGCGGGGTGGTGGCGGAGAGGCGTGAGTATTCATACGTGCATGCAGTTACCACTAATGATCGTTATTAAGGGATGATTATGTTATCATTAGCATGCAATGCCATCTTCACGTGTGAGACTTCCCCCGGCAACTGTCTACTGCGCCGCCGCTCGCTCCCTTTTAATGGACCTGCATGTTGCAGCGTCACGAGATCATTGCGCGATCATTAACCAACTGATTAGAGATGCTTTTCGCTGCTTAACCTTTGTAATTAAGTATTCATTAATGCATTGCATCAAATCATTATACAACCGCCCATCAGGCTATTATGTCTTGTTTCGTACAAAGCAGGCTTTGATTTAATATCCTCTCAACTCCAGAGGCTTTTATAATAGAATTCTAATCTATTATCACGCGTTTCTTCCCTGCTCCAGGAACCTGCATAATTTCGTTTGGCTCTTGCTTTTCCTGCTACTTTCTGCAAGCATCCTAGCGCACGCTAGCCCGATCACTAAAACCCATTACTGAACTCGTAAAGCTCCATATCCATTCCATTTGATTTGCATTTGCTGCTAATTAGCCTTCACGCATATGATCATTAGAACCATCACTGCATTCACCATGCAGCTTCATCATCTCAATATCAACCATCTACATCCTTCTGTCCTTTCTGCATGTGATGTTCCTAAGTAGCCTAGCATCTTAATCGGCTCCTATAACATCTTAATTATCTCACATGATCGCATCTATTCCAGCTCAATAACCAACTACTTTGGCTTAATCATCACCTAATTTAGCTCAACCACCCATCGTAATCAGCTTAATTGAGCATCTCACATCTAAACCAGCACATTCATCATGCAGATATATCATTTCAACATAATTCAGTCTCTATGCCTCTATTTGCAAACTTATTTCCGGGAGTCAATGATAATCAGGAATGTGGACGATGCCCAACGTGATGAAGAAGGGGGCAACAGAGTCTTTGAGAGTGTGGAGAGGTGCGGTGTGACAGGGCGTGACAAGCATGCGGTGTTAGCTGACCTAGATGGGACACTGACAAGGTCAAGCAGCCCATTTCCATACTTCATGCTAGTGGCATTTGAGGCAGGGAGCCCATTGAGAGGGTTGCTTTTGTTGCTTTTTTCACCGTTGGTATGGGTTATGCAAACCATTGTATCAGAGGCAGCAGGTGTTCACATGCTCATATTCATATCCATGGTAGGACTGAAAGCATCAGATGTGGAAGGTGTTGGAAGGGCTGTATTATGCAGATTTTATCTTGAAGATTTGCACCCTCACTCCTACAAAGTGTTTCTAGCATGTGGGAAAAGATGTGTGGTTACTGCTAATCCAAGGATTATGGTGGAACCATTTCTTAAAGAGTATTTAGGAGTAGACCTTGTCATTGGCACTGAGCTGCACACCATGAAGGGCTTTTGTACTGGGCTATTGCAAGGCCCTGGTGTTCTTGTGGGATTGAAGAAGAGAGATGCAGTCAAGCTGGCCATGACAGACATGCAGCCTGATGTTGGGCTTGGAGATCACCCTACAGACTATGCATTCCTGTCACTATGCAAGGTATGCTGCTATTAAGAATACATGATTTATTTGAAAGCATGTAACATTATCATCAAAGATTAGTATTTAGAAAAGCTCTGAATAAGAAATACTTTTATTAAAAAAAACTATAGTATATGTCTTTCTTTTTCTCAAATATGTAATATAATTAGTCTTACTATGATAGATGTTTAAAGCAAATCATGTGTCACAGTAGTATAAAAGTTTTGCTATCTAGCCCAAGTGGTAACACCTTGGCTTGCCGACGCATCCAGGTCAAGGCCAGGCTCAAACCATGGCATCTACACATATAATTCATCTCTCAGATGTGGCATTTACATTAAATATAATTATCTCTCAAAATGAGGCATCTACAAGTCTCTTTCAAAAAAAAAATGCTATTTAAGAATCCTTAATGGTGCAAGTTTAAAGAAAACAGATCTTACAGCTGATATATGGATATAATTAACCCCCCCCCCCCCCCCAAAAAAAAATAAATAAATAAAAATCCTTAATTTTTACATGGTATTTATGGCAGGAAGGGTACATTGTTACACAAAAGCAAGTGGAAGCAGTGCCAAGGGAAGACTATATGAAGCCATTGATCTTCCATGATGGGAGGCTAGTAAAGAGGCCAACACAGATGGCATCATTGTTCATATTTCTATGGTTTCCGGTAGGCTTCGTGCTCGCAATAACGAGATTAATGGTATGGATGCTGTTACCCTGGAAATTGTCAGCATTGTTCCCAGCAATGCTAGGTGTAAGGATAAGGATGAAAGGGTCAGCACCATCACCATGGATGAAGGGGGGGGGCAAGAAAGGGATACTATATGTGTGCACACACAGGACAGTATTGGATGCTCTATTCTTATCAGTGGCATTGAGGAGGAGGGTGCCAGCAGTGGTGTATAGTGTGAGCAAGTTATCAGAGGTGTTGGCACCAATGAGGACAGTGAGGTTGACAAGGTGTAGGGTAGAGGATGCAAAGATAATGGAGGAGATGTTGGGGCAAGGGGATTTGATGATATGCCCAGAAGGGACTACATGCAGGGAGCCTTACTTGCTCAGATTTAGCTCTCTCTTTGCAGAGCTAAGCGATGATATCGTCTCTGTGGGCATGCATGTGCATATGTCCCTCTTCCATGGCACCACTGCCCGTGGCTTCAAAGCCATGGATCCCATCTACTTGCTCATGAACCCTAGACCCCTCTGCACTCTCACCATCCTCAACCCCTTGCCCAAAGAGGAAACCTGTGCCGCTGGCCTATCAGGCTTCCATGTTGCTAACCATATCCAAAAATTGATGGGTCTCGTCATGGGTTACCATTGCACCAACCTCACACGTAGGGATAAATATCGCATCCTGGCTGGTAATGATGGTATTGTGCCCACCACCACCAAGGGAAAACCTTCACAAAAAGAAGCAAAGAATTAGCCTATGGAGTTCACTTTGCAATTCTCTCTCTTCAAAATAAGCTTGATAACCCTTTCCTCTCTTCAAAACAAGTTTGATAAGATTTATTTTTTTTTTGGATCTTTTTGTGCTCGTGTGCCTGTGTGCTTTCGTGCCGCTATCAACAGCCAGCAGACTTTGAGCCAAGCACCTCCTACATGGGACTTCAACACCTTACCGCTAGGCTGTATCTCCATTGGCAAGTTTGATAAGATTTATAAGCCTTTCCCCAAGCTAAGCATAGCCTCAACACCTTACCGCTAGGCTGTATCTCCATTGGCAAGTTTGATAAGATTTATAAGCCTTTCCCCAAGCTAAGCATAGGCTATGCTGAAGCCAAGGCTTGATAATCTTTATTACCCTTTCCTCTCTTTCAAAACACGTTTAATAAGCTGTATAACCCTTTCACAAGCTAAGTATAGCCTATACTCAAGCCAAGAATTTGATCATTTTTAAAGTTAACTTTGAAGTTATTGTGGCGCCCACACCACCAACATTTTTTAGAAGAATATCACAAGCTTTGTTCAAGCTAATGTCTGATAACTTATGGGGTTTAGTTTGCATTTATACCTTACTTTGAGATTTGATGAATTTAATCTATGGGATCCACTTTACATTCATACCCTATGCTCAAGCCAGGATTTGATAATCTATGGAGGTCACTTTGCATTCATATCCTATGCTCAAGCTAATATTTGATAATCTATAAGGGTCACTTTGCATTCACACCCTATGTTCATGCAAAGGCTCTGAAATTTATGGGTTGTAAATTGTATCCTCTACATGGGGAAATAACTACATGTTATATCCTTTCAAGGTTGATAGCTTAGTTTATGTTCATTTTTTGGTTTGTACAATTTTAAAGCTTGAATAATAATGGGGACTTTTTCAGCCAAGAATGTTTGTAACTATACATTTATCACATGAGAAGACTCTATGCAAATGTTTATACAAACCATAATTCATCAAATTGTGGCTTGAAATGTCAAATCATTTTTGCTTTCCCTTAATGAGAGATTTGATTAATTAAATAACTGGATTTTCACTACCAAATTATGTGGTTTTCTAGCCTAAGATATGTGATAGTTTGAAGAGGTTTTACTCTTATCGTTTCTTCACATATCTCTTTTGTTCATGGTTAATACCTCCAAGCTTCTAAATCAACATGTACTTCTAAGTCAAAGGAGAGAGAGAGAGAGAGAGAGAGAGAGAGAGAGAGAGAGAGTATAAAGCCCTAACACATACAATAGGATTTACTTAATGGCATTCCAATTTTTCTTTATTGAAAAATCAACAAATCACAAAAATCTAATAATATATTTTTGTTCAATGAACTTTTGAAGAGAAAAGTAATGAAGAAACAACTTTAGATTAGGTCTAGGACCATGGTCATGGGCTCAAGTATAAAAAGGGAGCTCATGGACCACTATTATATCTTTTGGACATATTATGATATTTGGTAATCTTGGCTCTTGGAGCCTCATGGCTTTCATACCTTGGCTTATGCAAGGCTATTTCCATCCTTTAGTAAAAGGCTAAATCACTTAGGCATTCTTGCTAATTGCATGCTAATCTACATGATGAATTATCACATATCTTAGCTTTTAATCTTACCTTAATATTGCATTAGTGATATGCCATTACATTTGGTATCGAAGCCTTGATTTTGATTTTGCAAGAAAATAGATATCTACATGTGATTTTGGCAATTTTCTTAATTTATGTAAACTTTATTTCATGGATTTTCTTGATATTAATGAGAGAGACGTTGGGATTGTAAATTTTTGCTTTATTTGGCCATTTTTGCTTTATTTGGCCATTTCTTTAAGGTTTTTAAGCAAACTTTGAGTATGGACATCAAATTTGGTCCAACTTTGACCTATGGACCATTGGAGCAAATTTTGGGCAAAAATCTGCAACTCACAAATTTGCCTTTTCTCTCTTCTTGGAGGAAGCTTTCCATGGCCATATCTCATTTTACGTACCTTATATGCTTGCCCAAGCTTAGGGTTATGATTCCTAAGCTCAAGAGCTTCATGAGGAGTAGCATCTTTGCATGAAGATCTTCACGAAAACAGCATAGCAGCCAACCTCCTTCACGAGGCGACGACTTTACATGACTTTGGAGAGAGTTGGTTGCATACTAGGGCTAATGCAAGCATGGAACAAGTGTTTCCCTTCAACAAGGATGCCATTCAAGCTTCCAATGGTGAGATTTGAGCTTCTTTCTTGAGATTTCATGCATCGCAAAAATGCTTTAAAAATTTTCATTAGGAAATTTCAGAGATCATTTGGAGGGCCTTTTAGAGGAGAGAGAAAATAGAGCACAACCAATGAGGAAGAAGCAAACGTAATGTGAAAAAATAGCTTAATTCATTGAAAATTTTTAAAAAATAGTCACGTTTACATTCAATGAGGGTATCTTTTTAAAAAACGATAGAGTACACATTCAATGCGGGTATCTTTTTCAAATGAGGTAGAGTTACTTTATTAAATACAACTTACGTCATCATTGGATAAGAAAAAGCACTTCGAAGATAAACTTTGAAGACACTTGAGTCTATACATTTTTTTGAAGGTATTTTGTGTAGAATTTGGTGCTTTTGACATTATCATTGCATTCAAAGTGGCCAAAAACTCTCCAAAATGACTTTTGAATCACTTAAATCGGATACCTGGAGAGGTAGAAATGACCAAAAGAAGGGGAGAAGAGGCTTACGCAATTTGACATCACCATTGCATCCAAAGTTGCCAAAAGCCCCCAAAACGACTTTTGAATCACTTAAATCGAACACCTGGAGAGGCAGAAACGACTTTTGAATCACTTAAATCGGACACCTGGAGAGGCAAAAACAACCAAAAGAAAGGGAGAAGAGGCTTATGCAATTTGGCATGCATAGAGGCCTCCAAAAATAGCACACCCCGAGAGCACCACACCCCTCTGGATAGAAATCCAGAGGGGGGGGCGGGGCGTGACGAGGGGGGGCTGCGGGGCGTCAGGGCACGGCCCCGGAGGGGGGGGCTGCGGGGCATGACGGCACCGCACGGCACTCGAACACCCGCATGGCCCCCGCGGTGCCGTGCCCTCACGCCCGCACGGCCCCCGCGGAGCCGCGCCCTCACAACCCGATGCCGTGCCCCCCGGCCCCCCCGGCCCATGCCTCTATGCATGCCAAATTGCATAAGCCTCTTCTCCCTTTCTTTTGGTCGTTTCTGCCTCTCCAGGTGTCCGATTTAAGTGATTCAAAAGTCGTTTCTGCCTCTCCAAGGTGTTCGATTTAAGTGATTCAAAAGTCGTTTTGGGGGGTTTTGGGCCGCTCTGGATGCAATGGTGATATCAAATGCACCAAATTCTACCCCAAACTGCCAGTAAGTGTAGACTCTTAGGAGAGTAGCATCAAATTTTTAGAAAAGGTGCCATATGATGACGTAAGTGCCTTTTGCAAACCCAAAAAGTTGAGAGCGACTTGCTAGTGCACATATTTCAATATCTTGTCAGATCCATTTTTTTATAACTTGCGACAATTTCTTGTCAAGTACACATTTAATGAGGGTATCTTTTATAAAAATTTCTAGAGAGAGAAAATACGAGTTTGTGAATTTCTTACAAGGCTCTAGAAATGACCTCCAAAATTTCCTAATGACAATTTCTTGAAATTTCTTCAAGAATTATGCTCTACTCACTTTCCTCTACCCATTCATACCTTCAATGCTTCATTCCAACCAAGATTTAGGGCTTCTTTGCCGTCTTGAATGATTTTGGGATTCTCTTGAAAAATCAAGATTTCTATCACATTTTTGGAAAAAAAAAATCTTCAAGATTCTTTTTCTCCATGCTTTGCTACATTCATACATATTGTTAGTTGATGCTTAAGCATGAGATTGCATGAATTTTAGCCTCTTCTTGAAAATTAGAGCTTCTTAAGAAATTAGGGTTTTCTCTCATCTTTTGAGGATCGAGGTTCTTAATCATGTTCATTATTCTTCCCGTTAATTTTCCATACATTCATTGCATCAAAATGATGGAGAAATTAGGGCTTCTTGGTTGAAACAAGGTTTTAGGGAAAATCCATCAAAATTAGGTTTCACTTGGGGGTTTCTTGGTTTCTAATGCATAATCACATTCCCATTGACTTCCTTGATCATGCCTTGCATAGTTTTTAGCTTTGGGAATATCATACATGTGAAGCTTTTGTTCATTGAGACCAAGTGCTCTTCATTTTTGGGGTTTCTCTCATGCATTCATGCATAGCAAGTTTATTGCATATATGCATTGAGCTATTTTGATGAAGTCATTGAAGAGTCAACAAGCAATGGAGAAGAATTCAAGCAAGAAGATGTTGCATGACCATTGAGCCTCATCATCAACATAAAACACTTGTATTGGTTGAGTTGTATGGCATGCATCTATAAATGCCTTCGATGTAAGTGATTCTTCTCATTAGCATTGAATCAGTGGCTCTCACACACATTTGTACACACCTTTCAATTCAAAAGCTAGCTAGAATGTGTGTGTGGGTTTCTTGGCATTTGTGAGACGGAGAGGCCAAGGAGAGCATGTCTTGAACCGACCATGCCGTGACTACTTTGGTAAAGTGGTATGGGAGGGGATTAGGTAACTAGTGTATATATATATATAATTAATTAATTATTCTTGATGTTTTACTGATCTCTTTATTAATTAATAAGAAATAATTTACATAATAAAATTTAATTAATATTCTATTTATGAGTCCAGGCTAGTTGATAAATAAATAAGTAATATTCCATGTATTAATAAATTATTTAAAGAATATATTCTTATATTACAATTTTCAAATACTTACTAATAAATGAATGAATTCATATTTATTTAATTTATATCTTTTAGTATTAAAGATAGGCCTTCGTCTATGTAAGATTCTTTTAAAGTGCGTTATGACACCTTAGATTTTTAAATAAATCCACTTGCTTTTTCTTTTCAGCCCTCAATCTCTACAAAAAATGACTCTTTAAAATAAATTTGCCTACATCTAGCTTTCCACACTCCCATGTTCCCAAATGATGAATCATAATATGTCATATACATAGTTAATTATCTTTTTCAATGTAGATATATAGGGACAACTTTCTTTTCGTTATCACACCCATGGATCCACACTAAAGACATGGGTAGAAACTAGAGAATTTATTTAGAGGAGAGATTAGGTCGCATAACTCAACAATATTTGCTACCACGATGTGACTTCATTTAATACCAAAATTCTCTCTTGACTCACAAAAAGTCATGCAAATGCTTAGTTTACAAGGTAGGCTAAAAACTCTTCACCTTCATTTATTGGAGGTTGAGGAATCAAGATTACCTTTTATCGAGTGCTCACATCGAGTGGAAGAATGGGTTGGGCAGGGAGAGAGAGAGAGAGAGAGAGAGAGAGAGAGAGAGAGAGAGAGAGAGAGAGAGTTACAACTTGATTGTCTCCATGTCTAACTTCTTTAGGTAACCATCATGTCCTTCCATTACAGTTCTTTTCTTGTGTGTGTGCATGTGTGCACACATGCTTACTTGTGTGATCTCAAGTTTAAGAATTATGGTTGAAGTAGGAACATTATACACATAGCAAATGAAGGATGCCAATATTTCTAAGATAGGCATGTCATGACATTGAGTAGGGAGCGTGATGCTTCTTTTAGTCATGGTTATGCTTCTCATAAATTATGTGGGAATTCATCGAGTGTCATGAGGAGGTTTTAAATTCGCACATGGGATGAAAGGTGGATCTCATGAAAGAAAGAGAGGACTTAAAGGAGAGAAGAAATGATTGACTAAAACACCCATGAAGAGGAGACACATTGCAGTGGGTGGACACAAGGCGGTACATGTCAAGTGGTAAATTCAAGGAGTTTCCACCATAATGGTGGACCATGGATCTTGGGCTTTAGCTGACTAGTGGTAGCACCCACACCTCTGAAAGTGAAGGTTGTTGGTTAGAATCTATCCTAGTGACATCTATTTTAAGAATACCAACTCGCGTGTGTGTGTTTTTTAGGTTAATGGTGTGCCATAACAACCATGTGACAAAATCATATGCTTACACATTACTTAAGTGAAAAACCTTAATATTTTGCCTATCTTGCATGCAAGGTTAATTTTTTTAAGGGCAAGGTCTCCCTTCAAAACACACATGCCAGAGAAGAAGAAGAAGAAGAGCGTGACAACCGCCAAAAACCAACCCTACTTGCATGCTTTGTATCAACAAGTCAAAAGCAGTGCTCACATAACCCGATTCGTAGTATAATTTTCCCACTTGAAATTTAGGAATCTCAGTTGAAAATTGATGTTGCCTTTAATTTCAAGGGTTGAAATTTGTACATTTTAGTTATAAATCCCAACATTTGTATGATTTTTAGTGATTTTCAAGTCTAAATCCCAGATAAGCCTAAGCATTGCCTTTAATTTTAAGGGTTGAAAAAAAAAATATTTTTTTAAGCACTGGTAAGAAGTCATTAGTTAAAGCACATGGATGAGTGGGTGGAGGGTGGTGTGGGGAAATGAGGGGCAAATTTATAACCTTAATTGTTAATTAAAGAAAGGTGTTTACAACTTACAAGTCGACACGCAAATGGGTTGAGCCGTCATTTCAGACAGAGCGGCCTTTAACGTTAGCGGCGGAACTGCCCATATCTGGCAGGTGGCGGTGGCCTTAGCTGGCTAAATGGGGCGGCGCGCTGGCCATAATTAAGTAAGTACGTGCAAATGTGCACGTAATTAGCACTAATGATGCTCTTAAGGAATCAATATCATATCATTAGCATGCATTGGCATCTTAACCGCGTGAGTTAAGTACGTGCATGCTAATGATATCATAAGGAATCAATATCATATCATTAGCATGCATTGTCATCTTCAAGGAGTGAGTTAAGTACATGCAAATGTGCATGTAGACCAGTGTTTGAAAAAAAAAAATTCAACCCCTAAAATTAAAAGCAATGCTTAGGTTTAACCGGGATTTATATTTAAAAATCATACAAGTGCCAGGATTTATAACTAAACTGTACATATTTCATCCCTTAAAATTAAAGGCAACGTGAGATTCCAATCGAGATTTCTGAATTTCAGTCGGGAAAATTATACTACAAACTGAGCACTGGTGTAGACCGATGTAGTTAGCACTAATGATGCTATTATGGGATCATAATAATCCATGTACTGTCAGCTTTACATGTGACATCCTCATGTGTGTCTCCCGCACCGCCGCTAGGCCTGCATGTTGTCTCAATGTGGATTTAAAATGATGATTAAGCTACTGGTTAGATATCCTTTTTTGCTGCTTAATCCTTATATTAATTAGTCACTCCATCAAATCATTATATAACCTCTCTCGTCAAGTTATTATGTCTTGCTTTGTACAATGCGAGCTTTAATTGATATGAGCTCAATTCTAAGGGAGGCCTTTTTTCCCATCCTCTTCCTTCAAAGTTAACCACTCAAAAGGTAAAAATTTTATTAGCATGTCAAAAAACATGAAATGTGTCATAAGCTACTTTTCACTTATCGGCCTTAATTTTCTTAGTAAGAGATACAGTAGGAAAGGAATTTAATAACTTATTGGCAATGGAAGAGAACACTAGATAAGTAAAAGATAAGGAGGTTCCTGGTGTTTCTTCTTGACCCTCTTCGGAACTTGAGGGCAATAGGCTGGGCTTGTTAGTTTTCATAAATTCTTGGAGGTTAATTATATCAATGGTGGTTATATTAGGATATTCTATATGCTCCTTATCAAAATTATAAACCACGTTAGTGAGGGTAAACTCCAAATGCTTATGGATATTTTGATAAAGTTTTATAATACCAAAAGGATGATATAATGTGGATTCTGATAGGTTTAGATGCTGATGGGGGGATGTTTTTGGCAAGCAATTACGAATGAGCAGTTTTGCAAAACTGGCAAGTGGTTGAAATCCTAACAGAGAGAGTATCTCTCTCTCTCTCTCTCTCTCTCTCTCTCTCTCTCTCTCTCTCTCTCTCTCTCTCTCTCTCTCTCTCCCCCCTTCTGAATCTCTCTCTATAGCATAATAAAATTACTCCAATAAAGTGACACATCCCAACAAAATGATACAAGCTGAAATAAAATTACTCCATGGAAATTTTTCCAATAAAATGATACCCCAGAACTTTTTTGCACATCCCATACATCTTTGAAGTGCAATCAAGAGCATGAGTTGTCCACTAAACCAATTCAGGGTAAGTTCGTTCTCTATGTAGACATTCGATTACCTCCCTTTCTGTCAAAATTGCTTGGTGAATAAACATATTTTCATTTTGGCTCAATCCCATGACTCTCATGTACACAAAGTACAAGTTCTTGCGTGCTAAGTAGGGTTTTTTCTAGTTGACCCTTCCCAAAAAATATGGACATGAGCATGATTTTGATATGCACATCATAACTTCCCGCATGAGAACCTTCTCCAAATGTCTCAATGGTGAAAGCCTCATGTTTGGAAGTTTGAAGCACCTGCTCTTGTGTAACTTGTGCATTAATATCTAGTGCTTTCTTGATCCTTTTTGCAGCTTCTTCTAAAATGCCTATTTTGTATCTTGTGTGACGGCCATCTTGTGACATATCATTGCATGTGGTGTTTTTCTCTTCTCTAGGCACTTCTTGTTGAGTTGAGCTCAATGGAGCTTGTTTCTCCCTTCCCAGTGGCTTACTCTGTAAGTTAAAGCCTGCAAGCACCAATGTGTTAACCTCCTCAACTATCAAATTTGTATCTTCATATCCACTAGCCATATATAGTAGGCACATTGTGGGGGGGATGGCTCGGGGGGTTCACCTCAAAAAAATTTAGTGTACCACGTGCGATCAAAAGGAGGGGTATTTTAATTCAAATTGGATTACAACAACAGGAGAGGGGTATTTTAATTCAACTTCAAAAAAAAATCCATTAGTTCATAAGTAAAGAGGGGTGGTTTTATTGGGGGGAAAATTTTAGTTAAGGGATTTTTTTAATGCCCCTTGAGCACACGTGATATATATGATTTTTTAGAAATGCACCCCCCAAGGGAAATGGTCAATGTTCTTATCCACAACCCATGTATGCACAATGTCATTATTGCAAAACCACATCATTTGACTAGTCTTCCCAGTAAATGATGGTGCATGTACTCTTTTTGCACATTGTTGACTCGGTCTGCCACTTCTCGCACATGCTCTTATGCGTGCTTTGGAAGGCCTTTACAACATACTTTGTGGTATATATATTTAGGCTTTGTGCCCAATGGAATAAACATAAGCATTCCCAACCTTTCATTTCTTGTCCTTCATTGTATACTTCTCTAATGGCATTCCAATTTGCTTGGGCTTCATCTTCCATGAAACTAAAGAAGTCTGCCTTTTCATATCTTTGTCACCATGACATTATTTATGTGCTCCTAAAACAATACTTGGAAAGTCTTGTCCTCCTCTTTCATCTCGCAAGTTGCAATAGTTAGAAGCTCTAATAGGCTGCAATTAAAACTCAATACGCTAAATGAAGCATTATATGGTAGTGATGTGTGTGAACACACGTAGGACTATTGGGGCACTTTTTCCCTTACTAGGAGGTTTTTTTCCCCCATGCGTATGTACACCCTCTTATCTACTCATTTTGGGGTGTGTACTTATCTTTTGTATCTAGCACACATTTGTTCATTCTAATCTAGTGAGTTTGTGTGCTCTCAAGCTTCTCTATCTTGTGTGTGTGCATTGTTGCAACCCTAACACTAATTCCAAAAATTGGTATTAGAGCTAGCTTCCTCGACACTTAATCTAGTCTGCCTCCCTCCTCACGACCCTGGTTTTCTGTCTCCGATTGAGATACCCTCTTAGGAGAAGAAGGTATACACTGTAGTGTGTTGTATACAAAGATACATAAGTTTTCAGGGTCCGCGGGGTGATTTGGGCACCGTAAGGTTTCGCAAACGTTCTAGAGAGGCGTCATTTTGGATTCGTTCTACTCGATTTTGGGTGTTTGGGCTATGCAGTGGTAAAGATTTGGTATGCAACAACATCTACAATGTCTTCAACAACATTGATCATCATACTTTCACCAGTAACACTCTCTTCTCTACTCTGTGTTATTTTTCATACACTTTGCAGGTGATTGAATCAGTTGGCAGATATCTGAGAGGTTGCATTCAGTGAATACTGAGTACTTGCACACTGTGTTGAAAGATTTTGCATTTGGTAGGCAGTAATGGTTGGCAGTAGTGATGTATTCAACATGTTGTCTGCGCTGAGGACAAACTTAATGGGACTAACTATCCATTGTGGTCCTATATAATGAGGCATGTGGTCAATGGTAGTGAAACTCATCCTGTTTCACAACTACCAGTGCAACCAAGTGCTATAGGTACATCTAAAGTAGAATTTGATATAGTTGTGGCTCCTCCACATGCACCACCAATACCTCCCACTGCTGCTCAAACGAGATGGGATGGAAGAGATGCACAGGCACATGCATTGCTTGCACTTTCTGTGAAGCTAAGCATTATTCCTCATATTCGGTCATGTAAGACTTCAAAACAAGCATGCAATGCACTTGCTGCATTATACCAGGTGCACAATGAAGCACGTGTTGCATATCTGCGCGTAAACAGTTAGAGTCTGAGCTCATGAAGCATGTGTTGTATATCTACGCGTAAACAGTTAGAGTCTTCCTCATGAATGAGGAAGACTCAATGGACAGCTTCTTGACCAAGATCAAAGATTTTAAGGAACAACTCACTAGTGTAGATGAGATATATCCTGATAGTACATTCACTACAAGGGATCGGGCTCATACCCACGTTGTTAGCCGCGAAAAATGACTTGTGAAAAAAAAAAGTAGCGGACCCGTGTATCAGTGCATGTATAATCGCGCCCACAAACATGCGTGTAAAAGCACGTGTATGATGCCTGTTAGATGCATTGATACACAGGCTTATACACGCGTTTTACCAATTTTGCTGCATCGATACACGTGTGTTTAACAGATTTTTCGCGCATATAAATGCGACTTTGGCAGAATTTACGCGCAGATACACGCAAACAGAGAGCAAAAATAAAAAATCCAGAGAGTGGTATTTGGTGCTTGAAATCTATTCCAGCATTCCAGCACCCAATAGCACTCTCTGGATTTTTTTTTAGTGCATTGCACCATCCACGGAGAACATTTTGTGCATTGTCAATACACGATTCAAGAAAACGACATTATCAATACACAATTCAAGAAAGACATGAATGCAATATTATCAAAATTTTATGTGTTTGAAATAAGCCCATGGCTTTCATTATGTAAAAACATATATACAAGGGAGTCCATATGTCGAAGTAGTCACCTATGGCTTCAATATAAACAAATATATACAAAATTAAATTGGTTTGTCTAAAAAAGCCCATGGCTTCAATTACAAAAATATATATACACTACAAGACAATGCTGCCATACACGTGTTCCATACACGCGATAAATTACGGGCACGTGTATGGTCACGCATGTATTTGAATAGTGTCGGGCACGTGTATATTGGCATTTAAATTTGCGTGTATATTGGAATCTACCAGTGCGTGTATACTGGCATCTAAATTCGCGTGTATATTGGTTTCAGAAACGCGTGTATAAGCGCGTGTATATACACGCAATTATACACGCATCAATACACGCTTTATTAAGAAAAACTAAATTTTTTTACAAAATTAAAAACTATTTTCTTTAAACCATCTCATAGTACATTACAGTATATATCATTACACAATCCCACTACATGCATTTACAACAATGAAATATATTCAAAAATAAATCATGAGATAATTAAAAGACAACATATACAATAGAAATGTCATCAATTTAGAACGATACAGTGATGGATTGGTTAGGGTTCGATCTCATCTTCAATAAGATCCATCCTTGCCAAACGATCAACATTAATATCCATTTGATCAATTTGTAAGGCTACGATTAAATGTATTCCACTATCGATATTCTGTCCATTGATAATGGTATCGATGTCCTGATCATCCTCATCAACATCACCATCATCCTCAATGGTAGGGTCATTCTCATGATCATGAGAAATGGCACGCTCATCCTCATTATCATGATCATCTCTTATTTCTTGATCATCGATCACAACATCTTCATTGGCATGTTCGACATCATCTTCATTGCGGCTTGTTACATCCTCCATATGCTCCATATCAGTGAATGTATTATACATCACTTTGGAACGTGGTGCAATAGGGATGACGTACCACCATTTAATGTCATGCACCATTGGCAGTAGATAACCTACTCAAATACACATACTGCACTAATTAATTAACATATCAAAAGTCAAGGGGTACGCGAGCTTAGATATATATGTACATGAAACACATTAGTAAAAAAATGCATACCTGCTCACATTGTTGTGGCAATATGAGCCTATCTTTCTTTGTTTGCCAAAACTTTGTAGAGTCAATAGTTACATAGCCACTTGCATGGCGTCTTATCGTTGCATTAGGTCCTTTTTCCACCACGTTCATTTGCCATTTGACATCCAAAACATACACAAAGAAGCGACGAAAGTCAAGCCTAAATATGTCTTGGATTGTGCCACAATAATCATCCATTTTTCCATTAGCTCCCTCAAAGCTACTAATGACACCGCAATCTTGTGTATTCCTCTTTTCATCAATTCTTTGTGTTCGAAAATGCTTGCCTTCACACCATATAGCATTGAACATAGTGCACTGGACCAAAATAAAAGCAATATTTGTGTAAGCAATGTGAATAAATATTAAAAGCAAATCACTTACAACTAATGCAAAACATTAGTTCTATGTACCTTTAACATGCATCCTCGTGCATACTCCCATTCTTCCGCCGTGATATGCAGCCCCTCGTCGCTCTCTGCTCTCTCCATTTCCTCATGCAACCAATCAACATGGATATCATTCGGAAGTGTTGCTAGATGCTTAGGGTACGTCTTTCGAAAGAGAGCTCTTTCTACTTGCCTTTTTGTCTTTGTATCCTCATATCTTGTAACCCATCTGCTCATCACATCACTATTAAGGATGCAAGTGAAATTGAGATCATCAATCAATGTTCTGTCAATTGCTTTACTCTGTCCTTTTCCTTGAGGCACAATAGAGGTCATCCTCAAGTCCTCTTCATTGCTCCATAGTCGTGGCAAAGAGCTGTCCACCTGACCAAGAAATTCTGAAATATATACAAGAGACTCTTGTATCAACCAACCCTCGGCCATGCTTCCTTCGGGCCTTGCACTTTGCCTCACAAAGTCTTTTAAGGTCTTCATGAAGCGCTCTAGGAAGAACATCCAACGTGCATACACAGTGCCACATAAAGCAATTTCGTCGACTAAATGCACAATGAGATGTAGACTTGTGAGAATGGTTCGCGGAAAAGTCTCCTCTACCAAACAAACCACCTCCACTGCCATAACACTAATTCAAATTTGCAAGTTAGAATGCTTACTTCAATAATGCGTCAAGACTTGCATTGCTCCATCCATAAACTGTTTGTATATTGAGTAGTTCAAGTGAAGCACATAAAATAGAGAATGTGCACCCTTCAAAAACCGGTGTCGATGAAGCCTTGTAAAGATGCTCTTATTCCATATCATCGTCGTCCATACCTTTGGGATCATCCTTAAAAAGATACCGCACCATATCATCAAACACTTCCTCTTCCACAACTTCGTGGGGTGCAGGGCTATTGTCATCCCTTTCCCACTCATCTCTGACAATAGATCCCGAAGCTCCAGCATCATCTCGTCGACGCTTTGTGTGCTCTCGCCACGCGTAGGGCACCATGTTAGGGTGTGGTACTACATCCTGCTTCAATTAGAGTATATATATTACAACTCCATTAATTTAATTTGGATACCATGAGTCATTTGAATACTATCAATTTACATCTACTCACCTCTAAACCTGTTTAATTCCATTCTCCATACATGGAGATGTGATTCAAGGTAATTCGATGTGCTTGTACAATGCATCCTTGACATCGATTACACATACACTTGATCCTTTGTCCCAACCACACATCGCGATTCCGATGACGCATTGTCTCATCCTCACCAACTGCTTGAGGAGGTTGATGACATCCTATGTACAAACCAGAAAACACAAAATCATAATCAGTTTTTAATGAAAGTATAAAAATCGCGTGTATTCACGCAGCTAGATCCTAAAAATCACGTGTATTGATGCGGCTAGATCCTAAAAATCGCGTGTATTAATGCGGTTAGATCCTAAAAATCACGTGTATTAACGCGGCTACATTTAAAAATCATGTGTATCAAGGTGAACGATTGTGACAGGGGGCGACAGTGGGCCTTTTATAAGGACGATTTGTCGAAGGTCGGTCGCTTTCAAAAAAAAAATTTTGCAAGCCGCGTGTAGGAACGCGTGTATGTCTGCGTGTATCCTGTCTGCACAGACGGTTCACGCGCATATACACGCGTTTTTGGATGGGTGTATACACGTGTTTCTGGACGGGTGTATACACGCGACTGTGTTTCCCCATTCTATGGTCTTAGAGCTGATAGGTGGCTTGGATGATGGTATTTGTGTGAGTCAAGAGACAGCCCATGATGTACATGAGGATGGTGATAGTCATGCATGCAATAATGTGTGTGCAACCTTTGAAGATAACCACACAAGATGGATGTTGTGGTGATAGTGATGTAGTTTTTGAAGAGTTGTAGGAGGATAACTCTATAGTTCTGAGTGTTGTTGAAGATGTGAATTCTCTAGATAGTGATGTCAGTTTGATGGTGAAAAATCATATGTGCTAGCTTGCATTTGTGCTTTGATGCAATCATGTATATACTTTTATTTTTGCAAATTCTTTATGGATCCAGGTTCTTCATCCGATCCATTTGCGTACAGCAATTGGCTGATGGAGATGCTAAATCATTTTGAGCGCCATCCTGGTCCAGTTGAGCTTACAGAGTACACGTATGCCCATCCCCCTCCTTCCATGCCTGGTGTCTATACCCCTACCGCGAGTATCCAGGGCACTCCACTGCCATCTATGCCTACGAGTCCGACGAGACGGCATGCAGCTTCTCCTCTTCCACGCCCACCGAGGAGACATACCTCGTCCCAGACACACTCACGCACACCCTCCCAAGCACTGTCATGTCAGGGCTCACAGCCACCATCACGTACTCCCTCAAAGCCACCGTCACATCAGGGCTCACAACCACCGTCACGTAGACAATCCCCCAGTCATGACTCCACTCCACCCGCAGCAATAGGAAGAGTGGGAGTGGAGGATGCGGCTGGTGCTTTGGTGGGGGAGGTAGTAGGGCACGCGGTGAGAGAGGAGATAGAGGGAGAAGAGTTAGAGGAGACAGTGAGGATGAGGAGGAGATGAGAGGGGTGGAGGGAGTGATTTGCTATGATGTGACGGATAGGGGCAGGATAGTGATGGATGTGAGGGGGAAAGAGGTAATGGAGTACATGCATGGGGTAGTATCAAACTTGTATAGAAATTGTTTTATTAGATTTAAAGATCAAAATAGCCGATTAGTTGGGGAGGTGATAGAGGCTGTACATAGTCGGTACCCCAATCCCCCACATGCTACATTCTCGGATGTATGGGGAAGGACGCAAATGAGGGAGATCTTAAGTAATAAAAGATCTCACCTTAAAAAACTCGCGTACGATGATGGGCTAAATGTAGCTGCGGGTGGCTATCCTGCCGAGAAACCTGCCCCACTGCGCACAAATGCAAGTGGAAGGAGGCAAAGAAATGAGCAGAGGTGGGCGTGAAGAGCAGGCAGCATGTGGAGGCACGACGGATCCAGATGGAGACCATTGGATCTTCGCATTTCGGATCTGGCGGCGTCGAGTCATGGGAGGCAGAGTTCGTAAGTATCTTGCCACTTTATTTGACTGTTTACTTAATTCATTGATTCTATGATTGTTTTAATCTTACAAATTGTGTTGATTATGATACAGCGACGGGTTACGAGGAGGAAGCCCACAGCCCACGATACTGGGTATGCTCGCCGGCATAGCAGACGTGACATGTGGGCCATCTTCAGAGCCGAGGGACATATTACGGACGCGTAGTTTGAGATGGCCATGAGACCATACAGTCGACGGGTACTTGAAAACTCTAAACAAATGATTTTGGTTTATTGAATTACATATATATATACTTATATACTATATTACTTGAACAGGCACAAGCTGCTGATGATCCACCCGCCGCCACTGCAGAGGGTGGACGTGAGCACTACTCATCGGACATTCCGACCGATGTGAGCTCATCTGAGCATGGAGGGAGCACCGAGTCATCATCTGGGTCTGAGTAGTACTCAGACTTATAGTATCACATTCCATATTGAGGATGTGGTTGTATATATATTTTTGTAACTGAAGCCATGGGCTACTTTGACATATGGACTCCCTTGTATATATGTGTACACATAAAATTTTGATAGAAATATTGAATCGTGAATCGATAGTATTGCATTCATGTCTGTCTTGAATCGTGTATTGACAATGTATGCATTCATGTCGTTCTTGTCTTAATCTTCCTCGTGGATATCTTCCTCGTGGATGGTCCAATGCACCCCAAAAAAAAATCCAGAGAGTGTTATTGGGTGCTGGAATGCTGGAACAGCACCAAATAGCACTCTCTGGATTATTTTTTTTTTGCTCTCAGTTCGCATGTATAAACGCGTCAACTCTGCAGTCGCGTGTATATATGCGGATAATCTATCAGCGCATCTAAGCGCAGCTAAACTGACAGAACGCATGTATACGCCCGTGTATCAGCGCATCTGAACAGTCCTATACACGCGCTTTTACACGCATGTCTCTAGCTGCGATTATACACGCGTTGATACACGGGCCCGTATTTTTTTTCACAAGTCATTTTTAGCGGCTAGGAGCGCGGGTATGAGCCCGATCCCTTGTAGTGATACAACCACATCCTCAATACGGATGCGATACTATAAGTCTAAGTACTACTCAAACTCCAGATGATGACGAGCTGCTCCCTCCAGGATCAGATGAGCTCACATCGGTATACATGTCCAAAGAGTAGTGCTCACCCTATCGTTCACGTCCCAGCAGGAGCAGGAGCAGCGGCGGCGGGTGGATCATTAGCAATAAGAGCATCAGCGTACAGCAGCAGCTTGTACCTGTTCAAGTAATATATCATATATAAGTATATATATATGTAATTCAAAATTTAATAAACCAAAATCATTTGTTTAGAGTTTTCAAGTACCTGTCAACCGTACAGTCTCATGGCCATCTCAAACTGCACATCCGTAATACGTCCCTCGATTCTGAAGAGGGTCCACGTGTCATGTCTACTATGTCGGTGAGCATACGCAGTCTCATGGGCTGTGGGCTTCCTCCCCATAACCCGTCGCTGTAACATAATCAACACAATTTGTAAGATTAAAACAATCAGTGCATCAATGAATTAAGTAAAAAATCAAATAAGGTGGCAAGATACTTACGAACTCTGCCTCCCACGACTCGATGCCTCTCCAGATCTGAAATGCGAAGATCCAATGGTCTCCATCTGGATCCGTCGTGCCTCCACATGCTGCCTGCTCTTCACGCCACCCTCTGCTCGTTTCTTTGCCTCCTTCCACTCGCGTTTGTGGGCAGTGTGGCAGGTTTCTCGTTCGGCAGGATAGCCACCCGCAACTTGATTGGCACCCCATCATCATACGCGAGTTTCTTAAGGTGAGATCTTTTATTACTTAAGATCTCCCTTATTCGCGTCCTTCCCCATACATCCAAGAAAGTCGCATGTGGGGGATTGGGGTACCGACTATGTATAGCATCTATCACCTCCCCAACTAATCGGCTATTTTGATCTTTAAATTTAATAAAATAATTTCTATACAAGTTTGATACTACCCCACGCATGTATTCCATTACCTCTTTCCCCCTCGCATCCATCACTATCCCATCCCTATCCGTCACATCATAGTGTATCTCTCCCTCTACCTCTCTCACCACCTCCTCATCCTTTTACTGTCTCCTCCAACTCTTCTCCCTCTATCTCCTCTCTCATCGAAACCCTACCACCTCCCCTACCAAAGCATCCGCCGCATCCTCCCCATCCTCCACTCCCGCATCCTCCGCATCCTCCCCATCCTCCACTCCCACTCTCCCTACTACGGCGTCTGCTCTCCCTACTACGGCATCTGCTCTCCTCTATACTGCAGGTGGAGTCATGACTGGGGGATTGTGTACGTGACTGTGGACGTGACACTGAGCGTGACAGTGGCTATGAGGGAGTACGTGATGGTGGCTATGAGCCCTGATGTGTCAGTGCCTGGGAGGGGGTGTGTTAGTGTGTCTGCTGTGGGAAGGGGTATGTCTCCTCGCCGAACTTGCAGGCAGCGCTGAAGGTTGTGGAGTCACATGGGCACTCAGGAGCGGGGTGACTATACCAGGGAATCTAGGAGGAGGATGGGCATACATATAGTCTGTAAGCTCAACTGGGCCAGGGTGGCACCCAAAATGATTTAGCATCTCCATCATCCAAGTGCCGTACGCAAATGGATCGAATGAAGAACCTAGATCCACGAAGAATCTGCAAAAAGAATCCATTTAAATGCATCATGTATCATGAAGTGTATCATGCATCATGCATCATGAAGTGTATCACGTCTAAAATCCTGTCCAAGATTGCGTGTATATCCACGTGAAAAAACTGTCTAGTAGAGTACACGCAGGCATACACGCGATTCTATGAAAAAAAGTACCAAAAAAAAGGCCGCCTACCGACCAACGTCACTTTCACACATAAAGAAAAGGACACTTGCATAAAGAAAAGGGACACTTGCAGGAAAGAGAAGAAAGGACAAAGACACTTGCATAAAGAAAAGGGACATTTGCATAAAGAAAAGGAAGGGAAGAGACAGGACCAACTGGCTCACCTCTTGACAAGTGAGTCTCCTTTTTGGCTTTTGTGTGCACCGGTGTGTATGCTCCTTCCACCTGCCTGCTGCAAGCTCCTTGCACTTGTGATGCTTTGGTGGCAAAAGATGAAATTGAAGAAAGCGATAGGGTTTTAGAGTAGGCGGCGGCTTTTGTTTTAAGTATGACATTGACCGCTGCGTGTAGGATCGCATGTATAATCGAATGTATGGTAACATTGCAGTGCAAATACACGCGTTTTGACATAGGGTAAATGCATAGATACACGTGGTTATACACGCGATACAGAGACTTTTTATACTTTGATTAAAAACTGATTATGATTATGTATTTGCTCTTTTGTACTACACAGAATATCATTAACCTCCTCAAGCAGTTCTGGTGAAGATGAGATAATGCGTCATCGTAATTGCAATGTGGTTGGGACAAAGGACCAAGTGTATGTGTAATCGATGTCAAGGATGCATTGTGTACGAGCATGTCAAATTACCTTGAATCACATCTCCATGTATGGAGAATGGAATCAAACAAGTTTAGAGGTGAGTAGATGCAAATTGATAGTATCCAAATGACTCGTGGTGTCCAAATTAATGGAGTTGTTGATATATATACTCTAATTGGAGCAGGATGCAGTACCACACCCTAACATGGTGCCCTACGCTCGGCAAGAGCATGCAAAGTGTCGATGAGATGATGCTGGAGCTTTGGGATCTATTGTCAGAGATGAGTGGGAAAGGGATTACAATAGCCCTGCACCCCATAAAGTCATGGAAGAGGAAGTGTTTGATGATATGGTGCGGCATCTTTTTAGGGATGATCCCAAAGGTATGGACAACGATGAAACTGATCAAGAGCATCTTTACAAGGCTTCATAGACACCGGTATTTGAAGGGTGCACATTCTCTATTTTACGTGCTTCACTTGAATTACTCAATCTACAAACAGTTTATGGATGGAGCAATGCAAGTCTTGACGCATTATTGAAGCAAGCATTCTAACTTGCAAATTTGAATTAGTGGTTAAGGGTTTCGCAAAATGAATAAAGCTCAATATGTTTTAATCGTTAATTGATGATATTGGATGCAACCTATTATCAAACATGCTTCCAAAGGGAAATAGACTACCCACCTCAAGAGACATAGCGAGGCGCTATGTGACATCTCTTGGAGGATTGGACTATGATCGCATGCATGCATGCGTCAATGATTGCATTCTCTTTCGTGGGACGCATAAGGAGGCTCGACATTGTCCCACTTGTAGTGAAGCAAGAGTTTTGATGTACCTCGTAAAGTCTTGCGACACTTTCCTATAATTCCTCGCATCAAACACATGTTCAAGTGCAAATCCATAGCAGAGCTCATGTCATGGCATTCCTCACATCGATCGGATGATGTCATGTGGAGAATTCCCGCAGACACTCCTACTTTGGAATCATATTGAAGATGAGTAGAGCCCAGAAACTTGAGACTTGGCCTAGGTATGGATGGAGTGAATCCATTTGGTTTCAAAAGCACCGCATACAGTGTGTGGCCAGTTGTGTTGGTGAATTACAACCTTCCACCATCAATGGCGATCAAGAAGGGACATCTTATGTTATCCCTTCTAATTCCAGGAAAACATAAAGTAAAGCACATGGATGTGTATCTCGAACCATCGATTGATGAGTTGGGGGAACTATGGAGAGGTGTTGTGGTGGTGGACGTTAGTATGCCTCCCTCCTCTCGATACTTCGACTTGAAAGCAATGTTGATGTGGACAATGCATGACTTTCCAGGATACAGCAATTGTTCTGGTAAGAATTCAAATAACTTCCTACTCTAATACTATTGGTTATATTAATTACAACTATTGACTTTATTATTCTAACTTTTATTTATATTTTAACAGGTTTGAAAACATCAGGTAAACATGCATGTCCTATTTGTGGCCCTTCGTTTTTAGTACATGAGTATGCTGATGGTTTGTGTAAGACCATATTCGATAATCATCATCGATTTCTCCCGTCAGATCATCCTAAATATGTTGCTAGTAAGAGTAACATTCTTCCACAAACACTTCGTGCAAAAGATTGGAAGCGCATTTGGGAGTCTACGAATGTTCTTCCTCCTCCAAATGGCATGAACAGGTACAGTAATGTTTTTCAATCTTCTTTTGTGTAGTATCTAATTGGATTAAAGATCACATAGAGCAATCATGTCATGGCATCTCTTATGTAGGTACTCCATTTTTTTTCCGGCTACAATATTGGACCCATCTCTTATGTAGGTACTCCATTTTTTTCGGCTACAATATTGGACCATCTCAAGATCAACCATCTTCTTGATCCCATGCACATCTTCAAGAATGTGGCATCTGGTATTTGGTAAACGAGACAATGTCAGCGTAGTACGGGAGGACTTGCGGGTTGCAGGATGGATGCGTCAAGCTTGGCCACAAGAGGAGGGTGGGCACGTTCGTCTTTCGTATGCACCATGGATTATATTAAAGCAAGAGGAGAAGCAGGTAAAGCAGGCCATCACTACTTTGCATACTCCCACTGGATGCATGAGATCATTGAAGGGAGCCTTTACAACCACTAAGAAAAGAGGTGTTGAGCAACTATACAGGTTGAAGTCCCATGATTGACACAAGATGCTCCAAGTAAGTGTTTTCCAAGTCTTTTATGTTAAAATTAAATTTTGTAATGCCTCAAATCATATATACATGTGCTCTTATGTGCGCAGTTCATACTACCTACTAGCATCGACCATTGTGCAAATAAGAGTTTGAAAAAATGTATTTATAAGATGGGCAAGCTTGTGAGGTATGTAAAACCCATGTCAGATCACCCTTCATTATACCTTGCACTTTGATTTGATAGTTTTTCAAAATGAACGTGCATGAGGCCAGGTATAACGTACTATTCTTTGTTTTTCAAATATGTTAGTTCCAAAGCAATTGATCCAGCCACATTGGATGAGGCGCACGTTATGGCAGTGGTGGAGGTGGTTTGTTTGCTAGAGGAAACTTTTCCGCGAACCATTCTCACAAGCCAACTACATCTCATTGTGCATTTGGTGGACGAAATTGCTTTATGCAGCACTGTGCATGCACATTGGATGTTCTTCCTAGAGTGCTTCATGAAGACCTTAAAAGACTTTGTGAGGCAAAGTGCAAGGCCCGAAGGACGCATGGCCGAGGGTTGGTTGATACAAGAGTCTCTTGTATATATTTCAAAATTTCTTAGTCAAGTGGACAGCTCTTTGCCGCGACTATGGAGCAATGAAGAGGACTTAAGGATGACCTCTATTGTACCTCATGGAAAAGGACCTAGTAAAGTAATTGACAAAGCATTGATTGATGATCTCAATTTCATTTGCATTCTTAATAGTGATGTGATGAGAAGATGGGTTACAAGATATGAGGATGCAAAGACAAGAAGGCAAGCAGAAAGAGCTCTGTCTGAGGCAACATGGCTCTCGTAATAAGGCGTACCCTAAGCATCTAGCAACACTTCCGAATGATATCCATGTTGATTGGTTGCATGAGGAAATGGAGAGAGAAGAGAGAGAGGAGGAGCTGCTTATTGCAACGGAAGAATGGGAGTATGCACCAGGTTGCATGTTAAAGGTACATAGAACTAATGTTTTGCATTAGTTGTAAGTGATTTGCTTTTAATATTTATTCACATTGCTTACACAAATATTGCTTCTATTTTGGTCCAGTGCACTATGTTCAATGCTATATGGTGTGAAGGAAAGCATTTTCGAACACAAAGAATTGATGATAAGAGGAATACACAAGATTGCGGTGTCATTAGTAGCTTTGAGGGAGCCAATGGAAAAATGGATGATTATTGTGGCACAATCCAAGACATATTTAGACTTGACTTTCGTCGCTTCTTTGTGTATGTTTTGGATGTCAAATGGCAAATGAACATGGTGGAAAAAGAGCCTAATGCAATGATAAAACGCCATGCAAGTGGCTATGTAACTATTGACTCTACAAAGTTTTGGCAAACAAAGAAAGATAGGCTCGTATTGCTACAACAATGTGAGCAGGTATGCGTTTTTTTACTAATGTGTTTCATGTACATATATATCTAAGCTCACGTACCCCTTGACTTTTGATATGCTAATACATTGCAGTATGTGTATTTGAGTAGGTTATCTATCTGCCAATGGTGCATGACACTAAATGGTGGTATGTCATCCCTGTTGCACCACGTTCCAAAGTGATGTACAATACATACTGATATGGAGCATATGGAGGATGTAGCAGGCCACAATGAAGATGATGTCGAACATGCCAATGAAGATATTGTGATCGATGATCAAGAAATAAGAGATGATCATGATAATGAGGATGAGCACGCCATTTCTCATGATCATGAGAATGAGCACGCCATTTCTCATGATCATGAGGATGACCCTACACCATTGATGATGATGGTGATGTTGATGAGGATGATCAGGGCATCGGTACCATTATCAACGGACAGAATATCGATAGTGGAATAAATTTAATCATAGGCTTACAAATTGATCAAATGGATATTGATGTTGATCGTTTGGCAAGGATGGATCTTATTGAAGATGAGATCGAATCCTAACCAATCCATCATTGTATCATTCTAAAGTGATAACAATTCTATTGTATATGTTGTCTTTTAATTATCATCTCATGATTTATTTTTGAATATATATTGTTGTAAATGCATGTAGTGGGATTGTGTAATGATATATATTGTAATGTACTATATGAGATGGTTTAAAGAAGATGGTTTATATTTTTTTAAAGCTATGGATTTTTTCTTAAATAATATTTTCTCTCGCGTGTAATAAAGCGTGTATATTTGCATCTAAAACACACTATTTACACGTATATATACGCTCTGTTACACATGTTTATGAACTCTCTTATGGTTTTCTTGGTCATGTCTATGCTTATAGCTCTCTTATAGTTGGGACTTGGTCATGTCTATGCTTATAGCTCTCTTATGGTTTTCTTGAGGTACATGCAAAATTGGGTCTTGGATTGGTTTTTTGGTTACCAATACCATTTCATTTCCTTGATAATAGCCCTGTGCTGCTAGTAAGTCTTTTTGGACCCACCGTTGTTGACTTGCTCAGTTGTGTGCGGGCTTTTTTAGACTACAACTTCCTATCCTTGGTTGGATTTCCTTGTCTCTTTCTTGTAGCATGATTTTTTTGGAATACAACTTCCTATCCTTGGTTGGATTTCCTTGTCTCTTGCTTGTAGCATGCCTTTTTTGCCTTGATACCCATGAGGTTTTGTCTTTTTCATAGTATCCTTGTGCTTGAAGCTGGGGTTTGGGAACCCACTATTTTTTACCTGGATACTTTTGTTGCCTTTGCTTTGGTTCTCTTGAAGAGGGATGATCTTTTGATGTGGATGCTTATTCTGTTAAGCCTTCTATTTTTTGTGGCATTGGAGACTCCATGTCGCATGCGGTTGCCTCTTTTCCATTATTCAATGGACTCCATAATGGCATGGTGATGGTGTCTTTGCCATCATTGAGTTTGGGATGTGACAGTTGTTGGTGCACAAATCCAGGATCCTCCAAGAAGCATCTCCTCTTCCATGGTTCGTGCAGGCATAACAAACACCCTCCCAACCAAGGGATTATTTCTGACTAAGATGTTTATATTCAAAAGCCCTATTATTTGTGTAACAGATGGGTGCACACTGTGAACCTGTGCATTAGTTGGGGGGGTTTGTTTAAGGCTACCCATGTCTCATAGGAAATCAAGTTATGACTTGACCCCATATCAATTATGCGATGCTTGTCATGTGACCCTCCTTTGTAGAGACTTTTACGCTGAGTCGTGCGGTTCAATATCTAGGTAATCCTTGTCAAGAAAGGTGAGTGAAGCAATGTTTACGTGTAGCGTTCTCCCTTGGAGTCTTTGTTTTGCTTTGGCTTCCCTCGCCTTGGATTCCTCCTGAGCTTGTTTGATATTTTCCTTGACTAGATCTTTCTTTTGTTTTAGGAGATTCTCTTGTGTGAGCATTTCCTGGGTCAGGGGTCCATAATATTTCTTGAGTTTCTTCCGCTGATATACCCTTCCATTTCCACCCCTTCGATAGTTTCAATTTGGACTGACCCCCTTGAGGGGTGATTTCAGACACTCTAAAAGGCCCTAACCCTTTGTATTTTAGTTTCTTTTTCTTGGTGGTTCCCACACCATACATGAGGGTGAGGTCCCCCATTTCTAGTTCTTTATGTCTCAAGTTATGGTCAAACCAGATTTTTCTCCATAGTTTTTCAACCATAAGCCCATGCGACGCAATCAGTTGGGTTTCATCAAGTTTTTCCAAGTCAACCAACCTCTCAGATAACGCATTTTCTATGATCCTTTCCTGTACGACAATTCGCAAGCTTGGAACTAAAAATTCCATACACATTATCGCATCAATGCCATAAGCTGGACGAAAGGGAGTGTATCTCATCCACTACCTTATATGATGTGTACGATAGGCCCATAGTGCTGCAATCAGCCTGTGCTCCCAATCCGTGTGACTGGCTTCTAAGGTTTTGGTCACGATAGCAAATGAAATCTTGTTTGTGCTCTCTGCTTGGCTATTTGCCTATGGGTAATAAGGTGATGATTTGCAATGAACTACAAGGAATCCTATAAGTAATTGTTCAATCACCTCATTAATGAAATGTGAACCTCAGTCTCACTACCTAATTCAAGTGGGCAAGCAAATCTAGAAATGATCTATTCATATAAGAACTTGGCCATAGTCCGAGCATTAGCTCTTTTAAAGGCTCTCTCCTCTACCCACTTATTAGTGAAATAATATGATCTAGAAATGATCTATTCATATAAGAACTTGGCCATAGTCCGAGCATTAGCTCTTTTAAAGGCTCTCTCCTCTGCCCACTTATTAGTGAAATAATATGTGGCCACGATCACATAACAGGCTTTTGTGACGGGTGCGTTGCTGGACTAATGGGTCCAACAAAATCAATACCCCATTTCTCAAAGGGTTGTCTCACAATCACAAGGGTGAGTGGAATCCTATCCTTTTGTTGTGGAATAGAAAATCATTGACATTCCTTGCATCTATTTACAAATTCTATGGCTTCCCCGAATAATGTAGGTCACCACAGTCCCGCTTGAAGCACCTTGTGAAATGTAACTTATCCAGCAAAATGTTCTCTGGCTATTCCTACATGTGCTTCTTCTAAGATCGTGAGACAAGCTCATTCTCTCACACACATCGCCTGAGGATATCATCCTTTCCTAGCTTGCGCCCAACTTAATAAGCTGATGCATCTTATCTTTTTTGAAAGGTCGATCTTGTGGAAACCCATGAGCTAGATAGTCAGATATTTCCTCACTCCACTCAGGCACTATGTCAAGTTTGAATAGACAAGCATCTAGGAGGTCATTGTCAATGCCGATTTGCAGGTTCTCCATTTGGAGTTCTAGACATATAGTCCAAAACATGTTGTGTTCCTTTTCTGACCGCGTGATCGTAAAGTCGAATTCCAGAAGTAGAAGCAACCAACGTGTTTTTCTTCCTATGGTGTAAGGCTTGTTCACTAGATATAATAGAGCCTAATGGTCCACAAAGAATATAAATTTGTTGGTGGCCGGCAAGTAATGTCGGTATTTCTTTACAACGTAAACCATGGCCAACCCTTCACGCTCCAGTGGTGGTTTAGTTTATCTCTGCATCATTCAGTTGAGTGAGACTGGCAAGCAAACTAGGTAATCCAATTTGAATTCCCCAAGTTGCGCCAATACGCATCCTATAGTGAAGTTTAATGCATCGATGTGCATGTGAAATACAATATCCCAGTTGTTGGTGCACTAGCTAGTGCGTTCTTCAACTTATCATATGCCTCTTGGCATTCCTCAGTCCATTCAAAGAAAATGAGTACTCTATACAATGGCCTGGCAATTTCAGCATAGAATATAATGAAGCGTTGATAATATCCAATGTGTCCCATAAACCAGTATACACCTTTGTACTTTGTTGGTGAAGGTAATTCCAAAATCAATTTTACTTTGCTCTCATCAGTAGAAATACCATTCTTAGACACAATGTGCCCTAAGATTACACTATGCTTGACCCAAAATTGACACTTTAAAGGGTTCAAAGATATATGATATAATCGACATCTCTCAAACACCTTCCTCAAGCGAGCCAAGTGTTCAGTCCAGCGTGAGTGTACACATAGATCGTCAATGAATACCTCCAGCCACTTTTGCAAGTAGTCCTTAAAGGCCGTGCACAGTTGCTAGGGCATTGGTGAGGCCAAAAGGCATAACCTTATTAGCATACTTCCCCCACATCATATTGAAAGCCATCTTGTGCTAGTCTTCTAGTGCAATGGACACCTGATTATAGTCTAAAAACCCATCTAAGAAGCTGTAGGCTTCTTCACCTGCATTGGCCTTTTTGAGATCAACATAGACTCTTAATTTTTCATTCTTCTTTGGCACAATCATGATTGGTGAAAGCTAATCTATGTGCTCAATTTCATAGATGAAATACGTAGCATGAGCTTATTAATTTCCTCCTTTACAATTGCTGCATATTTTGGATTCATCTGGTACAGTTTTTGCCTGGATGGTCTCGATCTTTCCATCATCGGAATAGTGTGTTAATCATGTAAGCAAGTGAGGAAGAGGAAACCTAGGTTTCATGCCAAGGAATGATGGGAAAAAGACAAAGGTGGGGAGCAAGGTACATGTATTTTTTTGGGAGGAAACTTTAAAAAGAAGGATCTAATATAGACATGCACAAGTTTCCATTTGCATTAAAGATAATAAATCTAGAGCATCACTAAATATGAATCAGAAAAAATCAAGAGATTTTGGACGATTATTGTGAGTTTATAAATCAACATTACAATTGTCAAAATTTCACACATAATAGAAGTGTTGTTATGCTAGTTTAAATATTTTGGGCTTATTTTGGACCAAGCATATGGCATCTCTACCATGATCACATGAAGGGAACAAGGCATGGCTTCGTGAGAGAATATTATTTCCATGCAGCAAACGATGTAATCATGGCATTCATCAATGAATATCCAACACACATGAGCAATTACAAAACATTTGAGCTTCCTCTAAACCAGCTATTAGCACATGGATTGGTATATATGCTTTCTATGTGGCCATTATTTTTATGATTTCTATGCTTTAGGAAAAATCATCTAGCGTGGTCTCTACATGATGAGGACTCTTCCCATCATACTTTGTGTATAACATATGTAAATAAGAGAGTCACAATGTGGCATGCCACCCATTGCTCAATGGATGGCATAAATGAAACTTAAACTGAATTTAAACCAAAAGGGAAGCTTCTCAAATGTGTTGGAGAATGCATAGGCGGAAGCATAAACTGAACAAGAGAAAGAGTAGAGAGAGATTGTGGACAAGATCACCTTTTATTAGCAATAGGCTTTACAATGGCAATTAGCCACCAACAAGACTATGAAGAACTTGTGCAATGGATTGGATGATAAAGTCAATAATGGGGAGGCCCTTATATAGTGATATGAGGAACCGGCCGACTGCTCCACAACTAACTAAATCAAGGAAAAATATATAAATGGCCAATAAATAGGTAGAGTCCCATAACACTGAGATGCATAATTCTAGAACCCCCTCTATAACTCATAGTGTGCAAGAGTCTAAAGAATATAAGTTAATGAAGATGCAACCATGGACCCTCTAGTACTGCACATACCGGAATGACATCAGAGAGAACACCTGGCAACCTATTTCCTTGAAACAAAATGCCACCACAAATAGCAAGGAACTTTGCTTGGCTATGAATTCCCACACAATTGTGCAGTGAACTCTAAGAATAGATGATGAGCTGCTAAACACGCCACGCCCATAATCCCCACCACCAACAGTGGGACAAAAAACGCATCACATCCCAAAAGCCTCAAACAATGAACTCGGAACAGATCCAGTTCATAATCTCTGCTATACCAAAGATAACCATGTCCTACCAGATGTCTAATGCTTGGAACTCCGAATCACGGTTCCCATGTACTAGTAAGTGGAGCTGCAATCAGCCCCCTCTCCCACCCACAAGCCTCCTCTGGCTAGAATCACATGGGGAAAACTGCATGTATACTAGAGAAGTAAACTATCTAGGTCCTCCTAAGCCGAAAGCGCCCTGGGATCCCTAGAAATGGTACTAGAAGAATCTGTATCACTATCGTGTGTCATGTCTTTGCCCTTTCTTTGAGATGAAAACTTGGCCTTGGTCTTGTCCTTCTATTTGGACAAACAATCCTTGGAGAGATGTCCTCTCTTCCTACAAGAGAAGCAGCGACTTTGACCTTTCTGAACTATGGAAAGTGCTTGGTCAAAACTACTGAGAGAGACACCTTCAACTTACCTTGTGAAACGAGGATGGACTCTTCCTCCAAGATTAGGGAGCTAAGATCATCAAAATCCAATTGAGTGGATGTGACCTCGCACCTCAAAGATTGAGAAATCACATCATAGTCCGGGGGGAAATCTTGGTGAGGATAAGTGCAGCCAGCTAATTAGAGGACAAAGCAGCACCCATTGCCAGTAACTAGTCATAGATAACCTTGGCCTTCTGGATGAGGAATGACTACATGGAACTGCATGGCTGTAGGGAATAACAAACCATAGAGTTTCCCTTGCAAGATAACTGCCCTCATCGACGAATCTCGTGCAAATAGATCCTCCAATTTAGACCATACAATGAGCACTAATGAGATTTTGCACGGCTGATGAGACCTCCTCTGTGTGGTGAACCCGTAAAAGCACTAAATGCGCCTTCAAATCCCGATTCTCCCAGTCTTGTAATTCTGGATGAACCAGATCCGCATTTGCAACTTTCAATGGGCATAGTTGGGTACTTTCAACTTGTCATCCTTGTTCATCAGGGGGGAACCATATCCACAACAAAGAACACAAATCTCAGCTCTTCAAGCCTCCTCTCAAGTGCTTTCCTCCACAATGAACCGAGTCTCTAGAACCAATCAACCCCCTCTCAAACCTGAGAGAGACAAATGCTGGACAGCAGCAAAACAACTACCGAAAGAGCAGAGACTCGTGGAGGAAGAAGAAAAAATAGTGCCACTTGTCTGGCAACACCATATGCAAGAGAGCTCACCAACAAATGATGCCAAAATAGAAAACGCAGCTAAAACTCCAGCACTTGCCTCTGTAGAAGAAAACATAGCCAAGAAGACTAGCCGACAGTAAACAGAGGGCTGGTTGGATCAGAAAACATAGCAAAGTGATAAAATACAGCAGTTGTTTATCACTCATCAGCAGCCAGCTGAGTAGAGAGCAAAGCAACGCCCATTGCCAGTAACTAGTCATGGGTAACCTTGGCCTTCATGGAATGACTACATGGAACTGCCTGCAAGGAATAACAAACCGTAGAGTTTCCCTTGCAAGGTAACTGCCTCATCGATGAATCTCGAGCAAATAGATCCTCCAATTTAGACCATACCTGATGAGCACTGGTGAGAGTTTACACAGTCGGTGAGACCTCCTTTGTGATAGTTCCTACAAACGCTAAATGCGCCTTCGAATCTCGATTATCCCAGTCTTGTAATTCTACAAGGAATTCATCCTCTTGATCCTGAGTCCACCTTATAGAGTTCTGAGGATGCTAGGGCTTCTTCTCAATGCCCTGAATAATATCCCACAAACCCTTGTAGATGAACCAGATCTGCATTTGCAACTTTCAATGGGCATAGTTGGGTCCTTTCAACTTGTCATCCTTGTTCGTAAGGGGGGAGCCATATCCACAGCAACAAAGAACACAAATCTTAGCTCTCCACTCCTCTCAAAAGCTTTCCAACAATGAAGCGAGGCTCTAGAAAAATAATCAGCCCCCTCTCAAGCCTGAGAGAGACAGAGGCTATACAGTAGCAAAACAATCCAAGAACCACAAGGAACCTCCTACCGGAAGGGCAGGGACTTGTGGTGGAGGGAGGAAGAAAAAATAGTGCCATTTGTCTGGCAACACCATATGCAAGAGAACACACCAAAAAATGATGCCAGAATAGAAAACGCAGCCAAAACTCCAACACTTGCCTCTCTATAGAAGAAAAGTAGCCAAGAAGACTGGCCGCGACAGCAAACAGAGGGCTGATTGGATCAAAAAACACAGCAAAGTGATAAAACGCAATAGCTACAGCCCCAAGAGAAGCTATAGAAGAAAATGCAAGGCACAGATGTTGAAAACGGCAAGCAAATTTGCAAAGTAGTGGAGCAACATAAACCTAAGTGAGTGATACTATGTCAGAGAATCCATAGGTGGAAGCATAAACTGAACAAGAGAGAGAGTAGAGAGAGCTTGTGGACAAGGTCATCTTTTATATTAGCAATAGGCTTTACAATGGCAATCAGCCACAAGACTTTGAAGAACCTGTGCAAGGGATCGGAAGATAAAGTGAATAATGCGAAGGCCCTTATATAGTGATATGAGGAACTGGCCTCAACTACTTCTAGAGCTGGCTGACTACTCCACGACTAACTAAATCAAGGAACAAAAGATGAATAGGCAGAATCCCATAACACTAAGATGCACAATTCTAACAAAATGAAGCAGGAGATCACTGAGAATACGGAGGAAAAGAAAATGTTATAAGACAAATAGATACTTGAGACTAAATGAAAGAACATCCATGGTCCAACGACTACAATATGTTGGAGAAGATGTTCACTCAAATGTTTATAGACAATTGGAGAGAAGAGTTACAAAAAGTCATGTATTCTAGACCACCCCCAATTGATATAGCCCAAGTGAAAGTATGTAATGAACCAAAACTTAGTCGTTCGGCTTAAACGAAACAAAACTTAGTCGTTTGGCTTAAAGGAAACAAAACTATGAGCTCACACTAATATGCTAATACACTCATAAGGAGTGTCCACACGCTATGGCTACAAGTTTTCTCTTTGACTTTAAAACCCATACAATGATAAATGGCGGGAGAACATATGTTGTCTCTAACAAGCCCCCCC
This sequence comes from Cibotium barometz, assembly GCF_041138505.1. Lineage (NCBI taxonomy): Eukaryota > Viridiplantae > Streptophyta > Polypodiopsida > Cyatheales > Cibotiaceae > Cibotium > Cibotium barometz. Next base: position 32,099,871 of record NC_141081.1, on the reverse strand, counting down.
TATAACAGATCCTAGGGAATAAAACTGATTTGGTTTCATAGATGTTCTAGTCTGATACAAATCAAGATACAATAGATGTACTAATCTAGATACTCAAATGTTCTAGACTAATACAAATCTGGATACAATAGATGCTTTAAAACCCATAGGATTTATACAAATCTTGCTTGGAGGTTGCCTTTCAAATGTTAGGCCAAGAGGTCCTTGGTAGTAAGAGTAGCCTAAAAAACATGATGGTTCTCAACACAAGAACCCCCTTATGCTTGGATGAAGGGATTCAAAGCACACATAAAGAAAGATTGACTTACACACACACACACATTAGATGCTTTAAAACCCATAGGATTTATACAAATCTTGCTTGGAGGTTGCCTTTCGTGAATGTTAAGAGTAGCCTAAAAAACATGATGGTTCTCAACACAAGAACCCCCTTATGCTTGGATGAAGGGATTCAAAGCACACATAAAGAAAGATTGACTTACACACACACACACACACACACACACACACACACACACATTATTACATCTCATTTTTTATTAAATTTAGACAGAGTACCCACACATTATTTATTCATATTTTGGGGGACTACATAGGCAGCGAATCCTTGACTCACACACATAAATGTGAAATAGATATTTTGGAAGTTTCAAAAACTTCCTTATGAAGTGTCGATGCAACATGATCATTTTCGGTGATGTTTCCATGGTACAATGTCTTGAGGCTTGTGCAGATATAATGACAATGATGAAATAATTAATATAGAGGCTTGTGCTGATGTCGTGGAAGCATTTGAAGAAGCATAATAAAAATTCATGAAGCCCAAAAACACCTTCCTTTTGTTCCCCATGTGAACAACTGTTATGGCTCACCCAAACCCCCCTTGAAACACATCCAATAGAGATTACCTGGTTAATTGCAACTACCAAGAGGATTTTTCCAATGGCCGAGCTCGTAACCCTTGAGGTCTCCAAGCTCCATAACTCCTTGAGAAGCAATTCCACCACGCCTCCCGAGCGTTGTCATACCGCCACGTTGCACTACGTGTACTCATCCCTCCTCTTACCTCACTTCACTCACACACACTCACTAGCATGGATTAGAGGGATATTAGCAAGAGCAAGACTCTATTGCACAATGGGAGAGTTCATTGTATTATGAGAGATATTTACTTATATACATGGCCATAAGTGTTCACACTCACCTAAACGCCCGGCCAAGCACTTTAGGCTCATAAGAGGCCTACAATGACTACTCTCATAATATATTCATGAAGTGCATCACTTGGGACTTCATCCTAACTTACCACCATGTGCTCTTGAAGCGGGAATCGCTACTAAGTATTCCATAGGACCATTACCGGTGCCCATCCAAGCTATAGATTTGTACACCATTGCTTCATATCTTGATTGTATGACCATTTGGTGTATTTACCTTGACTCCTTGATGTAAGATAATGGCATTAGCTCTTGTTAACCCTAGGAATGGGTTAACGTTCCCCCCTTCCTGATGCCGATCGTGTTGTTAAGATGTGTTCCATGGTGTGTGCTTATTTTCTCTATGATCAAATGGGGATGCCTGTGTGATCATTACTCACGCATTGGAATGTGGGTGACGCCATTATTAAGTTTCATATGTGTGATGTATGCTTATCAGGGGTACATTTTGTGTTTAGGTTATGCTTGATATCTTTGAGGACTAATGTGTTTAGTCAGCTGTGTATGCTCAATTTAAATGGTCATTTGGGATTAATTTATTAATTAGCTATGTGCGCTGACATTTATTTTATGGACATGCGATAATTGAGCGGCAAACATTAGTTCGAGCGAGACATGTGTTGGACCGCAATGGGATCTTCGAGAGCGTGTGACACCCAACATATTCATATTCTAGTATTTATTGGCTTTGCCAATGTCCTTGTACATATCATTTTGGTATGCTTATCTTTTTGATATAGGCTCAAACATTATTATTACCCCTTTTGGTATTTTTTTGGTTGACATCGAGTCATAATAAGGTTCTCTCATAAGATCGAATTGGACTTACTAGTTCTTCCTCCGGAGGAGATGTGGGAAGTGTAATTTTAGGTGAGACATCAAGCATCTCCAATGAAGCACATTCATCATGAGAGGCATATTGAGATAAGGGTGACCTTGATGAAGAAGCTACATGATGTGACACTATTCTTATTAAAGTAGAAGCATCCTTTGTCCCCCCCCTTCCTGAGGTAGAGTGCAATGTTCAAAGTTTTTTACGAATCCAAACTTTTTGAGGGAGGGATGGAAAAGGTCGTATCATGACCTACTTTCCCTTGTTTACTTTTGAATTGATGGAGGTGGTAGCTGTTGGTTGTACATTAGCATCTCTTGGAATGATTGGATTACCCTTTGGAACCTAAATCTAGTTGTTGTTACCATGGTGGAAGCCTTGATCTTGAAGAAGACGAGTGGGAATCCACCTTGAAGGCTTAATGTAGCAAAAAATTTGCCTAGGCTTTCACGCTTTTGGTTATCGAGGTAGATCAAGTTGAGTAGCTTTGGGAACCCATTTGAAGGTAGGTTGTGGTTTCCTTGCTTGGGTCCTTGGTGGCCATTGGTTCTTCTTCGCGCCGCAAAAGATGTGGATCTAGAGTTAGCAATAGATTTTGGTGGTGAAGTAGATGTTGGTGTGAAGGAAGTAGCCTTGGGTTAAGTTGATGCTTAGTTGATGGTGAGGTTTCATCCTTATGACACTCAAGTGCTAGATGCTGTAACACATTGGGTGTGGAATTAGGGATTTTTACCATGGAAGCACTCCCTATAGCCCAATTAATTTTTCATTGAGTTGCATGTTCATCCATGTCTATCCGAGGATTACATGTTCTTTCAAGGTTTTAGGAGGGATGACCAAAATGTTACCGACCAAGTGCATATTATCATCATATATGATAGTTTTAAGCGAGCCAAGCACTTTGGTATTTTTGGTGGTGATACCTTCGACTCTTGAGTTTCTTTTTTCAAGTTGAGGTTTACCCAATTGATTCCATAGCAAAAGAGAGTAACTTATGACTAGCACCTGTGTCAAGTAGTGCATTGTAGAAAACCTTACCACATAAGGGCTAGGTAATTCACTTGATGTCTTAAGAGGTGGAATATGATCCTCCTTGTCATCTACTACCTCTCCAATATATGCTTGTGTAACATGTTTAATAACTGCTTCTTGATGTTATTGAAGTTTGATTTACCTCTCTCATGTTTCCTTTTGGGCTTGGATCTTTTGAGTGTAGCGTGTTCCTTGGCAGCTAGTTTTAGTTTCTCATAAGAAGCACGTAAGGCATCTTTGGTGAGAGGACCATAGTATTTCTTAAATTTACTACCATTAAGGAAACTAACGATTTCAACTCTGTCAAGAGTCTCAATGTGTATAGTACCTTATGGGGTAACTTCACAAGCTTTACATGGTCCTTTTCCCGTGTGCTTGAGATTTTTCTTCTCATTATGGACGTCATGCATAAGTACAAGATCTCTTACCTTAATCTCTTTATCTTGGAGGTTTTGGTCAAACCACCGTTTTCTACAGTCTTTCTCAGTTAGCATATTCTGCATAGCAAGTTAACTTTCCTCCTCAAGTTGTTCCAAAACCAACAAGTGTTCAACCAGTTCATTACCCCATAAGGATTCTTAGTCACAACCACTCTCAAGCTGAGAATCATGGACTCCCAAGGCATTATTGCCTCTATCATGGACTCCCAAGGCATTATTGCCTCTAGTCTATACACCATCTTGAATGGTGTACATCTAATTGCAACCTTTTACGAGGTACGATAGGCCCATATAGAGCTCATGTGAGCTCAAATTCCTAATCAGTGCATCGAGCTTCCATATTCTTAGTTAAGATTGAAATAAGGAATTTGTTGGTGCTCTCTGCTTGGACATTAGCTTGTAAATAATATGGTGTTGATTTGTAGTGTACAATCATGCATGTAGTAGTGCGATGTTTGATGACATCATTGATGAAATGTTTACCTTGATCACTCACTAACTCAAATGGGTATCCAAAGCATGTAATAATGTTTTCATAAAGAAATTTAGCATGTAATAATGTTTTCATAAAGAAATTTAGCCGTTGCCATAGCATCCACTTTCCTTGAGGCTCTTGCTTTGACTCATTTGGTAACATAATCAGTGGGTTGACTATGATGAAGCTTGCCTGTGTGCCATGGGCAATAGAACTTATTGGCCCGATGAAATCTAAGCCCCAATTCTCAAAAGGTTGGTTAACTGTGAGAGGATGCAATGGCATCATATCTTTCTTTTATGGTTTGGCATAACATTGGCACTCATCACAACGCTAGACAAATAATGCGTAGTCTTCAAAAAGTGTTGGCCACACCAATACCCCGATGATTGGAGTATTTTCTTAGCAGCAGTGATCTCTCTCATAAAATGTCCACTTGCTAAACCCTGGTGTACTTGTTCCATGATCATAAGATATTCATCCTACCCAAGAGCATCACCTAGTAATGTCATTCTTATCTCTTCTATAAAGAGTTTTGATAATAAGCAGGTAAGGTTCACTCTCTTTTAACAACTTCCTTACTAGATCCTTTTGCAGCTCCTTCCCTGTTGGAAAACCATTAGCTCTAGAAAGTTAACTATTTTCTCACTACATTGTGAAATAGCCTCTATCTTTAATAGTGTAATATTTGGTAAATCATCATCGATTATTGTTGATGCTTCACCATTAGGTATGTGAGAGATAAATGATCAGCCATGACATGTTTCTTGCCTGGCCTCACAATCATTGTAAGGTCAAATTCAAGAAGAATAAAAAACCACCTAGTGATTCTTCTTATGGAACATGGTTTGTTCATAGATACAACAAGGCTTAATGGATAATCAACATAAAATACAAATTTATAAGCAAGAAGGTAATGCCAAAATTTCTTTACAACATAACCATTACTAATCCTTTATGCTCGGTAGTAGTATAATTCATTTCATCCTTGTCCAATTGATGACTTGCAAAACTAATAGGGTAGTATAATTCATTTCAGCCTCATTGAGTTGATGAATTTCAAAACTAGTAGGGTGGTCACCTGACTTTGCAAGGATGCATCCAAGTGCAAAGTTTGATGCATCAATGTGCACATGGAAGATGACATCCTAGTTGGGTGCTTGCAAGATTGGAGCACTTGATAAGGCTTGCTTTAGCGTGTCATAAGCTTGTTGACACTCCTTGGTCCATACAAATACAACAAATAGCTTATAAAAAGGACGAGCTATCTCAACATATAAAAGAATAATTCAATGGCAGCAGTAGCCGACATGGCCCATGAATCTCTAAACTCCCTTGTAGTTTTTTTGGTGGAAGTAATTATAAAATAATTTTGACCTTATTTTCATCAGTGGTGGGAAATACCACTCTTGGACACTATATGCCCAAGAATCACTCTATGTTTTACCCAAAATTGGCACTTGTAAGGGTTTAAAGATATGTGATATAATCTACACCTTTCAAGAACCTTCTTAAGCATGTTAGGCTCTCTTTCCATTTCGAATGAATGCACAAATCATCTAAGAAACCTTTCAAGAAATTCCTTGGAAAATATTTAAATGCAGTGTTTATGAGTCTTTGAAATGTGGTTGGTGTGTTGGTTAGGCCAAATGGCATAACACGGTAGAGGCATACGGACCGTTTATAGTGACAAAGGTAGTTTTAGCTTGATCCTCAGGTGCATTAGAGATCTGATTATAGCATGAGTAACCACATCTAAAAAGCTATAGGCCTCCTTGCCCTGTGACTCGTTTAAGCACATGTTCTAAATATGGTAAGGGGTAGAGATCTCTACCATGGCAGTAGCATTCACTTTCTTGAGATCAACACACTTAAAGTTTTCCATTTTTCTTGGGCACAATTACAATGGATGAAACCCAATTTGAGTGTTCAATCTCCTAGTAGATGAATCTGCACTCAACGAGTTTGTCAATCTCTTCTTTCACAATTTTGGCATATTTGGGATTCATTGGATAAGGTGATTGTTGGAGTGATCTAGCATTAGGCACCATAGGGATGGTATGTTGTACCAACTCTACAGGCACTTCTTTCATGTCATGGTATGTCCAAGTAAAGAAATCCTTAAATTCCTTAAGGAGAGCAATAATTTCAGTTTCTTGTTACTTGGTGAGATCCTTAGTAATGGAGACTGGTTTATAATCTTCTCCAAGTTTGACCAAGTCTACTTCTTTGACTTTCCCAAGTTTGTCATAGACTTCTCCATCCTCACTATCACATTTGGAGTTTTCAAACACTAACTTGTGACCGTCCACCAACCCATGTAAAGCTTATAATGTTTAAGTGCTGGATGCAATTTAGGTTCTAGGTCCTTTTCTTTCTTTGCCTTGGCTATTGTATCCTTAGTTGCTTGCTCTTGTTGGGTTTGGGTTTGAACATCCTTTTAGGATTGGATTTGATATTATGCAAATGTGTAGGAAGTTTCCTTAGGAGACTTAGTCTAGATTTGATTAAGTCAAAAGATAAGGCTACTTGCCTATAAAAAGCATATACTTAGTGGCGTTTAAACATATCAATCAAAGCTTTCATTGCCTATCACCTTCCCGAACACATGGCACTCCTATGCATGCTCCCTCTATCATATCCCCCATCAGCCACCCCTATCCCCACCACCAGATCCACATCCCACCACCTCCACCTTCTTCACAAAGGGCATGGTCCTCAAGGCCATTCATAGACTACATAATGGGCGAGCCTAGGATCATGAGGGACTCACTGCCAAGTACATCTCGCATGCCGATGATACCCTAGCACCCCTACTAGCCTACATGTTCAATAGAGCCCTTTGTGAAGGATTTCCAGCCTCTTGGTCCACCAACACCATCACCCCCATCCTCAAAGCCGGAGATTCACTTGATCCTAATAACTACGGAATGATCATGATTGGCCAGACATTGGCCAAACTCTATGGATCACTGCTAGAGGCGGAGCTCAGTTCATTTGCAAAGAGAGCCAGGGATGCAGAGCCTCAGGACAACTGGCTTTCGGAGCAGCTACTCTACCCTTTACCACATCTTCACCCCTCACTGTGCCATCATCGAGGAGGGTAGAGCATGACATCAGAGGATTTACTATTGCTTTGTGGATTTCCGCAAAGCTTTTGATACCGTACCCTGAGCCCGCCTCCTACACCGTCTATAGGAGATTGGAGTCCCATCTGACATGGTTTGGAGCATCATCGCCCTCTATGAGTCTGTCACCAGATGAGTGAGAGCCCCAGGAGGTACATCACAGGAGATTTCCAGCACTATTGGGGTGAAACAAGGCTGCCCTCTATCACCCACTCTTTTTGGCCTCTACATTGATGAGATTTCAAGCTTCATTTTATGGATTAGGGGGGGCTGGTCCCACACTGATAGGCATATTAATCCCCATACTACTTTATGTAGATGACATCTTCCTCCTCTCAGACTCAGCCGAAGGGCTTCAGAGACAATTGGATGCCTTACATGACTTTTGCACTCAGCGAGATCTCTCTGTTAACCTTGGTAAAACCAAGGTAATGGTCTTCAATACCTCTCGCCCCTTCACATCCAAATTGAGCTTCACATATAGAGGGGATCCTGTGGAGATTGTCTCATCCTCTGTCTACCTTGGTGTCACTTTTCAGTGGCCCACGCTTTACAATGGTTCCCACAGCACATGCCAGAGTGATGCGAGGATATGCAGCCTTGAGCTTACTTGAGCGGCAGTGCTTCGAGGCACATTTCGAGGAGCCCAGGATGAAGGGCTAGCTTTTTGACACCCTCGTCACACCAGCCTTGATGTATGGAGCAGCCTTTTGGGGGCCAGATTTATCTGATGAGGATTGGCAGCGAGTTGAGAGGCCCCAAAGCCATAGCTAGGGTTTGTGCATCAAGAATCATGTAAATGGTAACATCAATCTTTTTTACAAAACTTGATGTTTTTGCATCTTCATGCAAAACATCAACTTTTTCACAAAAGTTGATGTTTTGCATCATTGATGCAAAACATCAAATTCGATACAAAACATCAACTTTAATGCAAAACATCAAGTTTTGTGGAAAAGTTGATGTTTTGCACCAACATGATGCCAAAAATCAACTTTTAGGTAGTTTTGTGGAAAAGTTGATGTTTTGCATCCAGTTACATCAACTTTTAGGCAATTTTGTGAAAAAGTTAATGTTTTGCATCAACTTGAGCAGAACGTCAACTTTTCCAAAAAACTTGATGTTTTGCATCAAAGTGATGCAAAAGATTAACTCTACCATAAACGTTGATGTTTTGCATCAAGTTTCGATTGCTCCGAAGAAGAAGAAAGTTAGAGGATCGAAGGTCAATTTTCACAAACGACCTAATTTTACAATTTCGTCTACGTAGGCACGCTCAACCTGTTTCATAAGTTTTGAGTACCAACATAACTATGTTTTGGTGCGATCTGCATCAGCAAATCGCTCTGTAACGTCTGCAGATCGCACCAAAACATGGTTATGTTGGTACTCAAAACTTGTGGAATAGGTCTTCTTCTGAGCATGCCCACACATACGAAATCGCAGAATTAGGCTGTTTGTGAAAATCAACCTCTGATCCTCTAGCTTTCTCCTCCGGAGCATCTGGAACTTGATGTAAAACATGAAGTTTTGTGGCAGAGTTGATGTTTTGTATCAATTTTGAGTAAAACATGAACTTGGTATAAAGGTTAGCATTATAGCCAGCTATGGAGTTTTAAAGATATCCACGGCTAAGAGATATAGAAAGAAAGAAAGAAAGATATATTAAAGGGCCTATGAGACCAAAGTGATATAATAATGTCCATGGCATATCTCATCATGGAATGGAAAATAAAACATAAAGAAAACATAAACATAGTTATCTCACTGGGGTGGTTCAAAACTGTCCATGGAAACTCATCATGGAATACTAAGAACATAGAAACATGAGAGCAACATCAGCTCCCGAGTAGATGGTATACCACTCTCCAAAATATCAAACATGGGGCTAATGAGTATAGCGAAGAGGTCTCCCTCAGCTATGTCACGTGGAAAGGTAGCTCGATGGCAGTGGAGCATGTCTTAGATCCGGAGCTAATGAGGTGATCGTGGCCAACAGGGGGTGGAGGGCGTCGGGCACGCTGGAGTGCAGAGGCTCGGTTAGAGGTAACTCCTCTCAGGCAAGGTAGGTCCAGAGAGCAGCTCATGGAGGGTCCACAAGATCCACTATGTTGGTGTCCTCCACCTCTTGGGTCTGGAAGAAACTGGTGATGTTTGGTTGGCGAGGGAGGGGGCAGGGTGGCTGGGGCTAAGGCTCTCTCAAGAAGGTGTCCCTGTGTCTGTGGAGCTCAAGCAGCAGGAAGAGGCCCAGGCAACGCTGGTCCTAGAAGTCAATGATCATGGAAAGTGGATCGAATCCATCACGAACTAGACAGTGAAACCTCCCGCGCGGATCTCATAGTATACTGTGGGCAGCAGCATATGTAATGCTCCTCCATCTCAACCTCCGTGTGGCATAGTCGGCAGATCCTCTCCTCTCTGGGTCTCCATATGAGCTTCTTGGCTCTGAAGATACGCTCAGCTCTACCTGTCTCCACTTTGAGGCGGTGGAATGAATCCTGTATCTAGCCAATCGCAATCCGCATGGCATGGACCATGTGAACACTCAAGTAGCCCGACTGTTGAATGAATCCATCCTCAGTGAGTATGAGGAAGTGATCTCTGTAGAAGTGCATCTTCGTGGGGAGCTCCCAAGGTGTGATCCATGTGCAATGTGTGTAGAGGCTGAGAAGATCTAACCGGATAACCCGGTTGGTATCCTCGTGAGACAGCCGGAGAAAAGGGGAGTCCAGACTATACTGAAGGGGGAGTAGGCAGTCCATGTAGATCCCATATATTGAGAACCAAGTGGAAACTAGTGCATACCATACCCCATAGTGCCCCTCACGTACTAGCTATCTGGAGGACTCCAAGGCAAGCCTGTGGTGGGGATCCATGTGACTGATGCGATGGAGGTATGTGACTGTCCGAAAGAGTGCATCCACTACCATATCGGGGCTGCAACAAACTCTGCCTGGATAATCTGATGTGGGACTAATGGTTTGTTGTAGATCATACGGGAGAACATTGTTGCAAGCAAACACTCACACCACACAAGAGAGAGCGAGAGGGAGACAGATGGCTGAATGATGGTACGTGCACTTCACAAAAGTTATTTACTATCAAGTACTATGCTTTGGAGGTTGTCAGGGAGTATTACATGAAGATTTGAAGCCATTAATCTCAATCATGCTCTCTTGGATAACTTTGTACATGGATTACTATTGGTGGTTTTCCATGATGCCTCATACATTGGTCTTTGACATGATGCGTGTTTTGAGGATGAAACATACTTGGGTGGGGATGGTTTGTAATGATATCAGAAGCCTGGGTACATATATTATGTACATATAAAGGATAAATAACGGGCCATGGACTATGGGTCAAATAATGTGAAAAAGGCCATGAATATTGGTATGGGCCAAGACCAAGCATAGGGGCCAAGAGCTTAAATGAATGTGAACATGAGCCTTGGTAGATAGGACATTTGTAATTCTGTTAATCGTGATCAATTTACAAGCTTTTAAGTTTTCATGGCCTTCTTGGCTTCCCTTCTCTTTAGGATGGTGACCTACACCCATGTTTACTCCATGCCATGAGTAACCCCTCTCTTGCAGCTTGTACATAGTAGGGTCCTCCAAAATATCACATGTATTTGTTACTAATTTTGTGTTCTACTCCAATGGCACTAAGAGTGGCTTACAACTTGTTATTCCATATTTGGAGAGCATGTCCAAAGTATACTGCCTCTGTAAAATCCAAATCCCATCGGTGATCTAATCACCTTTATACCCAGGAAGTATTATAGCTCACCCAATTCTTTCATTTCTCTCTTGAGGAGCATCTTCACCTCATGAACGTCAACATAAATGCAACATACATGATTACTAGAAAAATACCCCTATCAGTCTTTCTCACATATAGTGAAAAATATGTTGTAGATATATGGAATCTAATAGTGATAAAATACTCTCCTAACTTGTCTAACCATACTCTAGGTGCTTGTTTCAAGCCATACAAGGCTTTACACAACTTGCAAACAAACTCTAGGTGTGCATGGTCCTTATATCCATGTGGCTACACTATGTAAACCTCCTCTTGTAAATCACCATAATTCTTTATAGCTATTTGATGTAAAGACCATCGCTTAGCTACATCCATAATGATGATTTCTCTCACAGTTTCCATCCTAGCAACCAAACTGAAAGTCTCCTCATAGTCAATGGTAGAGGTCTATGCATATCCTTTGGGGCTACCTGTGTTCCTCTTTGAATATTGGCCATTCTCATTCAATATATTAAAATGCTTCACAACCTGTAGGGATTCACAGTTTTCCATCGATGCTTTGATTTTTGGCATGCTAGTTTATATATTGTGCAAGCAAACATCTAAGCATAAACTTTAAATTTTGCCTTGTACCTTCTCATAAACCCACTTACATCCAAATCCCTTCTTCTCTTTAGTCATGTTAGTCCATATATTCTGCAAGCAACAAATATCCAAACATAAACTTTAAATCTTGCCTTATCCCTTCTGGTTTACTAAGTAGACCCACTTGCATCAATTTCCTCCTCCTCCTTAAGCAAAGGAACCAACTCCCATGTCTCACTTTCATCCAATGTAGCCATCTCTTCATCCATGGTATCTTCTCAAATGCTTCTTATGTCTAAGTGCCTCCTCAAGACATTATCTTTTATATTGCTTTTGACCATATATGCATAATGATGGGATGTATACCCATCATATCTCAATGTGTCCATTATTGGATATCTAACGCTCGTAGACTTGCATACACCTGGATCACTGCTAGGTGTTCTTAACAACACTGCTTTGGCTTTTTGTACTCACTAGATGTAATAACAACTAGAATCATTGCCAAGTGTTCTTAGCACTGCTTTGGCTCTTTGTGCACACTAGATGGAACAATAGTTAGGATCCCAAACTTCTCATCAAGGCTCTATTTTGAGCCACTATCCCCATTAACAAAGGAATGGTCTTCTGAAACATCAAGTATTATGAAAGGCTGATCCACCTTCTCTTTTCCCTTTTGTATTACATGTCAAGTTGTTGAATAGTACCACCAAATGATGTGTTAGGATTCCTTGCATTCTACCTCAACCTTCTTGACTAAGGTCAAACAATAGACCCACTGCTTGAGGACTCTCCATGTCCACTAAATAAGCACATGTGTTTGCTAGTCTCCATTTATTTGCAACCACATTGTTATTTACATCACCCTCTATGGAATAATTCACTAGTGTGTACCAATTATCTCATCAAACACAACAGCACTACTCACTTGCATCTCCCCTATATTGGGATTATAGCATCGATAACCTTTTTACTCAATGGAATATTCGATAAAGGTATATTTTCTTCCTTGGGATCCAATGTGCTTCTCACCTCATCTGGTACATGTACATATGCAATGCACCCAAATACTTTCAAGTGTGCAAAATCTAGTTTTTTGTTGCCAATAAATTTTGTGTTCAAGCGTGATACCATGAACTGCTACATATTAGAGGTTCTATTCATAATATAAACTGCAATTGTCTCCAAAATAATGAGGCGTTTCTTGCTCATTCCTCAACGCACGTTCAAGTGTGCCAAATCTGGTTTTCTGCCATTAAATTTTTGTTCAGGCGTGATACCATAAATTGCTATGGTGCGGGTTCTATTCATAATATAAACTGTAGAGCTGGCCCAAAAATAATGAGGCATTTCTTTCTTAATCATTTACGCACATAGTACTTTTGTAATACATAGCATGTTCTTCCTTTTTACAATCCCATTTTGTTGTGGGGTGTACCTGCATGTAAACTGCCTCTTTATCCCATGCTCTCTTAGATAATTACTGAATTCATTAGAAAATATTATCCCCCATCATCTTATCTTAAGCATTTTATGTGCATATCTTTGTCCTTCTCAACCATAGCCTTTAAGCTCTAAAAGTGCATAAACTCTTTGCTTTTCTCTTTCATAAAGTGTACCCACACCTTCCTAGCGTGGTCATTAATGAAAGATACATAATAGTGGCATCCTTCGTGATTAATGTCATCTTTCTTAGTCCCCAAACATCAGAATGCACCACAATGACATCTTCACACCCATGCACCCTAGCAATGCTCTAGCACACTCCTTAGGGTTAGTCAAATCGTACATTAGCCATTGTCGATAGATGAACCACATCGACCACATCACCTGAATGGGACCATAATAAACTAAATCACAAGTCCTAGTGCAACTCACTTCCAAGTCCATCTAATGTCGCATGGGGGTCCATTTAACCCCGGTAACCTAAGGAAACACGATGACCCAGTAAGATAGTAAATTGAAGGTTTTTTGGGTGGTTTACGGAAAGAACGAAAGTATGATTTTCACAAAATCAAGCAAAAATAAATGCTTGAAGCATCACGTGAAACAAGCTTTGTGAAATTATCAAAACCCTACATTTTTTATATTTTCTCGTACCTTTTAAAATTAGTAAAACTCTACATCACATGTGAAATTAGTAAAAATCTACAATTTTTTTTTCCTCTAACTTTTAAAAGTATGTTTTCCATGTCGTCTAAGTGCTTATGGGTTGATTTTTCCACAAGTTAAAACAATGTTGTGTATGGCAAAAAGCAAGAAGTTATGCACGTATAAAGGCTTGGTGCATAGCCAAATTTTTGAATTGCACCTTGCTTCTTTATGAGCATGATTTTATAGCCAAATATTTGAATTGCACCTTGCTTCTTTAATCATGCTATCAAAGTAAAATTGAATATGAAAAGCACCTTAGTACCTTGATAATGCCTTGAAAAAGTAACTAAAGCAACTTCGGCATCATCCAAGAACTTATTTCAAAAGACTATCAATTTTCTTGATGTGCCCTAGTAACTTCTAGTAGCTCCTGATTCCACAAAAGACTAGATCCATTTTCTTGATGTGCCCTAGTAGCTCCTGATTCCAGTCCAGAAGTAGATTAAGAATCCTTCACAAAACGGAAGAAACCAAAGCAAGAATAAGTGTCATAAGCCCCAAAGAGCTTATAATTATAGGAACGGCCACGAGAGCATGAAATGTAGTCGAAAGGCCCCAATCCATAAGACCAATGGGGGAGAGAATTGATGTCAAATCAACATCTTTTCCTACAACTTCTATATCATTCCAAGATGCAAATAACTAAGAACTTTGGTTTATTAATTTTCTTGATGTGATGGGACAAGAGCAACATCTTTCTAAACATTGCTACTATTTGTCCCTTTGCTCAAAGTAGCAATTTATCTTTTTCAACAAAGAGGCTACATCAAAGATCAAAGAGTATGATTGTAGAATTATTAGAAGTTAGGAAAAATTAACCTTTTTAATTTTCGTCAAGCCACAAGCCATAAGTTGTGCATTGTAATTCTTCAATGTACATCAAACTGGTACTTGTCCTTCCAAACCCACTTGGTGCTGATAAACTTGTGCTTCTTTAGATGATCCACACTATCTTAATGCTATTTCTCATAATAATGTTAATTAAGAGAGATGAAAAGGCGAGGCCTCCACTACTACAAGTTCCATTTTTTTTCCTTTCTTATTAAATTATCCACTTTTTCAATTAATCTAAGATTTTTTTGGATAGGCCACATATGCTTGAGACTGTAGCATTTTTTCTACCAACCATCGTGAAGAGTTGTTGAGCATTGTAAATATCACATTTGAGCATTTACACATGTTAATATCAAAACAATTGAGGCTCATGTATCTATCTCTATTTATTATGCTTACATGGTATCATAGCTCAAGGCTTGATACTTTTGATGAGAAAATTTAGCATAACTTCTATTTCCTCCCTAAGGTTTCCAAAGATGCATTCATACTCGGAATGCTTTGGTGGAGTTTTTTCTCTCCTTTTTGCACTCATGATAAGCATGTGAATCTCTCTCATTACAATTGGTTGGTTGAAGACTCAAGGTGTAAGTGTTTTGTGGATGTTTTGTGACATCAAAGCATGGGAAGTGGGATGGATCAAACTATCCATTGTGAAAGGTCAAGATTAAGAGCCAACTAGTGGCTAAAAAGTTGTGGAAGGTGGTTAATGAAACACAACCAAAACCAAGACCTATATCAAAGATGCCAACAAAGCATCGGATTATGAATGATAACGATGATCTTGAGGAGTGTTCTCTTACATATCCAAACGACAAATTCGACAACTATGGTGTGGAAAATCCTATAAGAGCAGCTCGCTAGAGTCATCAACCTAGAGGATGCAGGGTTGGTCATTTCACACATCGCTCAAGTGAAGGATATCAAGGACAAGTTGACATAGTTGTTCCTATTATCGACTCAACATAGATGGCCGCTATGTAGTTTGAGAATGATAAAGGTGAATAGAAGGCTTTCAAAGTGGAAACTACCTTAAAGACAAGAAAGGATGAAGTCAAATAGTGACAAGAAGAGTCACATGGCCAAGAATTGCAAGAAGATGTTATCCTAAGTCCAATGATTCTTCAAATAGCGATGAGACCTCTTCTTCAAAGAGACAACGAGATGAGACCTCTACCTCGCATGGTGGTTCGGTGATGAGACGTTAATGACTTTCACTTCTCTTTGGGCCAAAGAACAAGGGAACCACGTGGGTTTCAATGCTTCTATTGCAAAGGAATTGGCCACCATAGGATGGAGTGCACGCTAAGGCAACGACATCGGTAAGAATTACAAAATACAACCCCACAAACAAAGGGAGATCAAACGTGTCATTCTCATGTAGTCAACATGGTGATCATCAAGCCGATTCTTCAGGTGTGCGGCAATCACAAGATCCAAGCGTCCAACCCAACTATCTGTCTTGGGGAAGTACCTAAAGGTAAAGGAAAATTTAGTCGAATGGAAGGAGCAGAAGCAAGTCCAGGAGCGAGTCACCCAACTATCTGTGTTGGGGAAGTACTTGAAGGTAAAGGAAAAATTGATCGGATGGAAGGAGCAAAAGCAAGTCTGAGAGCAAGTCACCAATATGGTTCAAAAAACCCAAGGTAATGTTTAGCGTAGGGACAAAGATCCAAGATGGACAGGTGTCAAAGAAGGAAATTGAAGAAATTAAAGTGGAACCTCCACCAAGAAAGAAGACCACTCCTACATATCTAGTGAGCCCATGAGCAAGTAAGAAATTTCGGAGCAAGTGGCACCAAAGGATCCAATAAAGGAGGCACCTCATGACACAATAGTGTTGGAGGCAAAACAACTATCCAAGAAAACAAAGGATCCAATAAAGAAGACACGTCATGACACAATGGTGTTGGAAGCAAAACAACTATCCAAGAAGACCAAGAACAAAGTATCCAAGACATCAAAGCAAAAAAAAAAAAAATCTCATTATGATCTATAAGACCTCAAAGAAATGAAGCTACCAGTTTGTTGTCGGGGTGAAAATACTACAACCTTGTGTAGAAAGTCAAAATCAATGTACAAGACTATACATTAAAAAATGCATGACACCAAAAAATAACCACCCTTGGATCGAAAATAAAAATGAGAATCGACGACGATTGAGATTGGATCAAGTCATCCATATCAAATAGTCACTTTCTTAATTCCATAACAAAAACATGTTTACCTTCCAAATATACTATAAAGGTGGCCTAGTCATATTAACAAAGCGAACAACACAACATATATAATCACTCGTGAAATGAAAGCATTATCAATATGATCACATGATCCCTGGGATGATAAAACAGCGTGCAATTGGACAATGCATATGTGCTGTAGAGAGGATATTTATTAGACTGCTAAACTGTTCCCTCGCCTGAAAAGCACGGACGATTCCTCCAAGGTATTTTTACTCTAACGTAGTTAAGGTCATCACTGACCAAAGTGATCTAACTGAACCTGTAAGTCTCATGGTCAGATCAAAGAAAAGACTTGCGCTTGGATCATAGAGACCAACGCTTTTTTCCTCATTGAGAGGCACAGTCGTTGATTCTTTTCTATAAAACAATTACTATTCGGGATTTACTTCATCTATCGTACCATAACAAAATTGAGTCTTATTTTAGGGATCCATCAATCCAACCTAACCCCATCAATCCCATGGGTTAGCCAACCATGCCCAACCACTGTAGTGATGGAATCCAATCAAGAATTTGGTTAAGTTTTGTCCCGGGTACCAGGAAAAAGAGCTCCCATACCCCTAACCGGATATTCATACAAACTTAAAACTAGTCACACCACTTACACACCCAATATGGAATTGACCTTTTCACAGATTGAGCTGTCTTTAAAACAGATTAAGTCAATATTAGATAGTTTGAAAAAAATCTCATATTTTGGGAATCAATTACTCTATTTAATTTTAAATTTATCTTAAACATGATAAGTCCAAATTTGTCGAAGATTGTAGATCCAGATTTTACTCTTCAAGACCTTTCCAATGATATGTTACATAAAGAGGTTTTGACAAAATTCTGGACAAGTTCACCATGATCCCATTTTTCAAATGGGAATGGGATTTTTCCAAACAATAAGTTTGATTACAAAATAACTCCCCAATACGAAGTGCAAATGGCAAGACCCAAAAAAAAAAACCCTTGTCCACAAGCTAATTTCCCAACCATGCATGTTTTGATACATATCAGCATTCACTAAGAGAGTCTAGTAATCCTCTTAATATCATCTCTACAAAGATGAACATAGCTTTGATTGTAATAGGCCCTTCCACGCATGACCCCCTAAAATGCTGCTCTTATTTTCTAGCCGTCATATGTAACGGTGTCACCCTTCTCCCTCCCAAAGACTTTGATACTGACCATAACTAACCGCTTAAACATTCAGATGATGTCTCGTGGTAATGGCATGTTGCCTTGACACACACAATGTAGCCTCCGACAAGCTCGAGCTAAAAGTAATCAAGAATTCAGAGTGAACTAAACCTTTGGATCATAATCGTGGCATCTTACGTAAACAAAAATCCCTCAAAAGTTCAAACCTTCTCTTCCCAAAAACTGTACAGAAGGACCATTTTTGCCCTGGCATGACTCTAACATGATATAATTAAAAGCCAAAAAAGAGGATTTCTTGTCAACAACCACAGCAGCAGCCACATTTACAAAACGTGTGTGGTTTCCTGCCAACATCAGGAATTCAAATTCTGTAAGTGTTGTTGCCGGGTTTCTTGCTCAGACAGCAGATCCATCACTTCATTTAATAGACGCTGAATGTCCCTGTTAGAAGCCATCGCAGGCAGTACTTGTGACTTGAGCAGCTCCTGCTTCTTTAATCCCTGTCAAAGAATAAGTCAAAATATAACGGGAAAAATCAAAAGGTTGACACAAGTGCCATCGGACATGGACACAGTCCTTTAGCTTAGCGAGGGAGTCTTCGCAATATATTCAGGTTCTTTCCCAAACTAAACAAAAAACAAAGTGCCATCTTAAACTCCATGAGATTCCAATCACAAAGCTTCAAATCATCTAACTCCATGCATGACATAGCATATACTACGTACCATGATGACCTCATACATCATCAAGCGGCCAAGAGAAGGTGCAGGTTGATGTGTAAGGAAGAATCTTAAGAGATAAACCACCATACTGAGTTTCTATCACTTTTGCAGAGGTGAAGGGCAACCACACGTGCAAACACACAGTAGCTGGCCTGGCAATTGCAGTCATGTTCAGTTAGCAAGGGAGTCTTACCAATATATTTGGTTCCCAGTTGTTCACATGTTTTGAAGAGAGATTGGCTTCGTCCAAACTTGTCTCAATGGGAAGAGGAGGACCCACAAGCTCCATAGAAAGCTCTCTTAGCCGAACCTCATCCGCCTCCCTGCAGTGAGAGCATCAACAAATTGAAGATAAATAGCTGCTTCAGTGCGGAGTAAGAACATCTAGGGATGCAAACGAGACTCGAACTTCGAGTTTAAAATTAAAGAAAATAACCAGGCTGTACAATGTCCCCTGTAATGTAATCTCACCATTGGCTTATCAACTAAAAATCCATTACCTTGCAAGAAACCGGGCATAGGCCAACAAAAAATTTTGATAATCATGTGGAGACTTCAGCACAACAGCGGAGGCCATTTGTGACTCTAGATGGGCCCGGGTGGTGCTTTTGTCTTCATTCATAACCCTGTTGCACATCCAAAAGTGAATCAGATTATAACCCCCATTGACTGTATCACCGTCGAGCTAGCCTTGAAATATGGAAATCCTTAATGCTCTTGAAAAGAACTTGGAAGAGCACAATAAATGCATTTGCAGCAGAAAAACATGCGATCTACCAAGGAGAAGGGAAGTGCAATTGAAAATTTCTTAAGCGGTAAGCTGCCTTGGGCACTGTGGCACATCAACCTCTTTCTGATTTGATTGGCAAAGGGCACCCCAGCAGCCCCCTCTCCCCAAAGAGAGGCCACTACTGAGAATTTGTGCTCCCCTTGCAAGTCATCCACGTGACGAGCTGCATTGTGTGAATGCTGACCTATTGACCCCTAAACCAGGTGGAGACACATAGCAGAGCTTTATTAAAGCACGGATAACGGCTTTCTTTTGTCCCTCAACCTCACCCTCCTCCTTATCATCAAATACCACAGTTGGCACTGAGTTTAAAGCGGGTAAGAATTGTACAGCATTAGCGGCCGATGGTGGAGGTGTGGATGAAGCTGTGGCCGTGGCTATTGTGGAGGCAGATGCCTTGGAGGCTTGTGCAGCCTACCACTTCGCTCCCACTACGGCAACCATCATTCTACACCTGCCTGTAGTCGGCAGGAGAGACGACGTTCGCATCACCAACGATCTCCTTCGCAGAGTGCTCCTCCACCGGATTCTCCGACAATTTCTGCAAGTGCCAGCCGGGAGTGAACGGTAGGTCATAGGGCTGTGATTTGATGTCTTCGTTCTCAGCCACATCTTGTACTTAAAGCACGTCAGTGATGCGCAGATCATGCAAATGATAAGAGAGCTCAATTGCTTGCCCCTGGATGGCGGCAGACATTGACTCCGTATCCCATTCCCTCCCCAGTGCTGCACTCAAGGGGAAGGAGAAGATCATCGCGCCACTCTTTTGCGTGGAGGGCTTGGAGTTATGAAACACCGCACAGATCCGAATGGGAGCGTCGGAAGAAATTGTAATCCATTGGTTAGGACAAGCTCTAGTGAGATGCCCATTTGCCAGCATATGAAGCATTGGCCTTGGAGGCCAGAGTAGTCTACTTTGCAGAGTAGGGGCTCCCCAGAGGCAAGGAAGAGATATGGCATGGGACAGTGTCTCCGCAGTGGCTATGAAGATATGAAGGGATGGAATCCCAACTGCTCGAGCAAGAACCGAAGTGGTGGTGAAGGGGGATTCCGTCACTCTCTTGGTAGCACCACCTATCACTGGGAGAAGAGGAAGGTATTCCTTCCTAAGGCCTTGGAAGTTGACTGCCACGGGAAAGCTTGAAATGCCAGCTAGAGGGTCAGATGCTGGGTTGAAGCCGTGTTGCCACCTCGCAAAGAAGGCCTCGACCGTACGCAGTGCGATGAGGCTCAGGGGCATGACTCTGTCCGATGCCGCTGGCGAGTCCACGCCCCAGAGGATGAATATCAATAATCTTTCTAGGGGCACCAAGGAGGCTAGCCTGTATAACAGATCCCTCAGCTATCCACGCAATGGGCACAAGGCAAAGATGGGCAGGGGGAGGAGAGGGCGATGGCAGGTAGGGCGCAGGTTGGGGGGGGGGGGGTCACAGCTCTCGCTCCAATCCCCAAAAACTCTACATGTTGCAGATCCTAGCGTCCCATGCGGTTGTAGAACACTTGCGCATACGTGCTAGGGTTTTCCAGAGATAGAAAGAAGAGTGCGGCAGAATCACACACGAGTCCTAAATCTACTGCTTTATATTATGTACAAGAAGAAGTAATACAACTGCCCATCTTTGGCCCTTGGATCAGACGGAGTTGCGAGGCTCAGGCCACAGTGATCAAGACAAGGAGGTGGCGTCCTCTAGCTTGGAGGTGCTGCCCTTTGTGTTCCTTCATATCTCAGTATAGATATATTGATTGCCTTGTCATGGAACATCCAAGGTTTGGAGGGGCCTCAGTGCTTTCAGAGGCAGGGGCGTACCCGCCGCTACAGAGATTTTACTAGGCAAGAGTCACACTTTCTGGTCTCCCTCTTTTGCCCCTCCGGGACACAAGGGAAAGTTTGTATTTATGTCAACGAGCAGCTCTTGTCGGCAATAGTTGGCTCATGCACCATTGACGGTGGTCGGGCTCAGTGGGTGACCATCAGGATCGACGAGGACTGTGTGGGCTTTTTAAATGTATATGCTCCAAATACCGCTAAGAGGTAGAAGCACCTTCTGGAGTACAGTTCGCCAGTCCCTTCCACTAGCTAACTTTTGGTGTATGGGTAGAAACTTTAACATGATAAGAGTCAGTAGAGGATAGACTCGGAGGAGGCATGGCTACAGTTTCTGGCTCAAGAGTACTCTACTTGGGAGGAGTTGATCTTGGCTCTTAGGGGGCAAGACCCTTGGCATTTACTAGAGTTTGGACGCATCCCTGGGAGTCTATGCTTCTCAAGGTCTGACGAAAGGAGCAACAGCCCCAATCTTTGCAACCTTGACAGATTCTATGTGCATGAGCGGGCTTGCAATCGTGAGGGCATGATTGGTATTTTGGCAAGCACTACTTTCTCCAATCACGCTCCAATTACTTTGTCTCTGAAGGACCCTTGGAGACACGACAAACACTTGAGCACTCGGATTCCTGACAGCCTCATCCAGGACTCCGAGATACGCAGCAGGACCGAGCAAATATGGGAGGAGCTGGATTTTCGCTAAGGATTAGCTGCAGGCACCTTGGATGCAGGCCTAGGTGAGATTAGCAGTTTACTACAGGAGGCCGCACATAGCAGATTGGCTGGATTCCATGAGCAAGAGAGGAGCATTCGCCGAGGCCTTGCTTCTCTTCAACGACTTTAGGAGAGCTCCCCAAATAGCCTGTGGACTGAGGATTAGTTAGTTATCACTCGTACAAAGCTCAAATCCATAGAGGAGCCGAGGGTGGAGTACAGATACCATGCCAGAGCTTCCTTTTGGGCCGAGGCGAGAGATAGGGTCACTGGGGATTTCTTTGAGATTACAAGCCCCCCACATGCAGAGAGATGGTATCCGCACGTTGCAAGGCCAAGATGGAACTATCGTTTTTGATTCCTCCCATGTGACAGCCATAGCCATATATTTTTCCAGATCCCTTCTCACGGGTGTCCCCATATCCTTACAGGTGGTGGAGGCGCGAGAGCAAGTCTAGCGGCACACGAGAGAGGTGGTTTCCCCCGCTCTCCGGAGTTTCCTACTGAGGAGGTGGCGAAGGCCTTAACGGCACTCCCTAGGGAAAAATGCCCACTTTCCTTTTTTCATCATCACTGGGACCTCATGGAAGGCAGCCTTAGAGCATCTTTCAACGAGATTATGACTACATGTGCCATGCCAGAGAGGCTTTCAAAGGGTCTGATACACTTGATTCCGGCATTACAGACCACTTGTGTGGTTATTCCCTCCCCCACCCCTTGTATGAGATAGCCTTCTCCTTAGAGAACACTTGTGTGGTTATTCCCTCCCCCACCCCTTGTGTGAGATAGCCTTCTCCTTAGAGAGCGGCCAGCCGAGGGGAACTGCATCCTTCCCTGCTTTTTTTGTTCTTTGATCCTCGCTCCGTACATGGAGACGAGTTTGTATCTAGCCTTTTAACGCTTTTTTCTGCTAACTAATATAAGGATCTTGTTCCCGGAAAAAAAAAAGTGTTCTACAACCGCGCTGCAATAAAGTTTTCCCAGGGCACAGTCCCTTGGGCAACCAGCAGGAAATGATTGCAGCATTTTGATACAAGAAAACAGTAGCACGCTTGACAACTTATTGATATAAAAAATGCAGCAAGATAGTGGCACACACAAAAACGAAGTACCAACAAAGTGAAATGTCTGTCAGCTAATTAACACGTAGATGATGATGATAATGATGAGATTTTTGACAACATAGCAGACCACATATGATGACCGCACCAAAGTGCAGAAATGGGATTTGAACCCAAGATCTCTCAATTATAAGCACAAAGCATAAACCACGTTGCAGATATAAAACACTTAACAAGATCCATCATAAACAGAAAGCCAGAGTACAGTATACTCAAAGGTGGTTGGAGTTTACGTCTTCCACTTATGATTGCGCATGGAAGCATCAGCAGCTGCAGCTTGAAGTGAAGTAAGTTCACTATCTCCGGGTTGAAAGGTACCATGCAGTGAGGTGAAAAAACTTGACGCGTGAAAATGATCATCTGCTACACGTTGCCAGCATTGCATATCCATGTGAAAGAGGAAAGCATGTCTGTTGGCAAGAACAATTAAAGGGGCTCCAGATCTTGAGATTCTAGCTGACACGACCTTCATAACACCTGTTAACATGACAATCCATCTCCTAAGGTCTATCTGCCAGGTAAATTTCAAGAAACAATAGCAACCAAAGACAAAAAGTTTACCTTTGTCGGGTGAATCAGCAGACACTGCTAGAAGAGGCAGGACCGACTCCTTCAAAACGCATCTTGATCCCACACATTCCCACATGTATAATGCCCCATATCGAGTTAATAACAGCAGCTTTGAGCATTCGTCACAGTCCAAAAACACTGGTGCAGAGCCTACCATCAGGCTCGGCATAGCCCTCCTTCCTCCCTTTGTGTATACCTATATCCAAGGTTCAACTGACACTTAATCCAACTTAACAAAGATTTCAATGTTTTAAGGCAAGATATATTGGTATAGAGAAAATAATTCACCTGTAAGGTTCCATCGTCACAACCCACGGCCCACATGTTTGAGTTACCTGCAATAACAGTGGCCTTCCCTGCCAGTCTATCCCGCCACAGCACCTCACCACCTCTGGAGCATACCACCTCTGTTTCTTGAGCATCTAATCTATTGCTGCCAGCTAATCCACCAGAGAGAGGCCTCGCTTCAAAGCAAATCGGCAAGCCAGGATCATCATCCTCTTTGCTGGAAACAGCTATCGAAAGCACACCTTTACCAATCTGGCTATCTGCATTTATAACCACGTCTCTTTGCACAGAGGTGAGACCTAGACCTATCTGGACAGCATCAGCTGAGCAGAGCCCTGGTTCCAGAATAAGAGAATGGGTACCAGTGCTTGCTCTTGCAGTACTACCAATCTGGCAACTTCCGGCTGCATCACTACCGCCTTTGGGTAGGGGTTCTTTTCTACCATCCTTTACTGCTGTCCTCATGTCCCCATCATCCAAGGCACTTGAATCTCGTTTTTGGCCTGAGGTTGCAGATGGAGTCGAATGCAAACCATTCATCACCATCCTCTCATCCCTGATTTGAGGACCAACAGGCTCAGGAATGATCCGTCTACGCCCATCAGGTCTTATGTATTCCCGCTGCTTGACGGGACTGGACATCCTTGGCTGGTTTTCTTTCAGAGGTGCAATTACAGGCTTACCGTTCTCTGTGTTCAGACCTTGTTCAGGTGCCACATTGGCGAGAGCCACAGGGGCAGCAGCAGTGTGAGGCCTGATGGAATCTGCATTACTTGGAACCGCAACTGGGTCGGACGGAACTTGATTATTTGGTTGGCTATCACCACCTCCCCACTGCTTAGCTGCTAGAGACTCCAGCAATAACTGAGCTGGGGATTCCACCAATGTTTTTTGCCGACCCCGAGTGTCTCCGTACCGATTCTTCTTTAGGTCCTCCAGCTCACTGTCCGAGAACTTGTAGCCCAGCTCCTTGACCTCAAAATGAAATGCAGCCACCGAACCATCAAGCGAGCAACAGAAGAGAGAGTAACCATCTGGACTCCTGTACCCACCATCACCATTAGAGTTGCAAAAACCATAGTACCGAGCTTTAAATTCCAAAGAGTTACTTATTTCAAGTCCCGAGAAACAAAGAGTTAACATGCCATATGATCAAAAATAAGATGGTCAAAAAATACATACCATGATAAATCAACCACGCTTTGGGTGAAGAAATGCTTCCCAACGAACACTGGTCGAGCACTAGTGGTCGTCCAGACAGTGATAGAGCAATCTTGGCTCCCCATTGCAATCACATTATAGGGTAGCGCATCTTTGGAAGTGGACTTCACACTACCATTGGACAAACCAGCCTGACCACCAGGCCCCACCCTTCCATTTTCTGTATCTAATCCACCCATTTGAGGCTGTTTCCGGAACAAGGAATGGTTGAACCGCACTGCAACAACAGGCGCATTATGCCCCAAAAAGTCAAAACTAGCTGTCCAATCACCCCGTTCTAATACAGGGGCAGAGTGCCTTGGTTTCTGGAAGCCATTAGTGGTAGTTATGAAATGCCCGCAAGGAGACCAGTCAAGCCGTCTAAAGAAAGTAGAACCCACCTGTTAACATACAGCCCACGTAGGCACACAAAGTAGATCTTCAAAATCGGTCAGATTAAAACACCAACTGAAAATCTGGCAAAAGACCAAACTACTTGGTTTCTCTCCCTTGAAAAACTGGGTTTGATATCTCTTTTGAAAACTTACAAATTAAACAAAAATCAAGAAGCAATGCCAGAAAATTCACAAACTATGCATAAATCAAGAAGCCATGCCATATGATATAGAACAAGCACTTACAGTTTTATCCCAATGTCCTTTGATTCTCTGTGCAAGACTCCAATCGCTAGTCCGCCAAATAATGACCGTCTTATCATCCGACTGACTAGCTAAGAAAGAACCGACTGGATCCCAAGCAACACCCTTGACAAGGCTTGTGTGACCTTTCAGCACGGCAATATGTGAACCATTTGACATGTTCCAGATATGTACTGTATTATCCAGACTACAGCTAGCAAGTAAAGAATCATCCGAACACCAACCAAGATCCACCTACTTCAATTTATACACAAAAAGCAAAGAGGGCAGTCAGCCTATAACTCGGCACTTTCCATCTTCCAGTGTTACATCATTTATTTAGAAATCTTGCATTTGTGTGTAAACTAACAAGAGGAACATACAAGAAAATCAAGAATGAAGAGAAAGATTCACTTTACCACATCTGCCGTGTGCCCTCTTAAGGTCATTAAAACCTTCCAATTCTCAACATCAGGAGGCTCCCCACTTCCAAACTCAGTTGTGCCAGAACCTGACCTCTTTTCATGGATCAGCACAATCTGATCATCAGATCCTGAGGCTATGAGACGAGCTTGTTTAGCCCATCGAACACAATTGACCGAGCCAAAGTGGTCATGAAGTGTAGCCAATAATTTCGGAGCGGTTGGGTCTCCATCTGCCTCTGTATGTGAGAGGTATTTCATGTCCCAGATCCGAACCTTAAGACAAAAACACTCAAAACAGTCACCAACATGATATAAGCATAAACATAAGCCATAGCAATGTGTGCAAGCTGTAAAAGCATGAACAAAATACATAAGCATAAAGCTGCATACCATGTATCTAAATAAATTTACATACAATAGAAAGTTTGGGTTATTTGCCAAACTTAACAAAAAACTGAAGTCCAATATACAATAGAAAGTTCAGGTTATTTGCCAAACTTAACAAAAAACCAAAGTCCAATCTTGACTCCATGAGAGCCTACTCACAAAGTTTCAAACCATCAATTCCATCCACACGTAAGAGTAGGTACAAGTTCATGCATAAAGATATGTCACCTCAATAGACAAATCTTCATAGATATACCATCTAACTGTGTTTCTATCATATCTCTGGGTGTGAAGGGAAGACTCAACCACGATGAAGGTTAGCACTAAAGTAAGCATTTACACACACACATTGTAGAACACTTGTGCCTACGTTGTTGGAACATATATCATCTCCACATGGTCTACATGTACCTTAGCATGCTTGTATTGGTCATTTCTATGAGGCCCTGCATTGCCAAACATCATTTTGGATTTTTCTACCATATTAGGAGACTTTTTTAGGCTTTTTATAGCATATTTATGCTTCACAATTGCTATCGACCCAGATGGCCGACTAGCTCATATGGGACATATATAAGGGTTCACGCCCTTCTCATCATTTCCCATCTCATTCTTGCATATTGGTCATTGACTGTTGCAACAGTCTCTTATGCTTGTAAGCACCTATGGGCTTCCCTCGTGCTCATTTTCAGCAATAAACGATTGTCTACAGCCTTCTATAGTTTGTGCTTTTGCCCACAACCTGTGTTTTCTCTTTCTTTCATGGTATCAGAGCCAAACGCTAACCTACAGGTAGGAAAGTGCTGCGTTTTTCTGATTGGAGCAGAGGCTTCCTCAACTTTGCTGCATTTTTTGCATCTGTAGCTTGGGACTGCTGCGTTTTTGCTGTTGGAGGCTGAAGCTCTCTTCTAGGTGCTGAGGACACGGTTTCTGAGAGATTTGCTTTCTCTTTCTGTTTCCCATCCTCCCTCCCTTTTCTCTTTCTCTCCTCTTCCTGTGCACAGCTTGAAAGGAGGCTATTTGCTGTTTTTTTTTTACAGCCCTCTTGCTATAGAGAACGTTTCTTGTTAGAGGGGAGATTTCTCTACTGCTGCTCCTTCTCCAGTCTATACTCCAGCACCTTCACTGCCTGGATCCCCTGCTCCCACTCCCCAGGTGGTTCCTCTTCCCAATATTTCTTCCCTGACTTTTCTCTCATCCAGTTCATGCTCCCACCCCTACCCATATACCATCCTACAATCGTCCCCAAGTCAATGACTCCATGAAGCTTACAGCAACCAACTATCATACTTGGTCTTTCTACACTTAGTTATTGCTAGAAGGAGCCGGTGTGTGGATGTCCATCTCCACACCTCACTTGCTGAACCCTGCTTTGAGAAGCATATTGGATGCTCGGGCCCGTCTTATCATCATTCACAGCATGACTCCGTCTATACAAGCATAGTTTATCTATACTCGGAGTAATGCTAATAAGATGTGGACGGAGATCTAGAGGAGGTATGGGAGAGTTTCGACAATCAAAATTGCCAAACTGGAGTCAAATCTGGAGAAGATTACAATCAATGAGTCAGATAACATGGTTGAGAAGATTGGAGAGTTCACCCGTACCAAGCTGCAACTTGAGGAGTACGGAAGCACAATCAACAATCCAATTCATAGGCTTCTTGGTAAATTGCCTGCTTCTTTTGATTCTTTTAGGGATCGTATTTACTTCTGTGATCCTCTCCCCTCTTTTGAGGAAATCATGAGTTATCTACACGACAAGTGCATGCTTCGCGGAAAAGCAAGTCACAATCTGCTTTTGTTGCCTCTAACAAGGGCAAAGACAAAGGCGAGTAAACTGTCTTTTAACTTTTAAATTTTGATTGATTGCTTATAGTATGTAACCCGTGGCATTTGAGTCATGGCTACTGAACGTTTGAGTGATTCCATTTCGTGGAACCTATTTATGCTTTTGTTTATTGATAGCTCTCATTTTGGTAATTGTATTGTTGTTCAGAAATTAATTGTTTTTCAAATTTAAAGTTTTCAATTTTTCATTCATTTTTATATGTATATATATACACTATATAGTATATTTTTATGTTTTTATGTACCTTACGTATTTGACGTACCTCAAAATCTCAACCCGTACCTGAATGCGCACCTTACGTACCTGATTGGTACCGTACCTTACGTATCTTTCCACTTTGTTGGGAAGTAAAGTTGTGATCTTGTAGAGACTCAACTGCTATCCATATCAATCGGCTGCCCACATTACTTGCTCAATGCTTGAATGACTGCTTAATGCTGAAATGCCATGCTTGGGAACATGCTATAAATGCTTGGATAATACTTGAATGCCTAGAATGAACTGCTAAATTTGTATGAATGCTAAGAATGCCACATCACTTGTACACCAATAGGGTGTGCACATGACAATAATAAATCAAGATTCAAGAAGTTGAGGAAAATTTACTAACACTCCATCACTTCAGGACCACAAATAATAAAGTTCCTACCAAATGGGAAGCACCAATGCCATATTTCTCCCACCATGACACAGGCTCATGTTGGCACTCTCGTAGGCGAGCAGTGGGGGACCCAAAGTGTTTTCTTGTGCCATTCCGAAAGTGTAGGCACTCCTGCTCTAGTATCCTCAACTGTTGCATATCTCCACCATTCAAATCATCGATGTACTCCCTCCAACCATCCCCCAACTCCTCACATAAGAATTGCTTATTTCTCCATAAAGGACGGAGAATGTGTGCAACAGCATGAATTGGTCTATGAAACCAATCCCATCGATTGAGCCACGCATTGCGAAGACCCGTCACCCTAATCGATGGTTGAGACATTATACATAAAACATTGAAATTCAATACCCAAGTTATGCATAAATGATACAACTTACAAATCAAAATTACAAATATAACTTATAAGGGTGAATGTTCAATGCAGTAATGTACTTACTCCTCTTCTTCCAAGCCTTGTGCCTTGTTAATGCATTCACTAATCTTGTCCATATACTTATAAAATAAGCCAAGTGTGTTGCCCTCCATATCAGCAATGCATAAGCCACTGTAGAATGACTATAGAATCCTCACCAACACTTCAACCTTCTTCCAAAAGGCTTCCTCTCCCATTATAGTGGTTTCAAATTTCATATATTTGGGCCTTCTTTCTTTCACCTCGTTCACCTCAAACCAAGCGCGTGAAACAACTGTGCACAAGAGTCCGGCCCGAACTCGTAGTACCATGTCAACTAGAATAAACATATAGGTAAACCTAGTGGAGGGGGGTTTTTTGTCACAAATTTAACAATAAACTTTGAAGTGGCCAACACTTTGGCAACCCACCACATCTTCCCACATCCTCCATCAACAAATCCAAGCTATGTGATGCACAAGAAGTCCAAACAATTTTTGGAAACTCCTCATGCAACATATGGCCCATACTGATACAATTAGAGCCATTATCTGATACAATTAGAGCCATTATCTGTAATAATCTACACTATGTTCTCTAGGCCTATCTCCATCACAGCCTCGCACAAGTGTCTCCAAATGAACTCCCCTGTACCTGGTAAAGAGGTATCGATAGCCTTTAAGAACATAGTGCAGGAGGACACCAAAATGTTACTCTTTTTTTTACGTACATATGACCATCCATCACATAGAACTGTGCACCCATATTTCTCCCATGTAGCTCTAAGTGGTTGTATGTCCTACTCTATCTGCATACGCTCTCTCCTAAGCTCCTCTACCTGCATACGCTCCCTCCTAAGCTCACGGGTGCGCAAGGCCTCGTGTGAAGGTCCTTCCCACTCATAGCCAATGTGACTCACTGTCCTCATGCAACTTTTCCAGCACTTTGTCTTCAATGTGAAAGGATAATGCACATTGAATGAACAATTTGGTTATCTCTTGTAACATGCGAAAGCTTCGCGGGAGATCGATAACTTCAATGCTCAGAAATCAGCACTCTTTTCGCGACAAAATTAACACACACAAACTAAATATAGATGTGCAAAAAATAGAGAGAGAGAGAGAGAGAGAGAGAGAGAGAGAGAGAGAGAGGGAGGGAGGGAGAAGAGGACACAGTATTGGGTCCCGAATAACCTCTGTAGGATCCCCACCACAGATGGTGTATTTGCTTTTATTAGAATGATGCAAATCTCAAAATAAAAGACTAAACCTAAACCTTCTTGGCTGAGGAGAATCCTCTGTCCTTGACCTTCAATCCTTCACCCTTTGTGTTAGCTTCTCCTTGGTTGTCCTGGCCCCTTGATTAGCTTTAGCACCTTGTGAATTATGAGATGAATGAACTGATTTTATGCCTTGGGTATTTATACCCCTAGAAGATGCTGGTCGGCTAGTTATTTTTCTCTCCATGACTTGTTTTATTTAGCATTAAATGCTGGAAAACCATGCACATTCACACCTAGGCTGTCTGGCCACTTGCGCAAACTGTTGGACAGCCTGCTGGGCTCTGGCCGCGTGCAGTCCAGGCTGCCCAATGGGCTGTCCCAATCTAAGAGATGGGTCCTTCCATAAACTCTCTCTCTAAAAATATCCCAACTAGTAGCCCATTCATCATAGGTACTCTTGCAAATAGTGGTATTTACTCAATTCCATACGTAATGACGCAAACAAAATTTCCATCGAAGTCAGGCCAAAAATAGAACTCTCCTAAATTTTAGGAGTGTGATCCTTGGTATTCGAGGATAACCCCCTATTCCCAAAGCTTGTACTTTCTAAATATTTAGACGTCCTGGAGTCCACCAAACCCCTTTCATATTGAAAAATGTCTAGGCTGGTGACAGTACATCTTTACCTGCCTTCCAAAGGAGTGAAAATTCCTCCTCCAGAAAGTTTCGCCACTTCGTCGTCCGAATTGTCATGCTCTTACTGAAGAGCATGAGCCACGGTAGAATCCAAATCCAAAACATTAGGCGCTCAAGTTGCCAACTCTATTAGATCGAGATAGTTAGACATGGCCTCCGTGCTTGCTTGAAACCCTAAAGTAAATATGTAAGCTCTAAGGGATTTGTAACGAGTTGCCCAAAACCAAGGATAAATAATGATGGCGAAGGATGAAAGTATTTTACACTAAGAAAGGGTGGGTGGGATAAGGGGGTGACCTACACCACAAATACCCAAATAATGACTTTTCCCAAACCCGGACTTGTGCCACTCCTGGAGCTTAGGGACTCTACCCAATCCACGTGATCAATGCAAAAGGGTGTCACAAAAGAATCCCACGTGGCACCTACGCCTACTCATGGGCCTGTACATGCTATCAAACACATGAGGAGTCACACACACACACACACGGTAACTGATCCGGCAAATTGCACCGTTTTGGATAGAAAGAATTACAAAGACTTCAAAAATCTACATGTCAACTAATATAGAAGAAAGATATACCAACGGAAAGTTGAAGTAATTTCCCAAACTTAACAAAAACCAAAGTGTAATCTTGACTTCGTGAGGGTCTCCTCACAAAGCTTCAAATCACCTCAATCATGCACTGCATAGACTTCGTGCTATGACATCCTCATTCACATCATCAGTGCCCAAGAATAGGTACACCTTTAACTTCAAAATTATTGCGTGTATTTCTAAACATATTAATTTCAAGGTGTGTAAAGGTGTGAACTACCTAGCCACTATTGCGTGCATTTCTAAACATATTAGTTTCAAGGTGTAAACTACCTAGCCACTAGCATTGGCAAGGTCCCATGCAATGCAACCTTTAACATTCACATCAACTTGAGCTTGCTCGTGCCAGTGTGCTGGTTGATGGAACGCAACTAGCCCCCGTGACATGGCTATGGGATCCATTTTTGTTTTCATTCTCTCTTTTCAAAGTGTTTTGGGGGGTTGCAATTCTCATATTCCATCGAAACATTTTATTAGCTATGGGGTGAGAACATATAAGGCTGAAACCAGCATTCGGTTCGATAGCCATGGTGTACCACCTATATAAAGATATATGCATCTCTCAAAACCAATTCACTAGGCAGCTTTTTTAGCTAAGCATTCCACTAAAAACGTTGGCAGCCCCTTGCCCAAGTGGTTAGCTTCTTTTACTCCACCTTACCAAAGTGAGTACCCTACCGAAGCAAGGCTGCACATTCAAAACTCAGACACCACTTGAAAATCTTTCAGTTTGCATATCTTTTAGAATTTGTGAAACTTCTTAGTTTGCAAGTTTATGGTTGATGATTGTGGGTATTTTAGATTGCAAATGGAAATTCTGTATTCTTTAGATTTCTGAAAGCCAAATATTCTTAACATATTTGTATTGAAAACTAGGTGAGAACCATACTAGAAAGGGCTTTCTACTACCACATTACTGATCACATTAGTGCTGTGGTTCAATTCTTACATTCTTAACGGAAGCAAGGGCAAAATTCGTCCTAATACTGGGTAGAAAAAAAACACAGCCAAGGATAACTGCATACCTTGTGGTCGCCTCCTGCGGTCGCGAAGCGATGGCCGCTGGGTTGAATGTCGATGGAGAAGATCTGCAGGCCCTCGTGACGGAGCCATGTCGGCTTCTCCACGATCATCTCCCCTTCACTTTAACCGCCCTTCCAGAACAATCAACGGTGACACAGCCCTACACTGTACAGCCCCTGACACCACTGCCCATTAAAACTTGACGGTAAGAGTAGGAGAAAACCACTATTCTCCGTCAAAAGTCCGCAAATCGCAAGGACCCATCTCACGGAAACAGCTTAACACGCCATAAAGCAGGCTTAGTCCTTTCCCGGAAAAGGAAAAAGCGGGCTTAATCCTGCAAAGCATGAAAACCCATCTCACTTGAACTGTTCATAATAATGTCTTGACGATGGAGTTGGCTGCAAATCATGAGGACGCAACTGACTTAACACTTCATAGTGTCTCAAGGGTAGGGTTATTCCTGCAGATCATGAGGACCCAACTCACTTTCATAATATATCAAGGGGTTATTCTGCAAATCACGAGGACCCAGCAAACTTAACCGTTCATAGTATCTGAACAGGAGGGTTGCCCCTGCAAATCATGAGGACCATCTGACTAAAGAGATCATAATGACCTAAAAAGAGGGTTATTCCTGCAAATCATGAGGGCTAATGTGAGCATGCAGGAACCCAGAACCAGTGATGTAAGAGCATGTGGAGCTATAGTTAGAAAAAACTCTGCAGATGGACAAAACAAAGGTTTGTCTAAGAAAGGCTGCAAAATCTTGGCGGGGAAAGGCACCCAAAAGCTTTTCTCCTCTTGGCAAAAATAGGGTAGGGTAAACAAGAAGGCAACATAGGTGTATGATTACATACTACATCAGATCTTCACCACCCATAATAAGCCATTACCAAGCAATCTCCATGACCATTACCAGGCAATCTTGACCGTCCAAATATTTAAATCTCATCCATGTATGTAAAGACCTTAAGGGACTCATTTACACCATAGTTAGCATGTATGACAAACCTCATACTTCATGCTATGAAAGAAACCCTCTCTCTCTCTCTCTCTCTCTCTCTCTCTCTCTCACACGCACACACAAGTTTAAGCAATGTGATCATAAGCAATCTTGAAGCGATGTGATCATAAGCAATCTTGATGCTATGAAAGAAAGTGCACATCTTGAAGGGGAAAAACACACTCTCTCTCTCTCTCTCTCTCTCTCTCTCTCTCTCACACACACACACACACACACGCACACACACAAGTTTAAGCGATGTGATCATAAGCAATCTCCATGACCATTACCAGGCAATCTTCACAGTCCAAATATTTAAATCTCATCCATGTATGTAAAGACCTTAAGGGACTCATTTACACCATAGTTAGCATGTATAACAAACCTCATACTTGATGCTATGAAAGAAAGTGCACATCTTGAAGGGGAAAAACTCTCTCTCTCTCTCTCTCTCTCTCTCTCTCTCTCTCTCTCTCTCTCTCTCACACACAAGTTTAAGCGATGTGATCATAAGTTTGTCTTCTTGTTTATAATGTTGAGACTGGTTTATAACCAATTTAGCCCTTACCACACCCTCAAATTTCATTATCCTCCTTGACATGAAGAAAAATTCAAACAAAGGCCACAACCAGATAAGCAAAACGATTTAGCGAGGAGGTCAAGAAAATAAAAAGGGCATCGTAATTTGCACCACACAAACCATCATGGACAAAATAAAGATGAATGCAAGGAAACTCGATTACACCTAATTCGCCTTTTCATTTATATCTTTGTGTTGTCCTTTTCAAACCCCAATATCATAAATTAAAAGGCAATGAAACTAGCTTTTCTAAACGGAGTTTTACTCCCAATGTGTCGTGAAAAAACTCAATAATTTACTGACTACCACCCTTCCATATGGTTGACCATTTGTACTCTTGCATTTAAGTTGGCTTGCCGTGTATATACATGCCTACACAAAATTGGGTAAGTCTTCTTTTGTATGCATGATCATTTTTTAGCAAGTACAGCTGGCCAAAGGTTTTTCGAGTGAGCTATACTAAGGAAATACTCACATGTGACTATATCCCTTCTAAGGTTGTTATCAAAGCACGGTTGATCTTTTCATTGTAGGCAAGGATAGGGTATTAAAGACAACTAAGAGACCCCTAAGGAAATCCTTCAAGGTGTGCTCATTATTATCCCTTCAAAATCACACGTAATATTGACTTGCAAAATTCATGCCTAAGGTAGAAATTAAGGAGGAAGCACATTTGTAGACACTATAGGATTTGTTAACCTTGTTGTGCATAAAAAGCCAAGGTTGATGTACCGAAAAATAACTTCCAAAAAAAAACCTTTTCTTGCGTGTTTGTCAAGAGTTAATGACTTGAGCCATTTTTGTACTTCTAAGATTGATTCTTCGTGATACAAGTAAGAGTGTTCCAAGAGAGTTTAAGGTGTCATTACAATATAATGAAAATGCTCGTTTGTAAACAAAGTGTGAATGTTGTGTGCCAACAATTAAAAACATATATCCATTGAATCAACCACATGTTAGTTAATATGTTTCCATTGGTAACGAAGTAAATGTCGAGAGAGATAGAGAGAGAGAGAGAGAGAGAGAGAGAGAGAGAGAGAGAGAGAGAGAGAGAGAGAGAGAGAGAGAATGCACAACTTGAATGGTACTCATATAAAAGAATGAAGGACCCAAGTACATGCTTTTATAGGCACCAAGGCCTTTGACTTTTGAACCTAAATAAGAGGGTTTTCACACCACAAAAGACTCTAGACTCTAGACTAACTCTGAAATATCCAACAAACCCCCCTTCAGAGTGATGGTGGAGTTACATGCATTGCCTTCAATATTCTCGTACACCAACACAAGCAGA
Source organism: Cibotium barometz (assembly GCF_041138505.1). Classification (NCBI taxonomy): domain Eukaryota; kingdom Viridiplantae; phylum Streptophyta; class Polypodiopsida; order Cyatheales; family Cibotiaceae; genus Cibotium; species Cibotium barometz. The sequence continues at coordinate 32,064,014 of NC_141081.1, read as the reverse complement.
CACAAGACGTGTTCCCCGCTTTAGACCTAGAGGCTAGTAAGCATGGCTCCAAGGCCAGTGAGCATGGCACACAAGGCTCAAAGGCTCAACAAGCATGGTTGAGAGGCTTAACAAGCATGGTCTTGGCAAAAGACTCAAAGGTCAAGTCTTGCCTCGTGTGACAAAGAGAGCCTATATCAACATACCAAAACAACCCCCCTTGCCTAAAGCAAGGGCAAAAAGGGTATGATGAAGACGAGCCTTTAAAGAAATAAGGTGTTACATAATACAAAAGATAAATAACTCAGATTTTGGGGGACTACTTGGGCATAGAACCCTTGACTCAAACATAATGGGAACTAGAAATTGAAAAAGATTCCCCCCTCAATGCCAATGAAAATCATTTTTCGGCGTAGTTTCCAAGCAATGGATGCTTGGGTCATCCTTTTAGGCTCATAGTCCAGGGTAGAGCACCCGCGAATGGATATGTGAGATAAAGTAGTAAACAGCTGCTGATGGACATCTCATCAATGAAGTAGCCAATGCAAACCACATATTCCTTAACATAGGAATCAATGCTGAGTTTGGAGGATCCCATAGGCATAGATTGTTAGTGACTAATCAATCATTATTCACTGATTAGTGAAAAGATTGTCAGGCAAAAATAGCGACACCTTGGAGCATTCAATTGAGATCCTTCCTTGAAACTTTATCAAAAATGATTGAAGAGGCTTTCATAGTAATGGGTTGTTAATGATCTAGGCCCATAATCTCATGATTAATCTCAATAATCAAGGATTAATACAAGTATTAGCAAAGAGGCTTTCGTAGGAATGGGTTGTTGATGATCTAGGCCCATAATCTCATGATTAATCAAAGAGGCATACTGTGGAGCATCTAGTGCTGATCCAGTCGATGTAGGTGACTCTTCGAAAATCTGACACTGCAAGCGTGTTTGCAGCCCTTGCCCTAGGGAAGAGTCAGATTACGTTGATTTTGTTGCGATTGTGAGCTATAGCGTTTTTGCCACACACACAAAAAAAACGTAGCCTTCTTTTAATCGGTTGCTCTCCTGGTGATGGTGATGGTATGTGTGATTATGCTTCATTGAGGTTGATGACGTGTGCACCCTTGAGCTAGGAAGAGCCTCCAATTGATGGCTTAAGCAATGGTTGGTTGTATGGAGAGCAATCAAGGATCCAATGACTAGGGGTATAGCTGTGTTTTTGCAAGGAAGAGAAGAAATGATAACATGGGTAATTTCTCACTACTCATGATTAGTATATGTGATGATGAGTAGGGATTAAGCATGAATCACTGAGAAGCATGGCTCTAATACCATGTTGAGAATCACAAGAGGGTGTGTGTGTGTGTGTGTGTGTGTGTGAGAGAGAGAGAGAGAGAGAGAGAGAGAGATTGCACAACTTGAATGGTACTTGTATAAAAGAATGAAGGACCCAAGTACATGCTTTTGTAGACACCAAGGCCTTTGTCTTTTGACCCTAAATAAGAGGGTGTTCGCATCTAGTGTGTTCACACCACAAAAGACTCTAGACTCCGTACTAACTCCGAAATATCCAAGAGTTAATATGTTACCATTGGTAGCCAAGTTAACAATGTAATAACTTCTTGATAAGGCTACCTTCAAAGCTAGTTGATTTAGAGAAAGTTTAGCAAGACATGGTTTAAGGTTGAACAAAAGAAGGAAAGAAGGTTACTTAAACATGAGCTTAAGTGAAAGCTCTTAAAAGTAACCCTTTGAGGACCCTAGCTGGTCAATAGTAGTCTTGCTTTTAAAACTCGAAACTATAAACCAAACGTGATCAAGTCATTGATTAAGAAATTATATGTGATGGAAAGACTTAAGGATAAATGAGATATCTCTATGTAAGAAGGGATTTTAGTCACTATTGCTACTATAGTGAAGAAGACAATGACTTCACCTACCACCTCCTCCAATATAACTATAAGGGATATACTTTCACGAAAGTCTAAGGGCACATCTACATGTGTGTAATATACCTCTCCTTTATAAGAAGTCTATCTAGTTATATATAAGATCTCTCTAGCTTTATAAGAAGTCTCTCTTTTATAAGAAGACTATCCAATTATATAGAAGATCTATTTGGCTTTATAAGAAGTCTCTTTTATAAGGAGTCTATCCAATTATATAGAAGATCTACATGTGTGTGATGTGCCTCTCCTTTATAAGAAGTCTATCCAATTATATAGAAGATCTCTCTAGCTTTATAAGAAGTCTCTCTTTTATTATAAGGAGTCTATCCAGTTATATAGAAGATGTACGTTTGTGAGAACTCTATCCAAATATATAGAAGACCTACATGACCTCATACCAACAAAGGTTTTCAAAGTTGAAAAAGGGTAAGAACTCACAAAATATAGATTAAGGCTATTCACAACTTATCCTGCAAGAGTATAGCATAAAGTTTCTTGAAAACTTAGACCTACATAGATCCCATGAAATTTGGTTGGGAGAAGAACCTTGTTCAATAAAATACAAATACAAATCTTAAGCGAGCAATAAATATACCCCTTCGCGTCCTTGTTTTGACACCCTTTAAGTCATTGCATATTTTCACAATGCTTTTTTCCCTTAAAAGGTAAACGTTTTCAATAACACTCCAAATTTGTTTATATACATTATAATTGGTGTTTCGATGGGCCAATTTGTCTTTCACCCATCACAATATTCTTGGAAAACCAAGAATTGCCACACTAATGAGATAGTGGTTCACACACCAAGGACGATATAGATTGTTGAGACTATTGGGCAACATATGTCCCCACAACATGCTCCCTTGAGTTACTAGCACCAATGGAAGCACAGATGTCTACCTAGCCCCCATGATTTGTGATGCCCAATTCAGAAGGCAAGGTATGTAGACTCTGGACACTCTCAAAAGTTGTAACTAGCCCTCCAATCTTCCACGAAAGATAAGCTTGGGGGAATTGAAGATAGGAGGGGTCCCTTTGGACTATATATACCCTTTCATCTTCCACATTGTCTTTGTATGTGGGATTAATTGGCATCCTTTTTCCCATCTTGCAATCCCCACTATCCATGTGATATTTACAATGCCATTCCCCCCATAGCCATGGGGGGAATGGCATGGGATCATGAACTGGGGCTTTGATAAACCATATGGATCTCATAGTTTAAGATTCCTCTCTAAGGATCACCCCACGCATGTAGAAAACCCCTTCTTTCACTTTAAATTATAGAGAAGGAAAATATGCATAGATTAAGAAAGTTTGGTTTTGAAAATTTTATCATTTGAAAATTTTATCCTAAGTCCAAGGAACTGGTGTATATGTTCAATCTTTTATTTGGATTCCGTTAGGTCCATATTTTGAAGTAACGGACTTGATTGGAAACCATAAACAAGATTGTACTATCCCTTGAGCCAATAATAGAGTGTACTTACAAGATTGGGCTTTCCTTTTACAAAATTGGCTAGGCACTTATCCTATTCACACGTATGTGCCTTCCACCACAAAAACTTTATTAACGTGTACATACAATTTAAGTGTCCACGTCCATACACAAAAGGGGTGGATAAAATATATACATTAAAATCATGGTACACTGCCATAAAATAACCATACAAAACAAGACTTCAAGTTAACATAAGGTAGGATCCTCCACATGCGACACTCACACCGCTCATCACCATTTGCACCTTGTGTAACCTATAAATAAATGAATCAGCTAAAGTGCTCTTTGTGCACATATTTACCACTTGCACCTTGTGAAACCTTTTAATAATTTTATCGCACATTCGTCTCAGGGTTTGGTTCCTACACACATATTAATCGAGCATATATTCTTTTCAAAATATTGAGCATCAAAATATAACAAATTTTATACCTGTAATAGTCATCCCATTTGAAGAGCAATTGCCCTTAAATGTGTAAAGAATTTGAACTTTGTAACAATCGTCCCGTTTTAAAGAGCAAGTGTCCTCAGCTGTATAAAAAAAAGGAATGTTCCACGAAGTATATTGTTAACCCTCGTTGGACACCTCTCCAGCATCGACACCATGTTATCTATGAAAGGCGCGCCACGAGATTAATTATGGAGATTAGGTGGCCTCGAATAGCCATGGACCTATTTTCAAAGTATGGCCGCCTAAGGTGTGAAGGCAGGGGGCCAAGATAAGGGTCATTTGTATTGTCACCATTCATTCTCTTGTGCAACTAAAACAAAGTGTGCTTCTTCTCTACTCTCTTTCTCTCTTGTATGTATTGCTTGCGTGCTTGATTCAATTAGAGCTACTATATGCTCATTGTGTATGTGTAAGTGCAGGTAAGAGAGGGAGATTGAGTAAGAGGAGGGTCGAGCTTCCATTAGAGTGCAGCGGTAGCATTGGAGCGGAGCTTGGAGTGTGGTTGTTGTTGGGCAACATCGTCTCCTACAAGAATCCGAGCATAAGTGTTCATGAGGTGAGTGACACACCTTGGAGTGTGGTTGTTGTTGGGCAACATCGTCTCCTACGAGAATCCGAGCATAAGTGTTCATGAGGCGAGTGACACACATTGCCTATGAAATTGTGAGCTAGGTTATGGAAGATTAGCTTCTCGGCTTAAGCCGTTTTATGCTCTTGAGTGTGGTTAGGCAAAGCCCCATGACCATGGCTAGTTCCTGCACTCTTTTTATGGTGCAAGGGCCTCCCATAAATGGCGTCATTGCGAGGGAATTTCCCTACCGCATAGCCACAATGCAATTCGAATGCGTGTGTGTGTATAAATGAATTATGTTCACTTTCTTTTTTCTGTTTTTTCAAGAATGGTAGAAATGAATTGCTAAAAATCTACTCATTTTGTGGCTTTTATTGGCATTGTTATTAAAATCTGCAATTTCTGCTTGTTGTTCAATTTTTTGCAATTTCTACATGTTTCTCAATTTATGCATGTTTTTCATTTCCTTTGAGTGCTGCAATTTGTGCATTCTTCTCCCACATATCATTTGCAAGTCCAATTTGTGATTTCTCCATTTTTTACATTTTTACAAATTTTGAATTTTGAAAAAAAAACAACAATCAATTGAGCATTAAATTGAAAGAACTGGGTGAAAAGACCACAAAATCAGTTTCCTAGCATAGTGTTTATCCCAATTTTGACTCATCACGTGGAGATTAGAATAATAATAAAAATTAGGGGAGGATTTGGCACACATAGAAATTTGTGTGTTTCTTATATTTTTTGCATTAACATAATTAACACAAGTTAATTATGCTTAATTCTCCTCCTAATTTGGGGCATTTTGATTGGCTGGCCACATTTAATGTGTGCAGGCTTTTAGGCCACTAGCCCAAAAAGTCCAAAAGTCTGTTTTGAGTGGCTGGATGCATTTAATATGTGTAGGCCCCAAGTCAAAGATTCTAGGAAAACCCCTTTTAGGTAAAAATAAAAAATAAAAAAAAAGTGAAAAGTGAAAAGTGAGAAGGGAAAAGGTAAAAGGTCCGGGGGAAAAAAAGCCAAGGGAAAAAATAATGTATAGAATTTTTTTGAAAAGTGCTCACACAAACTTGCCTAATATATGTTTTAGGCTGTTGTTGCGATCGTGTTGACGTAACTTGTGTGACACCCAAAAAATTTGTAATTTTACATAGTTAAGGAGCTTAACTATGGGAGCCAACGCCCGTAATGTTTGACTGACCCAAAAAAAAATACACTATTTCTGGTGCTAGACGGGTTAATAAACATAAAGGACGTATTTTGGAAAAACTTTGGCCAATCCAAAAATTTTCTTAAACAAATTAAAATTTTATTTTAAAAAATTCCAAAATTTTTAATTTTGTCGGGGCATGTGTAGGACCTTCCTCCACCCTATATTCACTGCACCTATGATCTGGGCGTGTATTAGAGGCCAATTATTTAGACGATAGTACATCTATCGAGCTAGGTACATACCAGCCTACACTAGGTTGAGTACCTTTGAGGTCAAAACCTAGTTTAGCATTGTACAAGGACTTGTATTAGGGGCCAGTGATACTTCGTGAGATTTTGAGCGTCAGATTTTGAGTCAATGGCCAGTCCCAAGAAGTGAGAACCCTATAACTAGGTCTCACAAGTCAAGCCAACTACCAGTCCTTTTGATTGCGTAGCTAGCTATCTCGGAGGTTCGGTCTCAATCGCTACCTCTAAACCAAATCTTACGACTTATAGACCATATGATGAAGGAGTTGAGGTTAACTCTAGAGAGACACCTGGTGTTCTCTTATCATTGTAAGTAGGGAGAGTTCACGTTGATATCCATGTCCATACAGCTCTTGTTGCACCCGTTGCAACTGTGACCATTGAACCACCCCCATGCACAAGTGCTTATGCCCAATGGGTAGGACATTAGAAGAAGTACAAGCAGTAAAGGCAGTGATCCAAGCTGCTAGAGCAAAGGAAGAAGAGACTTTGCACAATCGGAACAATAACGATCAGCGACCCAAACAACCCAATACACACAAAATGAATCCCAAACCAGGACTATGCAACAAGTAGTGTCCAATAGTCTCGACACAAGCAGTAACATTATGTCTACCTTGGGGAAAGATCTAGGCTTTCAAATCATTCTCACAAATGATTGGGAGTATGATGTATCCACAGAGACTCTTGTGGATTTCACCATAGGCCAAGCTTATGGAGTTAGTTGGGAAGGGATTGTCCAATCCATATTTGGGGCCACAATAGAGGAGGAATGATTGCAGGGTATCTGCAATTGCATATATAGGGTCATTAAACATGGAAGCATCCAAAGACCTATGGCGCAAGTTGGGACATCCAAAGCAAGAATGTCCACAATGAGCGTAATGGTAACACCTCCTATGAGCCCTACGGATCCTTCTTTTGTAGTATCACCCGACTATACCATGGACCAACCCACATCTTCTAATCCACAAATCCATCTTCTAGGGACTAAAGAGCATTCTTAGATCCTAGAGTTTCTCCTGCCCAAGATAATACTAGTACATTACCTCATCCAGTGGTAAGCATCACACAACCTATAGCACCAAATTGATGTAGCATTGCCTTTAAGCCACATGCCCATGGTTACCATGGTAGCCAACACCACTTTACACATGGAGCCCTCTCCACGCTTGGCATAGGTAGTATTACCATTCCTAGAAGGGTCACATCTCATTCAAGTGCACCCCATGAAACATCCCTTTTCTAGAGTGAGTGTGCTACCAACTCCTGCTCTACAAGACCGGTTGCACCTAATGCCCACATGACTAAAGCACCTATCGAGGCACCAGTAGGACACATACCTTATGTAGCACATCTATATAAGAGTATGGCATAACAGAAAAAGAGATAGCAAGAAAAATCACAATAGACAATGCAATACATACACAATGGAGAGAATTTAAAATTCTGATTATACCAAAGAGGTACAAGTGATGGTGCTGTCCACCCGTGTGCTCTCAAGTAGAGCTTAGATGGCGATCTAGACAGGCTGTGGATGGATTATATGTACAAAGTGTAGAAGGGGGTGGATACTCACAAGCATTGGATACCTTAGCTCATGCAACCATGTCCATATATAGTACTGTAGGCAGTGTGGTAGACGTGTATACAATGAGGGCGATTACACTGTATAGACACGGTCACTACCCGCGTATCAAGAACGTGGCCCACCGACCACCGCCCACTAATGATGGACTTGGTATCTACCCGAGGGAATATTCCTCAAACCCCCAACTGAGCTGATGCCTTGGACCCCAGCTAACGCTCGTACCCCTGACCATCTCCTAACCATCATCAATGGTTACAATAATGACCCCATCGGCGTCTAAGCTGAGGTTCCCACTAAAGACATATGCACCATGGCTACTCTTCATAATGGGGGCCTAACGAATGTGCATTATACATAAAAGTGAGATACATGCTGAGAGGCGGGCATTGAGTGTATACTAAAACAATCTACCCCCACCAGGGTTTAGACCAATGAATCCTCACGTAGTAGCACGTGTTGCACCTCCACCTACGCCTATCATTGCTCTTGTTATGCCAGCACCAGCTCTACCCATAGACCTAGTTGCTTTTGCACTGGCCTTGGGAAGAGAGATAGCGGAAAGCATAGCACCTATTGTGAGAGATGGTGGTTGATAGAGCCATGGGAAGGCTGCCTAGATATCCAAGCTAACTCATAAATTCATTGGAGATGGTGATCCTAGTAGACATCTGGAAGTATTTGATCAAGTGTGTGAGGCCCTAGGAGAATGAAATGAGGTTTCCACGACCAATGCCTTTAGTCTAACATTAGACGGTAAGGCTGGGGATTGGTATAGAACTCTTAGGGTTGAGGAACGCTTGAGCTTTATCGCTCTTAGGAGATTGTTCTTGAAGCAATTTGTGTGTGAAGGAGTCTAATGGGGTGTAGCTTCACAGCTACACAAAGCCGAGAGAGAAGAAGAGGAGTCGATTAGAGATTTCATTAGCCATCTCAAGCATTTGCACTCTCGTTGCCTTTCTTCGCATGAACGCTATTTGAATTGGATAGATTCATCCACGAGCTTAACCATGAAGCATGGCTTAGTCATTAGAGGGATCACTACATGGGATGAAGTCACAACAAATGCCATCTAACTAGAGGATAACTTCATGGTTAAAGGAGCTAAAGCATCGGATTCTAAATCTATTGCTTCCAAAGTCACAGGACATAGCACTTCCACAGTTAAACCCCTTGCTCTAAAGGCAACACTTTAGCAGAGATGAATTTCATAGATTTCATGAAAGCACTCCAGAGAGGGAATGAAGGCCAATAGAGCCCCCAAAAACGTACATACATACCTAAGGAGAGAGCTTCAATGGTGCTAAATCTGCTCAAAAGGATATTCAACCAGTGAGCGTCTAGTCTTAAGGGCATGCTATAATGGTAATTATACCTTTTGTGAACGTTATGGTCATGAGACTTCATAGTGCCACTTGTACTTGCAAACCCTTGCTAATGCTTCTAGGCCTCAATAGTTGGCTTTACCGGCCTCATCTCATAGCACAACCCATAATGCCTACGGGGGCAATATCTCAACCCAATGCTCATCAAAACACACAACAACCTATTGCAAGGGAGATTTACAATGCACAAAATGTGTCGTTACCTCTACGAGTTTTGGGACCTCGAGGATCACATCATTAAATCAAATAAGTTTCGAGGAACCTTTTGAGTGTCCAAACTATGAGGTTGACTTGGACAATGCCTCACGTGTTGCTAAGGAATCCATAGAGCTTCATCCAGACTATTATGTAATGGATGGCAGAGGGGGAGTCAAGCCAGTTTACCAACTTGCCATGATGGGTAGGGGCTCGGACATTAATGCCACAACTAGAAGGAATGCCTTTCAATGTTACCATTGTTGAGGTCCCTATCAAGTTTTGGAATGCCCTCTGAAGTTTCCTCATCTCAACCAAGCAGTGCCCTCAAACATGCCACCAGCTATTTGTAACCATTGTGGCATAGATCATTGGATTAAGGATTGCCCTGGTGACAAGCCCACAAACATGACCCATCATCACACCCCTAAACATGATTGGGGTAAGTAGTCAAACTCAAAGGCAGATCCTTTAAAAAATATATCACACACCACTGAATGTTGTCACCCGACTACGAGCCCAAATCTAACATGTTCTCAAGCAACGATCTATGGCCTCGGTAGCAAAATCTAAGAAGAAGAAGAAAAACAGGAGAAAAAAGTTGGTTAAGAATGGGAAAATAAAGAAAACCAAAAAGACAAATCTTGGAACGTCTCAAGAGATAGTCTTTATTAGGGACCTAGATGAGGACCCAGACTCCTTGGACATAAGGGATGATTCTTAATAGGGTAGGGAAATACCCTCCAAAACCAAGAGCATGGGGAGGGAGACCCCACAGGAACATGTGATTCCTGAAACTAGATCATACATGACAAAACTTGGCTCTTATCCTGACCCTCAGAAGGAGATTGAGCAACTCCAAGAATTTGGTGATTCAGTTAGGACAACACAAGGGGAGCTTGAACTAAAAACCCGAGCAAGTGAGAGTTCAAGATATTGTACACCTTAGCACCTTAACGCCTACTACTGAGATTCGCAAACCTCTAGATGTCATCATGGAAGAGACTGAGGCCTACTGAACAGACCCCCGTTCCATCTATATGTTCCCGTTCCATATGATTATATGGTCCATGGGTGAATAATTACTAAATTTCACCGAGTACCACTGAGTGACTTTACCCTGAACTTTCCTCTCTTTGTGTGCCGAAATTTGTTTTGGGACCAAAACTTCTTCAAGTTCTAGTTGTTCTTCATCTATTGTTTTTGTCGGCACATCTCCATTATAAGGTCGAAGAAGACTCACATGAAAAGAATTTTCAATCCTCCAATGCTCTGGCAAATGAAGCCAATAAGACACATCATTGATCTTCTCTATGATTTGGAAAGGCCCATAGTAGCGCATGCTAAGCTTGGGTATAACCTTTCCTTACCTTTTTGTTTCTTTAATTGAGCCTTCTCAAACTTGAGAAGAACCCAATCACCTGTCTCAAACACCAACTCACGTCAATGCTTATCTGCAGCACACTTCCCAATATACAATGGAGACACCTCGAGTTGTACCTAAATCAATAATCCCAGTGGAAGAAGAAAATACCAAATCTATGGTTAAAATTCCACTTGACAAACTGGGATAATATTTTGAAGGTGATGAGTCTAATGCACTACTACCAATTATGGCCAAGGGAATCATAGTAATGGGAGTCCTTGATGGTGGTGCTGGGAGAAGATGACCAAGCCACGTCTAGAAGTCTCAGACATCATTGTCAAGATGGCCGATGGAACTGTTGCCAAACCTATTGGGATGCTACGAGATTTAAAGATCAAGGTTCTTGAACATTGGGTTGAACATACTTTCATTGTTATGGACTTTTCCAAACAACAAGAATCATATGAAATGATCTTAGGATGCCCATTCATGAGAGAAGCAAAGATGGTACATGACTGGTCTAAGAACCATGTCTACCTCCAATTCGATGATTCTGTCAGGGTTGATCTTGTGACTGGCCACGTACATCCTATGGTGGGTAGTGGAGGACATTTTGAAAACCGTTCAGGCACCACCACTTATTCAACCCCATTGCAATACTTCTGTACTTTCCAGAGAAGAGACTGATGTAGGGAAGGACCCACCCTACAAAGATGTTAAAAAACAAGCTATTGGGCTTGAAGATGATCTAAACTGGATACATATGATGGCTACCATTGATAGTTGGGGAGCTACAGAATCTACGTGGGTTTCACCTAATGGTGAGGAGATCCCTAAGGTCATGCCCCTACAATCTATTCGTGCTCTACCCTTTTGATACACCGAGGGGATATGCTATATATAGTGAACTTGATTCCACATGGGATAGAGCCCACAACATCCAAAGGAACTGTAAGGAGTAGCTCTGAATCTGATACGGATTCCCAATCTGACAAAGGGATGAAGTTCGTCAAGATGACAAGGAGAATCTCCAAAAATGGAAGAGATGTAAATGCTATGCAGTGAATCATCATAAAAGGCTACAAGAAAGAACAACTACTACCCGATGGCTCTAGTACATAGGTGCAGTTGACTTACATGGCTCTAGTACATGTGTGCAGTTGACTTACATGGGTGTAGTTGACTTACATGGCTCTAGTACATGGGTGTAGTTGACTTACATTGAAAGTTTATAGATGATCAGGGAGAGGAGTTACAAAAAGGTCAAGTATTGTAGACCACCCCTAATTTATATAGCTAAGGTGGAAGTCGTTGATGAACTAAAACCGAGTCACTCAGCTAGAAGGAAACAAAATCGTGAACTCGCATAGAAGGAACGAGAGGCTAAGGCTGTAGTTAAAGCAGCTGATGAAGGAAAGGAAAATGAGCCTGATTTAAGCCCAACACCTAAGCATTACAAATCATATACCATAGGGAAATGCAAGTTAGTGTTTGATAATGCCAAATGTAACTCCACAAGTGAGAGTGGAGGAGTCTATGACGAGCCTATACAGAGGTCAAGGAAGTAGACTTGGTTGAACCAAGAGAAGATCTTAAGCCTATCTACATAGCCAAGGACTTAAATAAGGCCGAGGAGGCTGAACTTGTAGCCCTTCTCAAGGAGTATAGGGATTGCTTTGCGTGGACATACCACGATATGAAGGGAAGTTTTCGTAGAAGTGGTACAATGCACCGTCCCCATGGTACTCAAAGCTAAACCAGTTCAACAACGATCCTATATGAATCCCAAATATGCAAAGCATTGTGAAGGAAGAGATCAATAAACTCATTGAGTATGGATTCATCTATGAGATAGAACATTCAGAATGGATCTCACCCATTGTGGTTGTGCCCAAGAAGAATGGAAAACTTAGAGTGTATGTTGATTTCAAGAAAGTGACGAGTTGTGGGCAAGAAGGCTTATAGCTTTTTGAATGGATAGTCAAGCTATAATAAAATTTTAATCGCACCTGAGGACGAAGCCAAAACAGCTTTTGTCACTAAGCATTGTGTATATGCTAATAGAGTTATGCCATTCAGTCTAGCCACCGCACCAACCACGCTAAAGGCTTATAAATATTGCTTTTAAGGACTAAGAAAGTTTCTGGAAGCTTTCTTGGATGATTTGTACATTCATTTGTCTTGGAAAGAGTACCTAGCGTGCCTAAAAAGGGTGTTTGAAAGGTGTCAATTTTATCGCATATCCTTAAACCCTTACAAATGCCAATTTTGTTCATTTGTCTTGGAAAGAGCACCTTGTGTGCCTAAAAAGGGTGTTTGAAAGGTGTTGATTTTATTGCATATCCTTAAACCTTTACAAATGCCAATTTTGGGTGAAACATGGAGTTATTCTTGGGCATATAATGTCCAAAAATGGGATTTTCACTGATGAGAGTAAAATCAAGGTCATCCACCAACAAACGACAAGGGAGTCCAGAGATTCATGGGCCATGTCAGCTACTACCATCGGTTTATTCTTTTTTATGCAAAAATATATCGTCCTTTGTACAAGCTATTGATTGCATTTATATGGACTGAAGAGTATCAAACAAGCTTATAATGCACTAAAGTAAGCCTTGGCTAGTGCTCCAATCTTGCAAACACCTAACTAAGATCTCATCTTTCATGTACACATTGATGCCTCTAATTTTGCAATTGGATGTGTCCTAGCACAGCCAAGGGAACACAAAATGGACTAACTTATTAGTTTTGCAAGTCGGTAACTAGATGATGCTGAAATCAATTACACCACCACCACTGAGTGTGAAGGGTTAGCAATGGTTTGTTGTATCTAGTAAACAAACCATGCTCCATGAAAAGGATTACAAGGTGGTGGTTGATTCTTCTCAAGTTTGATTTCATAGCAGTTGTGAGAGGACTAGCAAGAAACATGTCATGGAGGATCATCTATCCCGTATACCTAATGGCGAAGCACCAATCGGGGCTAGTCAAGGTTGAGGCTATTCCAGAATAGAGTGAGAAAATCATTAACTTTTTAGCTAATGGTTTTCCAAAAGGAAAGGAACTAAGGAAAGATTTAGCAAGAAAGTTTCTAAAAGAGAGCACCTTACCAACTTATTGTTGGAACTCTTTATAGACGAGGTAAGGATGACATATTAAGACGAGGTAAGGATGACATATTAAGACGTTGCCCCATAGAGAATGAATACTTATACATCATCGAACAAGCACACCAAGGGGTAGCTTGTGGTGGACACTTTGCAGGCAACGTTACAGCAAGAAAAATACTCCAATCGGGGTATTGGTGGCCCATGCTCTTCAAAGATTGTGTGCACTATTTGTCAAGGGATGTGACGAGTGCCAACGTTATGTAAAGCCACAGAAGAAGGACATGATGCCACTATATCCTTTCAGAGAGTCAACCAATCTTTTGAAAAATGGGACTTAGATTTCATTAACTCTATTAGTCATGTTGCACGTGGTAGACAAGCACACTTCATCATTGTTGCCACCATAGGTTATATAACCAAATGGGCTGAAGTAAGAGCTTCATGAAAAATGGTACTCTATGAGATTATCATTACCCGCTTTGGATGTCCATTTGAGCGAGTGAGTGATCAAGGTAAGCATTTCATCAACAATGTAATAAAAAATCTCACTAACACATTCATGATCGCTCATCGTCGTAAGTCAACGCTATATTACCTGCTACCAGGCAAAAATGACCAAGCATAGAGCACCAACAAGGTTCTTATTTCAATACTGACAAAGAGTATTCCAAATGGGCTGAAGTAAGAGCTTCATGAAAAGCGATTCTCTATGAGATTATCATTACCCACTTTGGATGTCCATTTGAGCTAGTGAGTGATCAAGGTAAGCATTTCATCAACAATGTAATAAAAAATCTCACTAACATATTCATGATCGCTCATCGTAAGTCAATGCTATATTACCTATAGGCAAATGACCAAGCATAAAGCACCAACTAGGTTCTTGTTTCAATATTGACAAAGACTATTGATGCTCGACGCACTGACTGGGAGTCTAAGCTCATAGCAGCTTTATAGGCCTATCGCACATCATACAAAGTTAAAATTAGTTGTACACCTTTTAAAATGGTGTATGGACTTGAGGGAGACTTGAGGCATGCCTTGGGAGTTCATGATCCCTAGCTTAAGGGTGGCCATAAGTGAAAAGCTTGATGGTAATAAATTGGATGACCGATTATTTGTTTTAGAACAACTTATGAAGGAAAGACAAATTGCAGTGCAAAACATGCTGACAGAAAAGGACTGAAGAAAGAAGTAGTTTGAATGAAATCTCGAGGATAAGGAGATCGAGGTAAGAGATCTTATACTTATGTATGGGGTCCGCAATGAAAAGAAAAAGCTTAAATATATTGAAAAGGGACAATTTAGGGTTTATAAAGTTACTCCACATTGTACGATACGTGTTGAGACTATTGACGGAGTTAAAACTGTTGGTTTCCTTAATGGTAATAAGTTTAAAAAATACTATGGACCTCTCACCAAAGAATCCTTATGTGCTTCTTATTATGACAAGAAAGATGCCAAGGAAAGGGCTGCTCTAAAAAGCAAACCCAAGTCCAAGAGGAGGCAAGGGAAAGATGAGCCAAACTTCAACAATGTTGAGAAGCAAACCTTAGACCTGCTACCCAAGCCTTTGTGGGAGAGTTTAAAGGAGACAGAGAGGAGCACATAGCACCTCTATGAACATCCCTTCAATTTCATAGCTCTTATGGTAAAGTTCTTTATAATGCATTACTTGATACAGGGGCTAGTCACAATCTAATTTCCTTCAATGCATGGAACCGGTTGGGAGAACCCCAACTCATAGATACCTCCTTAAAGGTGAAAGGTATCCATGGTAGAAATACCAAGTTTTTGGGGCTATTACAAATAGAGATATACTGTGATGGCAACACAATGCATGGTCACAGGGGCTAGTCACAATCTAATTTCCTTCAATGCATGGAACCGGTTGGGAGAACCCCAACTTGTAGATACCTCCTTAAGGTGAAAGGTATCCATGGTAGAAATACCAAGTTTTTGGGGCTCTTACAAATAGAGATATACTGTGATGGCAACACAACAAGCAACAAGTGGGAGACTTCTTGGTTAAGCCTGCTACTAGAACATTACCTGAACTAGTAATACTTGGTCGTACATGCATGAAGGATGCATGATGTATGATTGGCTAGTCAACAGGGTGTGTCTTTTTGTGGCTGAAACCACAATTGAACAATCTACTCATAAACCTTGCCACCTCTCACTATTATCGAGGGTCGCAAAACAACTTGGTGATTGATGGTGAAGCCTGTACATCACTAAAGGTTACAAAATCATTGTTGGCTATCCAAGCCCCAACTCCAATCTTATGAGAGTTGTTTACCAATATTAAAGCTAGAAGTTGACATGCCACAACAAGTAATGAAGGGTGCTCCTAGTAGCCAACAAACATTGATGGAGCAAAGTTGGAAGGGATGGTTATAAAAAAACCTACAATACCTTCTGCAAGGTCAAGATATAATAGAAAGCAGGAAGGGGGACTTATGCTAATATCAATACTTTTACCCTTCATGTTTTGCTTCCTGAGACAAGATCATTTCCATATCAAGAGGGAGCCTGTTGGAAAGAGCTAACCCATGACAGTAGAGCTTGAACCAACAGTGTAGAGTAATATAGCAACTATACACATACTAAAAATCCGACTAACCATGCAACTGAACTTTTTTTTTAAAGAGAGAGAAAAGACGGTGATGAGAAAGATCACATGTCATATAAAAGAATGCAATACGACTTTGCTGCTGTGACTACTACAGGCCGAGAGCATGGACTTTTCGTGGACCGACATGAGTGACCTTATCTTGGACACCCTGATTGCCAGGAACAATACTGTCGAGATACACCGCTAGGGAAGAGATGTGGAGCCACCTTTGTGGACCTGTTCTACCTATAGTTTCATCCCCTTGCACCATGCCTTACCTGTAGGCACCGCATGTTGTATGCAACATCCTACTTATGTTAATAGTGAAGAACTTATTTAGGCGCTATGGGTAGGACTATCGTGCAGTCCATGATGGTAGGAGAGACACCACAATGACACAATTACGTGAGTGTACGTTACCCAAAGGGAGGACCCTCTCAAAATAGAACTACATATAGAGCAGGGGAGGAGGGTAAGAACTTATGGACTTACACCGTCATTTTTTGGAGTAATATGTCCGACTCATTGTCCCTTTTGGAGCATAGTGGGTGATTTCCAAGATAGCTGTTATGGGCTACCACACCTCCAAGAGGGAACTCAATGCATTCACCTAAGGGAAGAGCAATAGAACACAGTTGTCATAGGGTACTTACCAATGCTTCAAACTTGTGTCCCTTGAGGCCTCCAAGCTCACTTGAGAAGCTCCAATCCTCCAAGCTCCAACTCCACGCTCTCACCGTAGAGTCGCTCGCACCATCACATAAGGTAATCACTCTCTCTCACTCTTTAACACAAGCATGCAACATACAAGCATAGAAGAGGCACAAGTGCTATAATTCTCTCTCTCAAGACACAAACAAGAGCTTTCAATAGCACAAAAGGGGATTGTGTCCATTCATTATGAGAAAATGCCTTATATACAATTGGCCCTTATTCACACTTGGGCACCCAAAACTTATTTAACTAAGGCCTTGGGTGACCAATATCTCATAATGTACAACTTTTATAGTGCCTTTGCATGACACTTATTAATGTCCTCAAATGCAGGAGCATACTTGTCAATCCAAAATGGGATTAACATCCCCCCTACTTGATGTAGGTTCTGTTCTCAGAACCTGTTATATCGAGGTCAAAAGACTTGGTCGTTGAACTTGACAGTAGAAGTTACGGTGTGATTGAAGCTTTTTGAGGGTTCTTCTGAATGCTGAGTGTGATATCCAGAATCCGGTGTCGACCATGTCTTCGAACGTGACATGCATTGAGCTTGGAAGACACCTTAGGCGATGATAATACAACATCATCTCTGTCAGAGGGTCCTTGATTCATATCAAACTGTAGCTACTCAGCATCATACCCATCATAGTGTTCCTTGGGTTGATCGATCAGGACCACGATAAATTTAAAGAATCGAACACTGGCCACTATTGCTGGGTCCGAGATACGGTGCCATGCCTGTATCTAATTCAGCATCTTCTTTCTTTGTTCCCTTATGTTTGTAAATGTAGTTGCCATGAAGATGTAGCTGCCATGAAGATGGGGACTTATAATAGACATGTGAATCCCTTTTCTTGGCCTCTTGAAACTCCAAAGTTGTCCATATCCTCTTTAAGGGCATGTACAAGGGTCAACTCGTTGAGTTGGTGGCGCACACAGGCTGTATTATGGGATTGTGAGGAACTCCTTTCTCTAGTCTGGCTATATTCCGAAATCTTCTAGCTTGGGGTTTGCATTTGTAATAATTGTTGTATATCCCCCTCTTGTGTGGACTGGGGTGAGCCTTCCTCCACCTGCAGAAGCAATAACTAATCATAAATGTCACTATCTTGATTTCCAACAGGTCAGCCAATTGTGGATTTGCTAACTTGGCGTGTTGTGCCACGTTAGACCATAAAGTGACCTCTCCAGCCAAAGGTAGCAGTTCTTCTAATTCCAGGCGAGGTGTTCGGAGAGGGTACGGTACATAAAGGTTGCTTTTTGGTGTGACATCTGAGCATGCCTCTGGTAAAATCCGCTAAGTTGGTTCAAATGGTGTTATTTGCATTAACACCTTGAACATCAATTTTGGCTTTAGCAGTGGATTGCCAGCTCTTATGAATCCTTCATACTCTACACCAGACAAAGACTCCATAATGGTATAATCAGTAAAAGATTCATTGGTGTCTTGTGGGAGAGTATGACGTACCTCCTGAGTTTGCCATGGGGGAGACGGGTCAGGTGCCGGTACCTCCTTAGGGGCGAGAGTGTAAGTGGGAAATTCTATATGTTGAGAAGGGAGAGTAGAAAAAATGCAGTCTGCTTGAGACTTGTCAGTAGGCGGAGCATTAGGATATGGATTAAGTAATTTACTGGCTACATTAGAATACATGGGGTAAGTAGGGTTAGATGATGAACTTGATCTCTCTTCCTGACCATGGCCTGAGCTTGGGGGTGGGTGGCTACATTTGTGTAGCTTCATAAAGTCTTGAAGCTTAGTTATATCCTTAGGACTTATGTTAGGATATTCAATATGTGTTTTATCAAAAGTGTAAAGGACGTTGGTTAACATGGATTCTAAATGTTTGTAGATATTATGGTATAGTTTTAGAATAGCAAGAGGATGATATAAGGAGGATTCACATAGGTTTAAATTTTGATGAGTATTGTATACCTCTCTCCACCCATGGCTTATGATCCATTGATAACTCTAGGCTACAACCTCGTAGTTGGCCGGTGTGTTGGGAATATCATCTGGAACAAACAGATCTAATTTTTCAATGTTGTTGTCCAGGATTTCAAAGTTCTGGATCACCCGACACCAACTACAAAGGTTTAGCACAATTGGGTGCAAGGGATAAAAGTAAATATCACGAGGATTAGTTAATACTACATCCCCCCTCCCCCGCGAAAAAATTCCCATAATGATAGTGGGATCAACATCACGTTCAATATTTTGCTTAATGAGTATGAGTTCTCCTAGGCTTAGGTCCTTAGACAGATTTATATCATATTGAAGAAATGAGAGGGTTAGTGTATACAAAAAAAGAGTAAGAGTTTGAGGAGGGGCCCGAGGAGCTACTGGCAACAACTGACCTATCTTCGAGGCTCGCTCAAGGAGTAGGCGCATGTCATCTGTAGGTTCTTGTCGTTGACTTCGTTCTTGTATGGCCAGTTGACGTTCCAATTTTTGGATATGGGAATCCTTGGTACTGCTGAGGTTTGATATAGCTATTTCTCTGACCATCCGGCAGCATCCAACTCCTCGATTCGAAGGGTCTTGTTGCTTCTTCTTGCGCTCATCTGGCGGTAGCCTCCCTTCCCTGAGCCTAAGTGATTTTTTGAAGTCTTTCGGCAGCCAATATTCGATTATCTTGTAGCTGTTGGGTGACTTGCGCCATTGCCTCATCAACCTCTGTATCTCAGCTTGATTGGTGCTGATGGTGTCATTAAGCGCTCTGATCTTCTCAACATTTGCCTTGTTGTTCTGTTCTCTTTCTTGTTGTGGGTCACTTTGTTTTATGCTTCCTTCAGAGTTAAGGATAGTGCTTGGATTTGGCCTTGTAGCTCTTCTTCCTTGGCTAGGGAAGAGTGCTTGAGCTCCTGTACCTGCTGGGCATAGGTGGTTGATTGCTCTTGGTTATGGGTGACTTCCTTCTGAAGTTGTTCTTTAGCCTGCTCCAGTTGCGCTTTCAAATCCGTAGTCTCTTTAATTCTTTGCACAATAGTTTGGTTGAGAAGCAAATTATTATTTTCCAGCGCTTGGTACTTGGCTTCTTGCTCCTCGGTTGCCCTTAAACTCTTCAGGATCACATCCCTATGGGTGAACTATGTTGCTGTTAGGTGTTCTTGCAAGGTCTACACTTGGTTGTTTGCCTCTTGAACCTGCTTCTAGAGTGTGGCATTGCGATCATGAAGCATATGGGTTGTGAGGAGATGGCACTACCATACCGTTGTTCCTACTCCCATAGTCAAGCACTTGTGGTTGCGGCCCCTTCCAGCCTTGCATGTGGCAGATTTAGGAGCTCATCCAACCCTTCCATAGTTTCCTGAAATATTTTTTCATAATCCAGATTGTGCAGGGATGAAGTCTCTAGTATCACCTCCTCATCCTCCAGATGCCTCCTTTTGCTTGGATTGGGTGTATCTTCAACAGCCCTTGTCCTTTTGCCTATATCCAATGGCGCTTATGTGACTTGCATTGGGAGCGATGTAGCTTCTTCAAGTTCTTAGGGTTCTTTTGGCACTGCTTCTGCTTCAGGCTCTGGCTACAACTCCACAGGTGTGTCTGACATAGTAGAATTCTTCAAGGGAGACATGTTTTTGAAGATTAACTGAGCTGGGCTTTGAGGAGGAGTCATTTGCTGTGTTTCCGTCCTCTCTTCTTGTGTTGCCTCGCTGACATTGCATTGGCTTCTTGCTGCCCTAGTACCTCTTGGTACGACTTGATTTCGTGGTGCGAGTTTACACTCAACTCTCAGAGTTTCTTCAGCCACATCTGGTATGAAGCCTCTCATTCTTCTTTCAGTCTTCTTTTTCCTTCATCTCTTGATCTCCTTCATTATTGCTTTAGTCTCCATGAGTACAGCTTGTCCTTCTTGCATTTCTACAGTAGTCAGTGATGGTTACTCTGTGAGGAGTGCCAATTGCATTCGCTCTTCTAGTTCTGGTTCTGGGAGAGGCCTTTGAGCCACATGGTTCAGTACATGTGTCATCAAGTGTACGGGTTGCATATCTTTGACTGATGGGCCTTAAGGTAGTTCTCCATCTCCCTGTGTATGTAATAGGCCCAATCCTCCTCCTTTTCTTTATACACATTTGCGATTCGATTTAGTGGCTCCTTGTTGTACCTGTCCACTGGCTTCACTTGCATGATTAGCGACATAGCCCTGCATGCCTTTTCTGTGACTTCATCCCAGATGTTCTCGTATTCAGCTCCATAGGAGTTGTAGGAGCTCTTCTTCAACATGGCATCTAGGGGCATCTTGTCAAAAGCATGTGTATGGATTTTTATTGGTGGTGGGAGATGTAGAGCCTCACATATTAATTCTTCTGTGATGAAGACTTGCTCCATGTGGTGCCATCTACTTTTGTCACTATCCCCCTTTTGGTGGCTTTGTCGTACGTCTTTATATATTTTGCACAAAGTTCTCTGTCTATGTTTCGGGGGAGAACCTGTGCCATCCTCCCGAGGTCCACCTTCTCTAGCTTGTCTTAACTTCTACCCCTTCCAGAATCTAGAGGCACTCCAGGCTATGATACTGTAAGGCCACCTTTCCATGTGCCATGTGGATCTCTTTGCTGATGAAGGCCACCTTTCCATGTGCCATGTGGATCTCTTTGCTGATGATGGCACCATGGAAAGCCTGGGCATATGGACCCAGGTAGTTCATCTTCGGGCCTCATGTTGGTCTTTTCTTTTGGCTCATTGGGAATCCTGTCACACTGGCCTGTGTCACCGTGAGAGTCTCTACGATTTTTGGGTCTGAGGTCGACATCTGTACATGGAAAAAAGATCCGTCCATAGACTGGTGGGGCATGTGCCATGCCTTGTTGTTGTCTTTTTGCTCTCCCTCTTTTTTTTTTCAATGGTAAGAAGGTTAATTGTAATGGGAAGGGTGTTAGTAGTGTGAGTAATTAACAGGGCATGTTAGCTGTGATATGACAAGGTCAAATTATGTACCATGAAAGTGCAGGAGTTAAAGTCGTGAAAGTGCAGGTCGTAAGAGGTAATCCCATGAAACGGGAAAAATCCGTGAGTTGGATTTCCGTGAGATGGAAATCCATGAGGTGGAAATCCGTGAGGTGCATTTCCGTGAGATGGACACCGTGAGATGGATTTCTGTGAAGTGGAAATCCATGAGTTGGATTTCTGTGAGATGGCAATCCGTGAGTTGGATTTCCATGAGGTGGAAATCTGTGAGATGGAAATCCGTGAGTTGGATTTCCATGAGGTGGAAATCTGTGAGATGGAAATCCGTGAGTTGGATTTCCGTGAGGTGGATATCCGGTGAGTTGGATTTTCGTGAGATGGAAATCCGTGAGTTGGATTTTCGTGAGATGAAAATACGTGAGTTGGATTTCCGTGAGGTAGAAATTTGTGAGTTTGCAGCTTTTGGCACTAGTCGTGAGTTAGCAGGTTTTGGCCATAGCCATGAGTTTGCAGGTTTTGGTTTGTGAAGTATTTAGGTTTTGTTTTTTATAAATTTGATGAATACATTATTTGATTGGACCGCAGAGCGAGGTTTTGTGCAAGGATGATCATGAGGCAATTAATGATGATGACATTGTTTTGACAGTCAAGGACATTTGTTTCGAAATGCAAAACATTGTTCGAATTACAAAGACATTGTTTGTTCAAGGCATTCAATTGATTTAGATCAATATTTGAATACATGAAAGAAAAGAAAACACAAAGAAAGGCCCAAGCTCCCACCTCAACACGTAGATGTCGATTGAACTTGAAGAAGTGAGGAGGAAGGCGATGCAAGGAAGGCTCGAGTGCTGCGTTTGCACAGGCTCGAGTGCTGCATTTGCACACGATGATCGGCAATTGCAAAATGAGGAAAAAAGGAAAGGGTTTCGATTTTGTTGCACAGCCGTCGGACTGGGCGGCTATCTTAATGAAGAATGCCACGTGTCAACGATCGGTCTAGATCGGTCTAGAAAAAGTAACCGTTTCACGACGTGAAGCATTTTAAACTAGTTCACGACATGAACCGTTTTGTACTAGTTCACGGCGCGAACCTTTTTGTACCAGTTTACGATGTGGAGCATTTTGGATCAGTTCACGGTGTGAACCTTTTTGTACCAGTTTACAGCGTGAAGCATTTTGGATCATGTGTGTGCAAGATTGATACCCTATATTTCTCTTCATGCTCAGACACTCAAACATGCATTTAAAGAAGTGAATGATACCTAGTTTTACCTTGTATCCATTTTGTGACTAATGGATACCTTCATCTTTTTATTACCATGGAAACCAAGGTGGTACTTTCGCACTTATGGGTAGATGTTGTTGTTTGCAGGCATTTTAACTCCGTGTGAGAGTGCTTGATTCTTCCCTCCACCCAACTGAATAGTGTTTCTATTGAGTGCTGTGGATTTGAGCTTATACAGTGTCCATTTGTTGCACCTTCTTTTTCCTTCTTTCTATGTCCTTGTCTAGCTCCTTGATCAAGGTGGTTATAGGTATTGGCTTGGTTATATTTAACCCATCTTGTTGGGTTAACCCATCTTGTCTAGCTCCTTGATCAAGGCGGTTATAGGTATTGGCTTGGTTATATTTAACCCATCTTGTTGGGTCGGCTTCTTTCTCCACACCAGTGTTTGTGCACTCTTAGCATAGGTTTTAGTTGGGAGTTGATTTTGAATGTCTTTACTACCCTTTGCTTTGTATTTGGATGTGGCAACTGGGTGAAGTTTGGGCACCCATACTATTGTATTGCCTTGGTAGTAACCTTGTGCCATTAGCAAGTCCTTTCGGACCCATTGCTTATGAATGCTTTGTGGAGTGTTGTTTTGTTTGGTGTACCGCCAACTTATCTGTGTGAAGACCATTTTTATCCCTTGTCTCCCTTTTGAACCCTTCTTGTTGATTCCTTACTGATGCCCTTCTCATCCTTGTAGAGCTGGTTTCCAAGTTGACCCTTAGGCACCCATTGCTGTGTACCCAATGACTTGGGCTACTTTTTGCGTAGGGATTATGGAATTGATGCCTTTTTTGCTTCATGACGTGATGTCACTATGCTTGGTGTTTCTATATCCTCAATCATGGCCGGCTTCCCTATGTTTATCGGGCTCCATAAGGGTATGGAAATGACATTGTTGCCCTTGTTCAGCAGTGCTGTCCTCTTTTCCCATTGGATATTACAGTTGTTGGTGTAAATCCAGGATTGTCCTAGGATCATTTCCTCCTCCCATGGAACCTGTAGGCATGATAAACACCTTCCTAACCAAGGAATTATTTCTGATGGAAACATTAACACTTAAAAATCCCTTAGCTTTCGTGGTTGTCAAGTGCAGACTGCGTACCTGTGCATTGGTGTTTTCAAGGTGCGGTTTATCTAAGGTTACCCATGTCTCATATGAGATCAGGTTATGACTTGATCCCGTATCTATCATCAATGCAATGCTCGTTGCATGACATTTAGCCATAGAGAGTCCCACCCTGAGTCGTGCTAGGTCAATGCTTAGTTCCTCTTCGTCTAGGAGAGTTAGTGAAGCCATGTTCACGTGCAACATTCTCTTCTGAAGTATTTGTTTGGCTTTGGCCTCCCTTGCCTTAGCCTCTTCTTGGGCTTGCTAGATTTTTTCTTTTGCGAGCTCCTTCCGTTGTTTTAAAAGATGTTCTTGCAAGAGCATCTCTTGGGTCAGACACTCGGAAGGGTCCTAGGCCTCTGTACTTGAATTTATTTTTCCTGGTGTTCCACATGAGGACAGGGTCCCCCATTTCCAATTCTTTTTATTTTAAGTTATTGTCAAACTAGTGTTTTCTACGTAGTTTTTCGACCATAAGTCCATGCGATGCAATTAGTCTGGTCTCATCAAGCTTCTCTAAATCGATAAGCCTTTTAGCTAATGCATTTTCTGTTAGACGTTCTTGCACTGCAATCCTTAAGCTTAAAACTAGGTATTCCATAGGCATTACTACCTCAACACCATAAGCTAGAAGTGTATCCTGTCACTACCTTATAGGATGTTTGGTATGCCCATAAGGCTGTTGTTAGCTTATGATCCAGTCCGTTCGACTTGCTTCCAATGTTTTCGTCAAGATAGTACACAAAATCTTGTTTGTACTCTCTACTTGACCATTAGCCTATGGATAATAAGGTGATGACTTCTAGTGAACTACTAGGAATCCAGCAAGTAAATGATCAATCACCTAATTAATGAAATGTAAACTGCGATCACTAACTAACTCTAATGGGCAGCCGAATCTCGAGATAATTTGCTCATATAAGAATTTTGTTGTTGTTCGTGCATCAGCTTGCTTAGAGGCTTTGGTTTCTGCCCATTTTGTGAAATAGTTCGTGTGGCTATGATTACATATCGGGTTTGTGATAGATGTGATGGTGGACTAATAGGTCCAGCAAAATCAATCCCCCATTTCTCGAAAGGTCGTCTTACAATAACAGGGGTGAGTGGCATCATGTCCCTTTGTTCGAGATAGCAAATTGCTGACATTCATTACATCTTTTAACAAACTCTATGGCGTCCTCGAACAACATAGGCCACCATAGTCCTACTTGAATCACCTTACAAGCTATAATCTCTCCAGAAAAATGTCCTCTGGCTAACCTTGAATGTGCTTCATCCAATATCATGAGACGAACTCATCTTCTCTCACGCATCTCCTTAGGACATTGTCCTTACTTAGCTTACATAGTTCTCCCGCAATTAATTGATAAGGTGTAGCAAGCTTGATAAGCTGCCACATCTTATCTTTGTTCAAGGGTTGTTCTTGTGGAAAACCATAAGCTAGATAATCTGATATTTACTCCCTCCATTCGGGCACCATGCCCAATTTGAACAAACAAGCATCAAGGAGGTCATCATCAACACCAATTCCCTATTTGGAATTCTTGACATATGATTGGCCAACACATGTTGTGTCCCCTTTCTTGCCATAACTGTAAAGTCAAATTCCAATAGTAATAACAACCAACATGTGATTCTTCCCGTGGTGCAAGGCTTGTTTACCAAATATAATAAGGCTTGATGGTCCACAAAGAACACAAATTTGTTGGCCAATAGGTAATGTCGATACTTCTTGACTGCATAAACCATGGCCAACCCTTCTCGCTCTGTGGTAGTGTAATTCACCTCTGCATCATTCAATTGACAACTAGCGTAGCAGACTGGGTAGTCCAATTTGAACTCACTAGGCTATGCTAATACGTATCCAATAGTAAAGTTTGGCATTGATATGCACATGAAATATAAGGTCCCAATTAGGTGGTCTTAGAATTTGCACGCTAGCCAATGCTTGCTTTAATCAATCGTATGCTTCCTGCATTCCTCAGTCCATTCAAAGATAATGAGTAGCTTGTACAATGGCCTAGCGATTTCAGCATAGAAGATTATGAAGCAGTGGTATACCCCACGTGGCCCATAAATCTTTGCACAACTAGGTAATTAGTGGGTGGCAACAGTTCCAAGATCAACTTGACCTTGCTGTCATCTATGGATATACCGTTCTTAGAAACAATGTGTCCCAATATCGCACCGTGTTTGACCCAAAATTGGCACTTTAAAGGGTTTAGAGATATACGATGATGGCACGGAAGCGGTAAAGATGTTTACGCCTTTATAGCATGCCACACTTCCACACACACATGCAAACACACCAGAACACCAAACCAAAGAGCATGAACAAGACTTATATTTCAGAAAAAACCTTGACCTTTACAGAATCGGATATCCCAGATATCCCAGACACCAGCTTCATCAAGCACCCGCTCACAATCAGCCTTCTCCAGCTCCTGGTCGCTCCAAAAACCCTTCGCTCCTGCTTCTCTGTAGCCGACCTCTTCACTCTCTGCTCTGCTCCTCAGCAGATGACCTCTTCGTTCTCTGCTCTGCACCCCAGCTGTAGATTTCTCTACTACACCACCAGCTCACTGCCAGTCCCCAAGGCAAAAAAAACAATCACTCTCCTGATTTGTCACAAACCCAACAACCAGCCCATTAGTTCTTGATGCCAGCAGCCGTCTGGCTGCCTCCACACGTCACCACTTCTTCTCTCCTCGTTGCAGACCTGTAGCTGCACACGTCCCAGCACCTTTAGCTCTTCACACGGCGGTCCCTTCAAACCCAAGCTGTGCCTGTGGTGGTTGGCTGCAGCTAGCCACCACACACAATACCAGCACCCCAGAGCCCCTCAGCTCTCCTGCACAGTCCACACTCTCTCTCTTCCTTCAGCTACCGGCGACCTCCCATCAACCCGAGCCTGTCCACTCTGACGACTCCTCCAGCCGCTACTCTTCTGCGACCTTCCAGCCCTCATCGCTGGCACGCCCCAGCTCCTCTACTTGTCCCCTGCCTCAGCAAGCGCGACCTGCTCTTCTGTCGCACCTGTGGCTGCACACGTCCAGCCACCACACGATGGCCCCTTCGCCCACGCTCGCCTGGATCTGTGGCTGCAGCTAGCCACCCAAACACACGCGGGGCCTTCTCTTCCCCGTCGACTCCCAGCCGAATCCCCCCGCAGTCTTTCTCCTTCCGTTAACTTCACGTGCTTGCCAGCCCTTTCAGTTCCTTCGCCAACCTTCCAGACTATGCGTTGGCAGCACTCTCAAAGCTCCACGCAACATGCTTTTTGATGGCCACATTTTATCATTTTATTATTTTTTTCCAAGGCCTAAAGATGGCCACCCTCACTCCTTCATTTCACACCAATAGCAAAGGCAATCTTGGCCCTTTTCACCCTTTTTCTGCCCATGCTCTCCACCAACTTCAATTGCAACCTTCCAAGTGCCCATTGTTTTTTTGACGCGCCCACACATACTCAGACATTCGAGCAGTTGACAACTTCTCCAGCCGACCACGCTCCGGACAAGTTGCACTTCCAGGATTTGATCGTTTTTTTCCTACACATATATTCCCATCAAAACCCTGTGCTTGATTGCCGCATCCACGACGCCCACACTGAGTCAATGGGTGCTCCCATGACTTCACCACAACACGAACAACACTCATGTACACATGTACAAGTTGAGTTTGAGGTTCCCAAAAAACTTCACACATATTTAGCAACCCCCTTTTTTCTGCTGAGACATTTATGTCCAGCAGCAGCTGCACTAACAGAAACCATTTATCCCCCTGGATCAAATAGAAACCTCAGTGCATCTACCTTCCAATCTTTCAAGCATTTTCCTCCATCAGACAACCATTGATGGATCCTGTCATGACCTACTTTCAGCAACCCCCTGGGCTCTTTAAATATGGCCTCATCACCATATTCTATTGTATTTCCTCCTCCATACCAGCTCACATAACCTTGTGATGGAAATAACCATTCCTCACCTTCACTCCCCTCTGACACATTTGAGTTCCACTCATAGTCATATGTCGAAATAACAGACATCTCATCATCAACTTCCACCTCACGGTCATCCAATCTCCAACCCACATCATTGGCTTCCAACTCTCCCTCTGGACTAATTGCCAGACTCGAACTATAACCAAACCGCTCATCCATATGCTGAGCATCCACATGTGGTGTGTCCACCATACACTCACTTCCCTTCAGCCCATCAACATCACACACAGCAACCTCGTGCACTGCAGACTCATCATTGTCGCTTTCCTGTAGTTTCTCCAGCTTCAAGACCATTGGCGATCCTGCAAGATTCTCCACATCTTGCACAGGCATCTCTACCAAGTCTAAGCTCCCCAAACTCCCAGGCAAAGCATCTTGGTCCCCCTGACCAACAACAATAGCCTCACATGCATTCTCACCACTCGCAACCAACTCATTCTCTTGGGCATGACAAGGAACACACACCTTATGATCAGCATCCGCACCTGCGAAATCTATCACACCATCATCCGAAATAGCATCCAATCAATCACACCATCACTCCTTTCCTGCTGCACAACTGGCATGCAAATAATCTTCTCCAAGGAAGCCAACTTCAACAGATCATCTAGTGCACTATCAAGTACACTATCGAGCTCACCATCCACACTCTCACAGGCTGTAATATCCAACTCATCACCTGGATCATCCATAGATACTCTATCCATAGTATCTTCACCAGTAACATTTTGATCATCACTCTCTACCTTGACTGGCTGAAGTACTGGCACCTGCAAGTCATTATTCTTTTCAGAATCAAAGAGATCATTCAAGCCATATCCATACTCAAACACATCAGGCTCCACAGCACTAGCATCACTTTCACAATCCACAACGTCATTAACACTCCCATCCTCCTCCTCTTCACCTTCTGGAAGCTCTTCAGGGCTGATTCCAGAAACCTCATCTTTCTTCATTTCCAATAGGCTAATCTGTCCCATATCCTGCTCTGCAAATGTGACTTTATGGGCTTCACAAACACTGGGCTGAATTGCCTCCTTCACCTGCATATTAGGGTCAATCACCTTATCACTCATTCCCAAAGATAATTGATATATGCCACCATTAGCTTTGGCTGGTCTCTCACATTGCGGACTCATATGACCCCACTCACCACAATTCCGGCATTGCACCTCACATGGATACCCTCTCCCTCTTCCAATATCTGCTGAATTTCCTCCAGAACCAAATGATGTATCAGTCTTCCTTCCCATATCACCTATGCCTCGTCCTCTTCTTGCAGACTCTATCCAATTCACGCTTAAAGACTTCATGAGCTCCACTGCATCATGAACCTCTCTCTTCAAATAATCCTCCTGTTTAGGAACTACAACAGCTTTTCTTCCAGGATGTATACTCTCAATCTGTGGCATCTTTACAAACCTCTTTGGCTCTTCCTGCATTCCCAACTGCCTCAGACGCTTCACTTTCCACTCCTTCTCTCGAGCAACTCTGACAGCCTCCTCAAAGCTATCCAGGTTCTTCAGCTCCACCTTCAGACGTAAGGTTGGCTCCAAACTAGCCACAAACCGCTCTCTCTTTATCATCTGTGGGGGTACTTCAGGAATCAAAGCCTCACACCATAGACTCCACAGTCTACCAAACTCTATCAGATACTGATCCACATCCTGACCGTCCTTCTGCTGAATGTTACATAACTCCTTCCACACTTCATTTGGACTCTTCACATGGACAAACTGTGCCAAAAAGGCAGCTTTGACTACACGGTACTCAGGATCCTGTCGATGAACATTCCTGTGTGTAGTCACAAACATCTGTAGCCATGCTTTTGCATCACCCTGCAAGCAATAAGTCAAAATCCGAGAAATGATCTCCGGGGTTGCCCTGTCTTTCATCAAAGCTGTAAACTCCATCTTCTCTAGAAACCTGGTTGCATTCTCCTGTGGCAATCCCCAATACTCCGGAAAATCCTGAGCCGTTTCCAAATCTTTCTTCACACAGCCCTGTTCTCTTTCACAAACCAGAGGAAATCTACTCCTCTGTGGAGGCACCAAAAAGTGATGGCACGGAAGCGGTAAAGTTGTTTACGCCCTTATAGCATGCCACACTTCCACACACGCATGCAAACACACCAGAACACCAGACCAAAGAGCATGAACAAGACTTATATTTCAGAAAAAACCTTGACCTTTACAGAATCGGATATCCCAGATATCCCAGGCACCAGCTTCATCAAGCACCCGCTCGCAATTAGCCTTCTCCAGCTCCTGGTCACTCCAAAAACCCTTTGCTCCTGCTTCTCTGTAGCCGACCTCTTCACTCTCTGCTCTGCTCCTCAGCAGATGACCTCTTCGTTCTCTGCTCTGCACCCCAGCTGTAGATTTCTCTACTACACCACCAGCTCACTGCCAGTCCCCAAGGCAAAAAAAACAATCACTCTCCTGATTTGTCACAAACCCAACAACCAGCCCATCAGTTCTTGACGCCAGCAGCCATCTGGCTGCCTCCACACGTCACCACTTCTTCTCTCCTCGTTGCAGACCTGTAGCTGCACACGTCCCAGCACCTTCAACTCTTCACACGGCGGTCCCTTCAAACCCAAGCTGCGCCTGTGGTTGGCTGCAGCTAGCCACCACACACAATACCAGCACCCCAGAGCCCCTCAGCTCTCCTGCACAGTCCACGCTCTCTCTCTTCCTTCAGCTACCGGCGACCTCCCATTAACCCGAGCCTGTCCACTCTGACGACTCCTCCAGCCGCTACTCTTCTGCGACCTTCCAGCCCTCATCGCTGGCACGCCCCAGCTCCTCTACTTGTCCCCTGCCTCAGCAAGCGCGACCTGCTCTTATGTCGCACCTGTGGCTGCACACGTCCAGCCACCACACGATGGCCCCTTCGCCCATGCTCGCCTGGATCTGTGGCTGCAGCTAGCCACCCAAACACACGCGGGGCCTTCTCTTCCCCGTCGGCTCCCAGCCGAATCCCCCCCGCAGTCTTTCTCCTTCCGTTAACTTCACGTGCTTGCCAGCCCTTTCAGTTCCTTCGCCAACCTTCCAGACTATGCGTTGGCAGCACTCTCAAAGCTCCACGCAACATGCTTTTTGATGGCCACATTTTATCATTTTATTATTTTTTTCCAAGGCCTAAAGATGGCCACCCTCACTCCTTCATTTCACACCAATAGCAAAGGCAATCTTGGCCCTTTTCACCCTTTTTCTGCCCATGCTCTCCACCAACTTCAATTGCAACCTTCCAAGTGCCCATTGTTTTTTTGACGCGCCCACACATATTCAGACATTCGAGCAATTGACATCTTCTCCAACCGACCACGCTCCGGACAAGTTGCACTTCCAGGATTTGATCGTTTTTTTCCTACACATATATTTCCATCAAAACCCTGTGCTTGATTGCCGCATCCACGACGCCCACACTGAGTCAATGGGTGCTCCCATGACTTCATCACAACACGAACAACACTCATGTACACATGTACAAGTTGAGTTTGAGGTTCCCAAAAAACTTCACACAACGATATAATCGACATCACTCAAAAACCTTCCTTAAGCAATCCAAATGCCCTTACATTTGATGAGCTGGTTTCAGTACTCTTGCAAGAAGAGCAGTCTAGGCAAAACAGATCTAATATGCGAGTTGGTGACCAAGCTTCTGTTGCCAATCAGAAAGGCAAAGGTAAAGCTTCTTTGCATGGTGGCTATAAGCCAAAATCAGGATTCTCAGGTAAGGATACACAGAAAGAAGGTGATAAGCCTAAAAGAAGAGCAAGTGTCACTATTGCAGGGAAACCAAGGCACTACATACATGAGTGCAAGAAAAGACTAGAGAAGGAGAAAAAGAAAGAATCAGGCATGGCTATGGTGGCTGATGCATCTGCACAAGTGCAGAGAAGAAGGAAACTGCAAGTTTTGCTCAAGATGATTGGGCATGGACTGTACATTGTAGTTATGACCCTTCTGTTCATGATGTATGTATGTCAGTGGTGGCAGAATCGGATGCTTGGTACTTTGACAGTGGTGCTAGTAAGCACATTACTTCACAAAAAAATTTGTTCTCATCTCTAGAATCTGTCTGAAGTGCAAGAACCGTCACATGTGCAAATGGTTCCTCATATCCTGTCAAAGGAGTACTCCTTGCCTGCAAATGGAGGCATATTTACTCTTTCAAAAGTTTTATATGTGCTAGGCATTAAGAAGAACTTGCTGTCAATTTTAGCCTTAGCCTTGTCAGACTTGACGGCGGTGAAATTTGTGGATGACAGATACAATTTAGGATATAAATGATGGTTATTCTATCATTGCCTCAGGTACCTTGTTTCATGGCCTATATAAGATGGATGTATTTGAGAAGTTGCAGCATGATGCTTGCTCAGTCTCTACCACTCGTGCTATGAGTGATGCAAAATTATGGCATACACGATTTGGTGATCTGAATTATGGCAGTTTGTTATGCCTTCAAAGGCATGATATGGTGTTTGAGTTGCCAACTCTTGAGACCCCTACTAGACATGTATGTGAGGGGTGTATTCTTGGTAAAATGCATCGGGCATCATTTCCAAAGGATGGACCTATGAGAGCTGTTAAGAAATTATAGCTTATACATAGTGATGTATGTGTATGTGGTCCTACGAGGACACCATCTATCGGGGGATATCTCTACTTCATCACTTTTATTTTTGATGATTACTCTAGATATAGCTGGGTGTATCCATTAAAGAAGAAGTCAGGGGTTTTTATGTGCTTTAGGCACTTCGTATCCATGGCTAAAAAATGCATGTGAATTGTAAAGTTGGCACCCTTCGTTCAGATCGAGGGAGGGAGTATATGTCCAAGGAATTTCATGCATATATGGCTAGAAAAGGCATAAGGCATCAATGTACAGTGCCATACACACACCTCAGCAAAATGGTGTGGTTGAGAGGAAGAACATGTCTCTCATGGAGATGGCACGATGTATGGTGAAAGCCTAAGGTTAACCTCATGGTTTTTGGTTAGAGGCAACTATGTGCGCAAACTGTGTGTTGGAACAAATGCCCTACCAAGGCCTTGCAATCTAAAACTCCTTATGAAGCTTGGCATGGCAAGAAGCCTTGTGTGGCTCATTTGTGTGTTTTTGGTTGTCTTGCTTATGCTCTTGTGCTTGAGTAACAATGCAGTAAGCTTGATGGGATAAGGCAGTTAAATGCATATTTGTGGGATACAGTTCAGAAAGCAAGGGATGTAGACTCTACCATCCGGGCCTCAAAGCGGATTTTGGTAGGTAGAGATGTTGTTTTTGTCGAAAACTTAGTTCAGCCCATGCTTTCATGCAAAAAATAGTAGAATGTATGCTCACAGGACATGTTTGATTTTCTCTTACCTTTGTTTAATGGAGGGCACCCATATGTAGAGCAATTGAATGCACAACCAAGTGTTGAAATTCAGTCTTTGCAGGTGCAAAATCAGCCTGCAAATCAGCCTTTTGATGAGGCAATTATTGAGGATGTAGTGGATGAGGAGAGAGCAGCCATAGAAGAATCTAGGCATATGCCAAAATGGCTTGTGCAGACATTGAGGGATAGCAAGTTGGCAGCTCTTTTACCTACTAGTAGAACTTGTGTAGGTTCTCGTCATGTAGATCATTCTCACGTGGATCATGTTCTCATTTCCACTTTATGTAATGAGGAGGAATCTATTTCCTTTGAGGAAGCACATGATAATGATCATTGGATGCATGCTATGCAGGATGAGTATAACTATACTCAAGAATGACACCTGGTATTTGACAGATCCACCTCATGGAATGGCAAGAAGGCCATTGGTACTAAAAGTGGGTTTACAAGTTAAAACACAAAGCAGATGGTGGCATTGATTGCTACAAGGCCAGACTTGTGCAAAGGGGTATGTCCAGCAAAAGGTCATTGATTATGATGAGATCTTTGCACCTACATCTCGTATGACTACCATTAGGCGTCTCACTGCTTTGGCAGCACATCATGGGTGGAATATACATCAGTTGGACATTAAGATTGTATTCTTGAATGGTGATTTACATGAGGAGGTGTATGTATCGTAGCCTCCTGGTTTTGTTGTGAAAGGAGAAGAGCCTAACATATGCAGGTTGAAAAAGGCTCTTTATGGCCTTAAGCAAGCTCCTAGAGCATGGTATGAGAAGATTCATACATACTTGGTTGCAAATGATTTTTGCAACAATCCAACAGAGAGTACTCTCTATGTGAAGAGGAGTAAGGACACATTTTTGGTCATTGTTCTATATGTTGATAACATGCTGCTCACGGGAACTGATATAGATCAGATTTTGGCCTTTAAGGCTGATTTGCAGTCATCGTTTGAGATGTCAGATTTGGAACCATTGCATTACTATTTGGGGATTAAATTTATGTAGCACAATGATGGCATTGTTATGATGGAGTCTAAATATATACATAAGCTATTGAAGAGGTTTAATCTTGAAGACTGTAAACCTATGGCTACACCTATGGAGACAGCTACTTGACTTAGTCTTCAAGATGTAGGAGACTCTTTTGATGCTAGTTTGTATCAACAAGCTGTTGGATCCCTTCTTTATGTATGCAACACGAGGCCAAATATACAGTATGCAGTCTCACAATTGAGCAAATTTATACATAGCCCAGGTACGAAACATTGGTAGGGTGTTAAGTGGGTTTTCCACTATTTGCATGGCACTTAGTATTTTGGATTGTTTTATCCAAAAGAGGGTGAGTCAGAGCTGCATGCTTTTAGTGATTCAGATTGGTCTGGATGTTATGACACATAAGTGTCCACTAGTGGGTTTTGCTTTTGCCTTGGTGATTCATGTATATCATGGCTTAGCAAGAAGTAGCCTATAGTGGCCACTTCTAGCTATGAAGCTGAGTACAGGGCAGCTTTTACAACTACAGTTGAGTGTGTGTGGCTCAGACGTCTTATGGATAATTTGGGTGTTGGACAGTCATCTAGCACTACGATTTTCACTAACAGCCAGAGCGCATTAGCAGTTGCGAGGAACCTAGTGTTTCATGCTCGCACTAAGCACATTGAGGTGCATTACCACTTTGTCAGGGAAAGATTCTGTAGTAGCAGAGATCAACTTGGTCTATGTGGCTACACATGACAACACGGCATATTTATTCACGAAGGCTCTTCCTCGAAAAAGTTTGAAGCCTTTCGTAAAGCTTTGGGCTTACTGCCTTTTTCGGATTGATCGGCCATACCCTGTACATGTTCACATTATCACTCTAGGGGGGATTTGTAGCATTATATGGTAGTGATGTGTGTGAACACACTTAGGACCGCCGGGGCACTTTTTCCCTCACTAGGAGGTTTTTTCCCTCGTGCATATATACACCCTCTTATCTACTCATTTTGGGGTGTGTACTTATCGTTTGTATCTTGTTGATTCTAATCTAGTGAGTTTGTGTGCTCTCAAGCTTCTCTATCTTGTGTGTGTGTGCATTGTTGCAACCCTAACCCTAATTCCAACAATGTGGATAGCCTATCTTTCTTAAATCTTTTTGCCATCAACCGGACCACCTTTCATTGGTCAACGGTGTAGGTTTTGAAATGGTCTATACGGAAAGCAATTCTGGTTTATCCTCATTTTTTATTTTAGCCATAACTTTCCTAGCCTCTCGCTCAGCTTTTGCCAAAGCTTTGTTTTGTTTTCGACACCCAGCTTGCGTAAGCTTAGGCGCTTCTAGTTCTTGAAGGATGACTTTCTCCTTATGTTTCCCTTCAAGTGATATCTTACTCAATTCCTCACTCCAATCCTTAGAAAGCTTGTCATGTACCTTAGTGGCTTCAAGGTATCTCAGCCACCACTGGGCAGTCCTGGGTTTTTCTTCGTAGTAGGACATTTCGTTGAGCAATATATCATTTTTTCTTTCGCCATCTTCTAAGGCATTGGGCGCTGGTACGGCCTTATGATCTAGTCCCTTCTATGCTAGAGACCTCCTCTTCTGATTCCTTATCAATGGTTTTCCAATTGACCATATAGACAGAGGTAGTGGGAATAGTTTCAGATTCCACATACTGGGTTCCTCAGGGTTGCATCACATCTATGGTAGCTAGCACATGCATCCAGTTTTCACTGAAATCAGGAGCAGGAAGAAGCATACATTTTTGTTTCCTCTTCCTCTTTGTTATTTTCCATTGTGGGCTAGCATATTTGTACGGATGTGGTCTGCTTGTGACCGAATCATTACCGAACAGTTGCCCTTCCATGGGGTGTGCTCTCCACGTTCTCATATCTAGCTTTAAAATTTGCGAATCCCTACGCACATACATATGATCTAATGCCCAATCGTCAACCAAATTGGATTCCCTCATAAAGGGTCTCCCCAATATTATGTCATATGAGTTTGGTTGGCGTAAAAAGTCCATTACTATAAATGTATGATGGCAACAAAACGTAAAGAGTTTGAGTCTCACATTCTCTAAAAGCCCAATGGGCCTTGAAGATATTCCGTCTACCATTTTAACCAATAAGATCTGCTTTTTTTAGATCAAATTTTCCCCAGTTTTCCCAACAGCGTTTTGTGATGATGCTAACCCCGCCCCACCATCCAGGATAGCCAGTGCCTCTGGTACTCATATGATGAATTGGGATTATAGAATTAGTGTCGTCACTTTTGTAATAACACCCCAATTGATTAATTGGTATCTTGATGACTTTGGTTGTTCTTTCCCTTGTGTGTTTTAAGGTTCTCTCTGCTAGAGGTGACAAAACATCCTCTGTAGTGTCGGTCGGCCTTAGTCCACCTTCTACCCATTCCTTTATGTCTGCCCATAATGTTGACGTAGCAGTTGTGCCAATGGCATTTGCATAGAAGTGGATAGTACAACCGCGAGGCTACCTATGTCTCTAGGTTCTTTGGCAATTGAGGGTTCCTTCCATGTGTGTGTCTTGTATCCATCCCTAGGGAATGAATGGATGGACTCATCTTGCACATCTTCCTCAAAAATTCTTGTGTTTCCTTGAGATTCCTCTTCCGTCTCTTTTGGAATTGGAGTAGGTACGTCCAATTCTGTTTTCCTTGTTGGTTCATTTCTTGGATACATTGTATCCCTGACCCAGTTAGCCCTTAACTTGGCTTTATGAAGCCGTTGACACTCTTCTACCAAGGCCCTGGTGTCTTTGTGCTTCCTTATCTCCTCTTTGACATTTGGGTATTCCCCGACTCCTTTAGGGGTTGATGGTCTTTCCCCTTACAACTCTAGGTCAGGCTCTTTTTGTTTGACCACTTGATGCCCTTCTTCTCTTGATTGGGTGGATTTGGTGTCGATCATATCTTCCTTGGGATCCATCTTGGATTGTGACCCTGGTGTCACCCTTACCCACTTTTTTCACTCTCCTTCTCTGACTAGTTTTGGAAGTGGTTGCATCTGCTCGGTCCTTCTCCTTGTCCCATATTCTTGTTTGGACACTCAGTGATTTGATGTGGTCCACCGCAACCAAAACATTGTAGTGATCCTCTCCTTATGTTTGAGTTTATGTCCTTACCCTTCCACTGTACCGTGGTTTGAAACACAGGTACTGGCATGTTATTCTGTAGGACATAGAATTCTGGTGTAATATTTGCAGCTTCCTCATGGTACTCTCCACCACATTGAGTTCTACTTCACGCATCATATCCATATCTTTTGATGGGTCTTCAATCAATACTTGGCTGATTTTAGCCTATGGAAGTTGTGGTGGGTGGTAGAACAGGTGGTAGTAGAGGTGAAGTGTCCTGTACACGAAACATCCCTTAGGTAAATAGGCCAATGGAGCTCTAGGTGCCGGCAGCTGTGCAACTGTTTGGAACCTTGGATATCTGCACATGGAGGTGTCATGATTCCCTAATTTTACATAGTGTGTACAATATAGTAGTGGCCTTACTCTTAACTGTGGACATTCGTCGGTGGTAGTGTGGACATTCGATGGTAGTGTGGACATTCGATGGTAGTGTGATTCAATCTACACATAAAGCACCACACCGATTCTCTACGAGGGTAAAGATGGGTATGCCCATGCCCAGATGTTTCTCTTCCCTCCTTTACCTTCAATTTTTCCAGTATTGCATTAATGAGTTCGTCCACAGTCATGTTTTTGACTTGCTTGCTTCGAGTTCCAATCTCTTGGTGAATCGAAACACGTGAAGTCGTTGCTGTCAAAGATATTCTGACATCTTCCTATGGTTTTGTGACAATTCCAGTATATTATCTTCATATTCAATTGCCAGTTTACAACATGCATCCAGAGTAGCCGATCGGGCTAATACTAGATAATCATGCATCTTGAACTCCTCTCCGGAAGCAAGGCAATAACTAATCATCTGTTAGTCTTTCTCGTAGTTTGTACCTTAAATTTAAGTACTTTAGCTGAGACATATAGTCTCGCATCGACTCCATTTCCTTTTGTTTGATGTTGTGCAGTTGTGCCACATGAATCCATCTGTTGCCAATTCTGGAAAAGCTGGGCAGAAACACATTCTTGAGTCGTGTGAAGTTAACCTTATCCTCAAGTTTGAGGGTTTGGAACCATTGATGCGCTTTTCCTTCTAGGGTCAGTGAGAAAGCATGAATTATTGTTACATCATTGACTGGCCCGCAGGTTTTGCATGTGGACTTAAAGATCTCTACATGTTGAATAGGATCCCCATCGCTAGAGAATTTTTGAACGAGCTTTGAAATGATGTGTGGCTTCATTTGGGAGGGTCCGCATTCTAGAGCAATGCCTAGTTCCCTGACCATTCCTCGGCCCATTTCCCGTGGCCATATTCAACAAATATATCCTTGTGATGACCGCATTAAGATCTATGGTTAGATCCACCCTTGGTCTTTGAGGAGCTGCTCCCCCCTACCTAGACCTCGTCCTCTTTCTATGTTGGCTCTTCTAGGCATTTTTGGTATATGGGACGGTCCAGCCACTTCATTCTGGAATGGCTCATCATTAGCCGCCTCTGTACACCTTTGCAGAATTAAGAGTTCCATGTCCCGTAGGAACGTGGGATGATTGATCATCTGCTCAATGTCCTTTTTGGTGTACATGCGGTCTTCCACTTCACCCGCTGCTCTTGGTAGATTATCCTCTTTGTCTGGGGTTACAAACCCTTCCTCCGCTCTGGGCTCTTCATTAATGGGTTCTAAGTTTAGAATTTCTCCCTCACTTCTTCCCATAACTATTTCCGGCTCTTTACCCCGTGATTGAAGTAAGTTTACACTTCCCATGTCCTTTTGTTCGGCTCTGGCCCTTCGAGTATCAAGCTCTTGTTTTCTTAATCTCAATTCTCGTAGTTGCCGTTCTACCTCGATCCTTTTCAGATCTAATTCTACTTCCTCTGAGGTTGGGAAGAACACTTGACTAGTTCTGGCTGCACTTTCCATGTCTCTTCTCATTCGGGGGGTGCTAGTGTTTGTGAAAGATCCCTGTTCCCTCCCCGCAACGAATTCGAGGGTGCTAGCAGCGGAAGTAGCACTTCTTGCACGGGGCAGAGCCTCTCACTCGGGGCCTTGCCCAAACGGATATCCGCACAAGAGACTAATCCCTCAGTTCTTCCAAAATCGAACCTAGAAAAACTTCCCTCGCCCAGAAAGTACGGGAAATTCCTCCAGGATATTTTTACTCTAACGTAGTCAAGAGCCTTAACTAACTGAACTGATCTGACCGAACCCGTAAGTCCCATAGTCAGATCAAGGAAAAGACTTGCACTTGGATCATAGAGACCAATGCTTTTTTCCTCATTGAGAGGCACAACCGCTCACCATTTTAATCGAACTGAGGCTGGTCAAGACCTCGGCCGACCTTGCTACGTGAGACGTCCTCCGTTGACTCTCCGTCAGCTGTTACAACTTTATTAGTTAGGTCTCCACGACCTCATTCACAAGATGGTCAAAATGCTTCACCAGCATTTTTGACATAAAACAATCATTTAAAAACAGGTCATAAATACAGTTTCTATAAAACGAACTCTCGTCTTTCCACATTGTTCCACATCAATCCACATTACTTAATCCACATCCACCAATTCATATGTATTCCCATTCTCATCCAATCTCATCATTTTCCATCTCATCACATCTTTCCTCCTTTAATGTCATCCAATCGCATCTACCCATATCCACATCTCATCACCACACATTCATTCACATCTCATCCATTCAGATCACATCACATCTCATTCATCATTTCACATCACATCACATCACATCACATCCATCACATCCATTTCACCTCACATCTCATTCATTCACATCACATCACATCACATCACATCCATTTCACCTCACATCTCATTTATTTCACCTCACATCACATCACATCACATCACATCACATCCATTTCACCTCACATCTTATTCATTCACATCTATCCCGATTCACATCCCATCACATCTCATCCATTCACATGATATCTCATTCATTTACATCTATCCCGTTTCACATCACATCTCATTCACATTCACATCTATCCCAATTTACATCACATCTCATCACATCCATTTCACATCACATCTCATTCATCCACATCCATCCAATCGTTCACATGTACGACTACCCACATCTATCCATACATTCACATTTATCACTTCACATCCACATATATTCATGTCACATCACATCTCTTTACATCACATCACATTCTTTCACATACATCCACATCCATTCTTTCACATACACATTCACATCCATTCTTCACATACACATCCACATCCATTCTTCACATATACACTCACATCCATTCACATCTATCTGATTCACATGTCATCACATCTCATTCATTCACATCCTGATTCACATCACATTACATCTCATCCACATCACATATCATCCATTCACATCCTATATCATTCATTTACATCCCGATTCACATGACACCACATCTCATCACATCTATTCACTTCAACAGGTCTTTTATACCTATTTTCAATTAATTCCAATTGCACATTGGAAAGTTCTTTTTGAATTTCTGTACTAGAAGAATTTTTATATCCAAAATATCTCAATTTTGAATTACCTCCCTCTAGACATTTTCTCTCTCCAGGCCAAAACAAGGTAAAACAGGGGGGAATAATTACAAAATTAGAAGGGGAGGTTCTTACACCTGCACACCTCAAAAGCTGGAGGGAGGAATCTTAGATTCTACCCCACTTAAAAAACGTGAGATGTCCTCAACTCGCAAACTAGAGGATAACTCTTTCCCTTAAGATCCAACTGATTTTGGGGTTCCTTATGGTCTGGTGAACCCAACAGAATCTTGGGATAAAGATCCCTTATATAGAACTCATCATCAGATAATTCTTTCAGATCATATCATTCATATCCTTAACACGATAATGGTCCATTAGACCGAAATTTTCATCTGAACATTCCTCCATGGGAATATCAATTATACAAGTTTTTAATTTGTCATCACTTAACTTAATCGACTGGGTCAAGTGTTAACAGTAGCAATCTGTCAGCACAATCCACTAATCTCATAGTGATTCGCTGAAGTCATTATCGTCATTCCAATTTACGAACATCATCACAGAGACTCGTCCTATTCATCCTCATTGTGGTTTTGCTCAGCTTATCGCTTTTCAACCAAAATTCAGGAATCATCATTTTTCAATCAGAATCCAAATCAACTCATCACTTCTCAACTAGAATTTTAAAATCATATCAACCACATTTGAATTCATCATCTGGATAGCATTTTTGCTTATAATTTCAAGGTCTTAGATTTACTCGTATATACTGCAAGTAAAGAAATGCAGTTATACCCTCGGTATATACGGGTAGTCATCATGGTCCTTAGAATTTTAAGGTAAATACCATCATGTCTAGGCCTCAAGCAAGTCAAGGATTCCATACAATTTCGGTACTTCCATTTGAAGACCCAATTACCTATTTATGAATCTTCATTCTGAATATCAATTTGTATGAATTTCATCACACAATTACAACCTTTTACTACATAAATTTTTGACATTTCTGGTATCTCGGTTGATTCACTTTAGCCAATTCGCTCTGATACCAGTTGAAATAATCCTGTCCCCTCCGCGCGAATTCGGGGGTGCTAGCAATGGAAGTAGTACTTCTTGTGCGGGGCAGAGCCTTTCACTTGGGGCCTCGCCCACAGATATCCAGACAAGAGACTAATCCCTCGGTTCTTCCAAAACCGAACCCGAAAAAACTTCCCTCGCCCAGAAAGCACGGGTCATTCCTCCAGGATATTTTTACTATAACGTAGTCAAGAGCCTTAACTAACTGAACTGATCTGACGGAACCCGTAAGTCCCATAGTCAGATCAAGGAAAAGACTTGCACTATGATCATTAGAGACCAATGCTTTTTTCCTCATTGAGAGGCACAACCGTTGATTCTTTTCCATAGAACAATTTTTATCCGAGATTTACTTCATTTATCGTACCATAATAGAATTGAGTCTCATTTTAGGGATCTATCAGTCTAGCCTAACCCTATCTAGTCCCGTGGGTTAGCCAACCGCCCAACCACTGTAGTGATGGGATCCATTTAAGAATTTGGTTAGGTTTTGTCTCGGGTACCAGGGAAAAGATTTCCCAAGCCCCCTAGCCAGATATTCATGCAAACTTAAAACTAGTCACACCACTTACGCACCCAATATGAAATTGCCTTTTTCACAGATTCAGCTGTCTTTAAAACAATCATATAATGA
Organism: Cibotium barometz; assembly: GCF_041138505.1. Taxonomy (NCBI): domain Eukaryota; kingdom Viridiplantae; phylum Streptophyta; class Polypodiopsida; order Cyatheales; family Cibotiaceae; genus Cibotium; species Cibotium barometz. Next base: position 32,021,143 of record NC_141081.1, on the reverse strand, counting down.
AATCATAGTGTCACTGATCATAATTCTCCAAAATATGCGGTTGAATCCTAATGTCCAATTTTTCCTTCATCGGTGTACCTATGGCATCATTGGCAACCAGAACGCTCACCACCTGTCCACTCAGGGGCCTTTTCGATAGTTCCTAGCTCATAGTGCCTGGTAATATATTCACTTATAAAAATCAAAATGGAATCTTCGTTGAAGATCAGCAAGATCAACCAACAGATCCATAAAAAAGAGCCATGGACTCATCCATTGAGGACCAGCAAGGTCAATCAACCAGATCCATGCTCGAATTCAGAAAACAACTCTTACTCCTTGTTCAAATATGTTCCCTGACGCACGTGTGGGTATCTTTGGTGACCCAGAGCCCGAGCACCGTATGGTCAGCACCCTCTAGGATCCTTCACAGGTCACCTAGCGCTTCACTCATAGGCCGCTTCCTTGGTCCCTCATCCACCGTACCGGAAGCTCACCATTTAAATCAAACCGAGGCTGGTCAAGACCTCGGCCAACCTTGCTACACGAGATGTCCTCCGTTGACTCTCCGTCAGCTGTTGCAACGACCTCATTCACAAGACGGTCAAAATGCTTCCCCAGCATTTTTGACATAAAACAATCATTTAAGAATAGGTCATAAATACAGTTTCTATAACAAACTCTCGTCTTTCCACATTGTTCCACATCAATCCACATTACTTAATCCACATCCAATTCATATGTATTCCCATTCTCATCCAATCTCATCATTTTCCATCTCATCACATCATCTTTTCTCCTTTATCCTCTCATCAGATCTCATCCACTCACATCTACCCATATCCACATCTCATCATCTCACATTCATTCACATCTCATCCATTCATATCTACCCTTATCCACATCACATCCATTTCCCCTCACATCTCATTCATTCACATCTATCCCGATTCACATCCCATCACATCTCATCCATTCACATCACATCTCATTCATTTACATTTATCCCGTTTCACATCACATTACATCACATCTCATTCACATCACATATCATCCATTCACATCTATCCCAGATTACATCACATCTCATCATATCCATTTCACATCACATCTCATTCATCCACATCCATCCAATCGTTCACATGTATGACTACCCACATCTATCCATACATTCACATTTATCATGTCCACATATATTCATGTCACAGCACATCTCTTTACATCACATCACATTCTTTCACATACATCCACATCCATTCTTTCACATACATCCACATCCATCTTTAACATACACATCCAAATCCATTCTTCACATACATATCCACATCCATGCTTCACATACACATCCACATCCATTCTTCACATACATATTCACATCCATTCTTCACATATACATCCACATCCATTCTTCACATATACACTCATATCCATTCACATCTATCTGATTCACATGTCATCACATCTCATTCATTCACATGTCATCACATCTCATTCATTCACATCCCGATTGTCAGGCGTTTTTCTGAGAAGTATTTTGGGCTTGTGTACATATGGATGCGTGGCGTGTGTGAAGAGTTTGGTTTTGAGGGTGTTGCCAGGTGTACAGGATGGATGGTTTTGTTTTGAGGCCTGTCCGGAACGAGGTTCATTGGAGATGGTTTCAGTTGTTCGATGGCTCTGGATATGTGTACGCGTCCCAAGTACAATGGGCACTGGGAAGATTGTAATTGAAGTTGGTGGAGAGCGTGGGGAGCAGTTAAAAGATTATGGGGCCAGTGTTACCTTGTATATGGTGAAATGGAAGAGAGAGAGTGGCTACATGTGGATAGTAAGAAGAAAGATGGCACAAAAGTATTGAGGAAGGAAAGGGTGATGTAGGCCTTAGAAAAAAAATAAAAAAATGATAATATTAATGTGGCCAATTTATTGGAAGACACATGGCTGTTAACGCTGCTGCCAGCTCGAAATCCAGAAGGTTGGCGAATTGCGTGGAGAGTCGACGCAGCTGGAGACAAGAGGTGAGGCCGCCGTGTTGTTTTTGGGGGCTCTGATTGAATTGCAGAGAAGAAGGCGAAGGGGAGCGCCATGCTGCAACCAGAGAAGGGGGGCCTCCCTTGTGAAGTGTAGGGACGTGTAAGTGGAAGCGGTGACTCGGGCGCAGCTGCTGCTGGTGTAGCGAAAGAAGCCACCAAAGAGAGGCCTGGCTGACAAGCTTGGTGAAGCGGACGTGCTGCAGAGTTGAGCCAGTAAGTGAAGTCACGTGTGGAAGCGCCGGGGCGGGTATTATTGGCAGCCAGAGGAGTGAAGGACAGAGCTGACGAGGTGGTGTGGCCGTCACCTAGAGCCGGGGACTTCCTTTGTGAGCTGCAGGCGTAGAAGTTAGCTGGTGAGTGCGGTGGCCTTGGCAACGCCGACGTGTGGGCTGGCGCGAGGAGTTGAGGTCGCAAGGCGTGTGAATACCAGGCGCGCAGGTAGAGCTAGCTGGGCGCTGGTGCAGACAGACGCAGGGGTGTAAAGTGTAGGAGGCCACCTTGTGATGATTGGGTGATGTGGAGCGCAGCTAAGGAGCGCTGAAAGTAGCATTGCAGAGGATGCTGAAGACAGGCTGGCCGTGTGTGGGAGCCGCCTAGGAGCTGCTGGCGAGGACAAAAGTGGAGCCGCGTCAATTGCAGAGGAGAGAGAACTGGAGTGGCTGGCGTCAAAGGTGATGAGCTGGTAAGCTGAAGACATGCGTGGCAGTGGTTGGTGCAGAGCAGCTGACAAGGAGCTGTGAAAGTGGATGCGTAGGCTGGTGTGGGCCACGTAAGTGAAGTCGGGATGTGGAAACGACGGCAAGCAACAGGGAGCCGCTTGAGTGAAGAGCCTTGATGGCTGGTGGACAGAGAAGCTGTGGCGAAAGAGAGGAGGTCGCCTAGAAGACAGAGCAGGGTGCCGAGTGAAGCAGAGAGAAAGACAGGTGTTGCTGCTTGGTGGTGGGCCGGTAGCACTGCAGATAAGCTGCAGGTGGCAGAGGATCAGCACACAGAGAGAGAGAGAGATGATGGTGTAGCTGCTCTGCTGACGACACATGTAGAAGTGATGGGCTGCAGAGAGTTGAGGGTTAGCTGGTGGGGCGCCCTCTGAAGAGTGAGAGTGGCCGGGTTCATTCTGGTGTGATTGGCACAGTAGGTAGGCGAGTGGATTATGCGGTGATTGGGGATGTGGTGTATCCTCGGCAGTGTGACAGGGTCAGAGTGTTGATGTGTTCGTGGTTGTAGAGGCTTGGTCGTCAGACGCAAGGTTGAATCCCAGAGGTTGTGTGGCCGTGGTGGAATTCCCTTGGCAGTAAATCCAAGTCCGAGCCTGAGTGTTTGTAAGCTGTGTGAGTGAGGCTTCTGTGTCGGGAGAAGCTTGTATACAGTGTTGTAACTGGAATATATTGCTGGGTGTTTACTTTGAGTACGGTGCCCCTGTTTTATGCTGTCGTTCTGGCGTGGGTGGGTGGTGAAGTGTGAGAAAGCGTTCTAGTCGGTGGCTGGTGGTGCCTCCGTTCGTGTGTTGTATTCCAAGTTTGGGAGGTGAAGGGCTATAGAGGCAGTGGTTCTTCTTTCTTTTTTTCACCTCACATTCTTCTGGTGCCCCCACAGAGGATAGCTCTGGCGTTGTTCTTTGCCTAGAAGGGCGTGTGTTCCACTGCTGAGGAGAGCTCAGGGATTGTTACAGGTTTTCAGGATGTGGTCTTATCCTGAATTTCATGGCAGGAGGGGAGAAGATGTGTGTGACTTTTTGGAGCAAATGGAGTTGGCATGCATTAGCAATCATGTTACAGATGAAGAGCAGGTTTTGAAGCTGATAAAGATTTTCTTGAAGGGAGATGCCCAAAGCTGGCTTAAGGATTTTGAAGCATAGGATATGTGAGTTACATGGTGTTTTGACCTTAGACAAATGAAAGAAGGTCTTTTGGAGCATTTTCAGCAAGTGGAGGATTCTAGTGTGCTTTGGCAGGAGTTGAGTATCTTGAAGCAGGTCCATGGGCAATCACTGGACGATTTTGTGCAGGTATTTACTTGTTTGTGGGGTAAGTGGTGTATGACATTGAAGCAGGAAGTTCCTCCTATGTTTTTGAAAAAAGAGTTTGTTTATTGATGGTTTGCTACCTCATTTAAAGGTCAGGGTTGAGTTGAAGAATCCCAAGTCATTTGATGATGCAGTTAGGGTTGCTAGGGAAAAGGAAGGCAAGATTTTGAAGCAGATGGAGATTGGTATTTATCCGTATGAAGGTGTTGTGTCTGCAAGGGATATGCAGGTAAATTTGGTTGAGGTGGATAAGAGTTCTATGCAAAGTTTGATTAGACAGGAGCCTCAAAGGCCGATACAGGTGCAAAAGGGTATGTTCTATGTGCCTTCTGATTTTTTTCCAAAGTCTTTAAAGCATGTGTAGGTGGATGAAAAGCAGGTGAATGAGAAGCAGGTGAATGAGAAGCAGGTGAAGGAGCAAAGTGAAGATAAGGAGTTGCCAGTGGATTCTTCTTTGGATTTGGACATCATGGCTGTACAGGACAGTGATTTGGAAGGCCCTATTGAAGATCATTCGGATTTGGATGATATGCATGCACATGGAAGCAAAGAGGATGATGCCTTGGGATTGGCGGATGATAAGAAGGAAGAGCAGCATGCTTTGAGGATGATTGTTTGTCAGATTCTACAAGGGAGGAGGATGGGGTAGAGACTTCTGATGATGAAGTGAAGATAGCTTGTGATGCAGATGTGGAGAGCGTGGAGGAAGATCCTATTATTATGGATTTTCTTGGACAGCTTGATGGTGGTATGGTACCTGCCGATGAATGGTATGGATGTTTTTCCATTTGATGCATTATGTGCTGGGGAGTCTTTGGACGATGATACCAGGGGGGTTGGTAGCACTCAAGAAGGTATGCATGTAGATTTGGCTGATGAAGAGCATTGTGATGTGAGTATTGTGTTTGAGGATGATATGTGGGAAGTTGCTAGCCTTGATGAACAGGAGCCAGAGATAGAGATGGATGCAGATATGGTCGAGAGTGTAACTAAGGCTTCTTTGCATGTTGCTGAGATGCTAAAGGCAAAGTTCATGGATGACAAGGGTTCTGAACCAGCTGAGCTGTATGGTTGTGAAGAGATGCCTGTTTTACAAGAGCTGGAAGTGCTGGTGGACACTACTGTTGGAAAGGATGTGGATTTTAGTGTACAGAAAGGTCAAAATGCTGGAACTTGGCCTTCACAGGTATTGATGAATGGGATGCTAAATGCTGCAATGCCACAGGTTTTGAAGACAAGGAGGTTTGTTGTAGGTGAAGTGGACGGAAATGATTTTCTGGTGCATATGGTTGATGTTTGGTATGCAGTGATGCAGCCATTGTGTTTCACAGATGCTGGGGAATGGGATGGTGAGGAGCTGTTTCCTTTTGATCCTGGTGGATAGCTATTGGAATTTGTCTTTTGCTGCTGAGCATGAATGCTCTAGCAGATGGGGGGTTGGCAAAGTATGTCAGGCATTTTTTTGAGAAGTATTTTGGGCTTGTGTACATATGGATGCGTGGCGTGTGTGAAGAGTTTGGTTTTGAGGGCATTGCCAGGTGTACAGGATGGATGGTTTTGTTTTGAGGCCTATCCGGAACGAGGTTCATTGGAGATGGTTTCAGCTGTTCGATGGCTCTGGATATGTGTACGCGTCCCAAGTACAATGGGCACTGGAAGATTGTAATTGAAGTTGGTGGTGGAGAGCGTGGGGAGTAGTTAAAAGATTATGGGGCCAGTGTTACCTTGTATATGGTGAAATGGAAGAGAGAGAGTGGCTACATGTGGATAGTAAGAAGAAAGATGGCACAAAAGTATTGAGGAAGGAAAGGGTGATGTAGGCCTTAGAAAAAAAATAAAAAAATGATAATATTAATGTGGCCAATTTATTGGAAGACACATGGCTGTTAACGCTGCTGCCAGCTCGAAATCCAGAAGGTTGGCGAATCGCGTGGAGAGTCGGCGCAGCTGGAGACAAGAGGTGAGGCCGCCGTGTTGTTTTTGGGGGCTCTGATTGAATTGCAGAGAAGAAGGCGAAGGGGAGCGCCATGCTACAACCAGAGAAGGGGGGCCTCCCTTGTGAAGTGTAGGGATGTGTAAGTGGAAGCGGTGACTCGGGCGCAGCTGCTGGTGTAGCGAAAGAAGCCGCCAAAGAGAGGCCTGGCTGACAAGCTTGGTGAAGCGGACGTGCTGCAGAGTTGAGCCAGTAAGTGAAGTTGCGTGTGGAAGTGCCGGGTTGGGTATTGTTGGCAGCCAGAGGAGCGAAGGAAAGAGCTGACGAGGTGGTGTGGCCGTCACCTAGAGCCGGGGACTTCCTTTGTGAGCTGCAGGCGTAGAAGTTAGCTGGTGAGTGCGGTGGCCTTGGCAACGCCGACGTGTGGGCTGGTGCGAGGAGATGAGGTCGCAAGGCGTGTGAATACCAGGCGCGCAGGTAGAGCTGGCTGGGCGCTGGTGCAGACAGACGCAGGGGTGTAAAGTGTAGGAGGCCACCTTGTGATGATTGGGTGATGTGGAGCGCAGCTAAGGAGCGCTAAAGTTAGCATTGCAGAGGATGCTGAAGACAGGCTGGCCGTGTGTGGGAGCCGCCTAGGAGCTGCTGGCGAGGACAAAAGTGGAGCCGCGTCAATTGCAGAGGAGAGAGAACTGGAGTGGCTGGCGTCAAAGGTGACGAGCTGGTAAGCTGAAGGCATGCGTGGCAGTGGTTGGTGTAGAGCAGCTGACAAGGAGCTGTGAAAGTGGATGCGTAGGCTGGTGTGGGCCGCGTAAGTGAAGTCGGATGTGGAAACGAAGGCAGGCAATAGGGAGCCGCTTGAGTGAAGAGCCTTGATGGCTGGTGGATAGAGAAGCTATGGCGAAAGAGAGGAGGTCGCCTAGAAGACAGAGCAGGGTGCCGAGTGAAGCAGAGAGAAAGACAGGTGTTGCTGCTTGGTGGTGGGCCGGTAGCACTGTAGATAAGCTGCAGGTGGCAGAGGATCAGCACAGAGAGAGAGAGAGAGATGATGGTGTAGCTGCTGACGACACATGCAGAAGTGATGGGCTGCAGAGAGTTGAGGGTTAGCTGGTGGGGCGCCCTCTGAAGAGTGAGAGTAGCCGGGTTCATTCTGGTGTGATTGGCACAGTAGGTAGGCGAGTGGATTATGCGGTGATTGGGGATGTGGTGTATCCTCGGCAGTGTGACAGGGTCAGAGTGTTGATGTGTTCGTGGTTGCAGAGGCTTGGTCGTTAGACGCAAGGTTGAATCCTAGAGGTGGTGTGGCCGTGGTGGAATTCCCTTGGCAGTAAATCCAAGTTCGAGCCTGAGTGTTTGTAAGCTGTGTGAGTGAGGCTTCTGTGTCGGGAGAAGCTTGTATACAGTGTTATAACTGGAATATATTACTGGGTGTTTACTTTGAGTACGGTGCCCCTATTTTATGCTGTCGTTCTGGCGTGGGTGGGTGGTGAAGTGTGAGAAAGTGTTCTAGCCGGTGGCTGGTGGTGCCTCCATTCGTGTGTTGTATTCCAAGTTTGGGAGGTGAAGGGCTATAGAGGTAGTAGTTCTTCTTTCTTTTTTTCACCTCACACCGATTCACATCACATTACATCTCACCCACATCACATATCATCCATTCACATCCCATATCATTCATTTACATCCCGATTCACATGACATCACATCTCATCACATCTATTCACATCACATCTATTCACATCACATCTCATCACATCTATTCACATCACATCCCATCCATCCATTCATTCACATCTATCTGATTCACATGACATCTTATCACATCTATTCACATTACATCCCATCACATCTATTCACATCACATCCCATCCATCGGAAGCGCACCATTTTTCAACCATACCGAGGTTGGTCAAGACCTGGCTTTGCCGCGTGAGCCATCCTTTGAACACTCCCTCCCCAGCATTCTGGTATAAGACACTCCTTTTAAGAAAACCGGGTTTCTATGCAAGTTTTTAGTTTGATTTTCTTTTGAATACAAGAGTATTTCTTGAATCAGTATCCGCAAAACTTCTTGATCGGAATTCTAAATTTCATACCAGAATTCCTTGAATTCTATAACCTTGATCCACAGATCAATTCGAAGGGTCTCAAACTTAGTTTCAGATTTGGCAGGAATTTTGAGTGTATTTTTCTAAACTGGTCACACCTTTCCTCGAAACTGACAAAAGAGTTTATTAGTCTTGGTCATATTCTGATTCAAGGTTCGAGTCGGATAAGATTTTTCCTGAACTATCTTTCTAAAAAAGGTTTGATAATTCAGTTACTATTTTACTGGATTTCTTTCTTTGAATATTCACTTAACTGATTTATAAATTAGTTACGAATTCCAATGAAGAATAAATTAATCATTTATTTGAATATTTTGATCTCGATAGATTTCCTGAATCAAATAAATTAATCATTTATTTGAATATTTCGATCTCGATAGATTTCTTGAATTTTCTTTTAACAATTCGTGTGAATATAAAACGATAGAAATTTCTCTCTTAGAGTATTTAATTATTCATTTATCAAATACTCATAGAATTTAAACATAGAATTTAAGAGAATTCTAATTTTGATATAAAAATTCTTTATGCATCTATTTATGCATAAAATCAACTTCAATGGGAATAACACTTTTATAAAAAAAAAATCCTTTTATGCATCTATTTATGCATAAAATCAAATTTAATCGGAATAACACTTTTTAAAATAAAAAGAATTTCTTTATGCATCTATTTATGCATAAAAATCAAATTTTATAAGAAAAATGCTTTTATAATAAAAAATTTCTTTATGCATCTTTCTATGCATAAAAATCAAATTTAATAAGAATAATACTTTTGTAATAAAAAAATTCATTTATGCATCTTTATATGCATAAAAATCAAATTTAATAAGAATAACATTTTTGTAATAAAAAAATTTTCTTTATGCATCTTTCTATGCGTAAAAATCAAATTTAATAAGAATAACACTTTTATAAAAAAATTTCTTTATGCATCTTTCTATGCATAAAAATCAAATTTAATAAGAATAACACTTTTGTAATAAAAACAAATTTTTTATGCATCTTTCTATGCATAAAAATCAAATTTAATAAGAATAACACTTTTATAATTAAAAAAAATTCCTTTATGCATCTTTCTATGCATAAAAATCAAATTTAATAAGAATAACACTTTTATAAAAAACAATTCCATTATGCATTGTTGTATGCATAAAAATCAAATTTAATAAGAATAACACTTTTGTAATTAAAGAAAATCTTTATGCATCTTTCTATGCATAAAAATCAAATTTAATAAGAATAACACTTTTGTAATAAAAAAATTTAATAAGAATAACACTTCTGTAATAAAAAAATTCCTTTATGAATCTTTCTATGCATAAAAATCAAATTTAATAAGAATAACACTTTTGTAATAAAAAAAATCCTTTATGCATCTTTCTATGCATAAAAATCAAATTTAATAAGAATAACACTTTTGTAATAAAAAAAATTCCTTTATGCATCTTTCTATGCATAGAAATCAAATTTAATGAGGATAACACTTTAAAAAAAAATTCTATTATGCATCTTTCTATGCATAGAAATCAAATTTAATAATTAATATCAGTGATATCGATGCATATTCATAGGTGAATATGTACACCGAGTAATTAGAATATTGTTTTTAGATGCAAAAATGGTGGGAATTACTCTTTTGGAATAACATAAAAACAAAATTTCTTTTTTACAAAATTTTAGAAAATTTTACCATAACCTCCTTTGTATGGCTGACCATTTCTCATTTTTATCTTTCTCCACTTAACTTAATTAACCCAATTTAGAATTATAGAACTCTAATCTACATAATTTTCTAAATTCAAGAGAGTAAACAATAAGAAGAGTTTAATTAATCACTTAGTTAATCTTTCTAGGATTAAGAAAGGTTGGAATGTAAAGAAGAGAAGGGGGTGGCCTTTTTATCAAAGGCATAGCATTTGAATTTAATTCAATCATTTGCAAAACATAAAAATCAAGAAAATCATATATTTTTCATTAAAATTCGTAAACAAAGTAAGAAAATTATGGAGCTTGTAAGCTCTCCTTTGGCTTGAGGGATTGAGGGTTCTACTCTTGTTTGAAGCAAAAGTGGGCACCAATTCACTTTTGGAGAGGATTAGGCAAAAAACAATTGAATTAATAAAAAATTCAATGTAGATGGCTCTCAGGACAGAAGTAGAGTAACAGTGCATAAACACTATTAAGCTTTTACAAAGGGGGAGGCTTCTATTTATAGGAAAAAGTGAGCCTCTAACCAAGCAAACTGATTCTAGAATTTTCCAGATCAGTTTGGTCAATTTTTGACCATTTTTGGGTCAGTTCAGCTTACTTTTTGGATCTAGTTTTGAAACAAGAGAGAGGAAAGATAAAAATATCTCATTTTATTGATTAAAATTTGGGGGTAATGATGAGAAAAAGGCGCCTACTTCATGAGGGGAGATCCCCACACTGAGGTGTCAAAATTCAGTTTTTTAATTCTTTTCTTTGGTCCTTAGTCCACTCTTCATCTTATGTGAGCATTTACTCATTTTTGGGGAGTTTTTCTTTTATTCTTCAATTTATCTCCTCCCTACATTTGGATTAATCTTATTGGTCCATAGGAACCTTAATTGGACCATAATTTAAAATTTTTAGAAAATCTTGACCCTTAGGCTAAGGTCTTTTATACCTATTTTCAATTAATTCCAATTGCACATTGGAAAGTTCTTTTTGAATTTCTGTTTCAGGGAAAACCATTTTAGACACTAGGAGGATTTTTATATCCAAAAATATCTCAAATTTGAATTACCTCCCTCTAGACATTTTCTCTCTCCAAGCCAAAACAGGGTAAAACAGGATCTTTCTTTTATTTCAAAGAGAGGAATAATTATAAGATCAGAAGGGGAGGTTCTTACACCTGCACACCTCAAAAGCTGGAGGGAGGAATCTTAGATCCTATCCCACTTAAAAAACGCGAGATGTCCTCATCTCGCAAACTAGAGGATAACTCTTTCGCTTAAGATCCAACTGATTCTGGGATTCCTTATAGTTTGATGAACCCAACAGAATCTTGGGATAAACATCCCTTATATAGAACTCATCATCAGATAACAATTCTTTTAGATCATATCATTTATATCCTTAACACAATAATGGTCCATTAGACCGAAATTTTCATCTGAACATTCCTCCATGGGAATTTCAATTATACAGGTTTTTAATTTGCCATCCCTTAACTTGATCGACTAGGTTGTGTTAACAGTAGCAATCTGTCAGCATAATCCACTAATCTCATAGTGATTTGCTGAAGTCATTATCGTCATTCCAGTTACAAACATCATCACAGGGACTCGTCCCATTCATCCTCATTGTGTTTTGCTCAGCTTATCGCTTTTCAACCAAAATTGAGGAATCATCATTTTTCAATCAAAATCCAAATCAACTCATCACTTCTCAACCAGAATTCTAAAAACATATCAACCACATTCGTCGAATTCATCATCTGGATGGCATTTTTGCTTATAATTTCAAGGTCTTAGATTTACTCGTATATACTACTAGTAAAGAAATGCAGTTATACCCTCGGTATATACGGGTAGTCACGGTCCTTGGAATTTTAAGGTAAATACCATCATGTCTAGGCCTCAAGCAAGTCAGGGATTCCATACAATTTCGGTACTTCCATTTGAAGATCCAATTACCTATTTATGAATCTTCATTCTGAATATCAATTTGTATGAATTTCATCACACAATTACAACCTTTTACTGCTACTTTATAAATTTTTGACATTTCTGGTTTCTCGGTTGATTCACTTTAGCCAATTCGCTCTGATACTAGTTGAAATAATCCTGTCCCCTCCGCGCAATGAACTCAGGGGTGCTAGCAGCGGAAGTAGCACTACTTGTGCGTGGCAGAGCCTCTCACTCGGGTCCTCGCCCACGGATATCTAGACAAGAGACTAATCCCTCGGTTCTTCCAAAACCGAACCCGGAAAAACTTCCCTCGTCCCCCCAGAAAGCACGGGCAATTCCTCCAGGATATTTTTACTCTAAGATAGTCAAGAGCCTTAACTAACTGAACTGATCTGACCAAACCTGTAAGTCCCATAGTCAGATCAAGTAAAAGACTTGCACTTGGATCATAGAGACCAATGCTTTTTTCCTCATTGAGAGGCACAGCCGTTGATTCTTTTCCATAGAACAATTTTTATCCGAGATTTACTTCATCTATCGTACCATAATAGAATTGAGTCTCATTTTAGGGATCCATCAGTCCAGCCTAACCCCATCCAGTCCCATGGGTTAGCAACCACTATAGTGATGGGATCCATTTAAGAATTTGGTTAGGTTTTGTCTCGGGTACCAGGGAAAAGAGTTCCCAAGCCCCTAGCCGGATATTCATGCAAACTTAAAACTAGTCATACCACTTATACACCCAATATGAAATTGTCTTTTTCACAGATTCAGCTGTCTTTAAAACAGTCATATAATGAAATCATAGTGTCACTGATCATAATTCTCCAAAATATCCGGTTGAATCCTAATGTCCAATTTTTCCTTCATCGGTGTACCTATGGCATCATTGGCAATCAGAATGCTCACCACTTGTCCACTCCAGGGGTCTTTTCGATAGTTCCTAGCTCATAGTACCCGGAAATATATTCACTTATAAAAATCAAAATGGAATCTTCGTTGAAGATCAGCAAGATCAACCAACAGATCCATAAAAAAGAGCCATGGACTCATCCGTTGAGGACCAGCAAGGTCAATCAACCAGATCCATGCCCGAATTCAGAAAACATCTCTTACTCCTTGTTCGAATATCTTCCCTGACGCACGTGTGGGTATCTTCGACGACCCAGAGCCCGAGCACCGTATGGTTAGCACCTTCTAGGATCCTTTTCAGGTCACCTAGCGCTTCACTCATAGGCCGCTTCCTTGGTCCCTCATCCACCGTACCGGAAGCTCACCATTTAAATCGAACCGAGGCTGGTCAAGACCTCGGCCGCGACCTTGCTATGCGAGATGTCCTCCGTTGACTCTCTGTCAGCTGTTGAAACTTTATTAGTTAGGTCTCCACCACAACCTCATTAACAAGACGGTCAAAATGCTTCCCCAGCATTTTTGACATAAAACAATAATTTAAAAAAGGTCATAAATATAGTTTCTATAATGAACTCTCGTCTTTCCACATTGTTCCACATCAATCCACATTTCTTAATCCACATCCAATTCATATGTATTCCCATTCTCATCCAATCTCATCATTTTCCATCTCATCACATCTTTCCTCCTTTATCCTCATCAGATCTCATCCACTCGCATCTACCCATATCCACATCTTATCACCTCACATTCATTCACATCTCATCCATTCATATCTACCCCGATCCACATCACATCCATTTCACCTCACATCACATCCATTTCACCTCACATCTCATTCATTCACATCTATCCTGATTCACATCCCATCACATCTCATCCATTCACATCCCATCACATCTCATCCATTCACATCACATCTCATCCATTCACATCACATCTAATTTCTTTATGTCTATCCCGTTTCACATCACATTACATCACATCTCATTCACATCTCATTCACATCACATATCATCCATTCACATTTATCCCAATTTACATCACATCTCGTCACATCCATTTCACATCACATCTCAATCATCCACATCCATCCAATCTTTCACATGTACGACTACCCACATCTATCCATACATTCACATTTATCACTTCACATCCACATATATTCATGTTACATTACATCTCTTTACATCACATCACATTCTTTCACATACACATCCACATCCATTCTTTTACATACATCCACATCCATTCTTTCACATACACATCCACATTCATTCTTCACATACACGTCCACATCCATTCTTCACATACACATTCACATCGATTCTTCACATACACATCCACATCCATTCTTCACATACACATCCACATCCATTCTTCACATATACACTCACATCCATTCACATCTATCTGATTCACATGTCATCACATCTCATTCATTCACATCCCGATTCACATCACATTACATCTCATCCACATCACATATCATCCATTCACATCCCATATCATCCACATCCGTTCTTCACATATACACTCACATCCATTCACATCTATCTGATTCACATGTCATCACATCTCATTCATTCACATCCCGATTCACATCACATTACATCTCATCCACATCACATATCATCCATTCACATCCCATATCATTCACATCCCGATTCACATCACATTACATCTCATCCACATCACATATCATCCATTCACATCCCATATCATTCATTTACATCTCGATTCACATGACATCACATCTCATCACATCTATTCACATCACATCTCATCACATCTATTCACATCACATCCCATCCATCCATTCATTCACATCTATCTGATTTAGATGACATCTCATCACAGCTATTCACATCACATCCCATCCACCGAAAGTGCACCATTTTTCATCCACAAGCTTTGCCGCATGAGCCGTCCTTCTTTGAACACTCCCCGCCAGGCAGCTGATTGCAATCGAACTTCCCTTAGAAAAACATATACCAAATGTTCCCTCCAGCATTCTGGCGTAAGACAGTCCTTTAAGAAAATCGAGTTTCTATGCAAGTTTTCAGTTTGATTATCTTTTCAATACAAGAGTATTTTCTTTTGAATACAAGAGTATTTCTTGAATCAGTATCCCCAAAACTTCTTGATCGGAATTCTAAATTTCATACCAGAATTCCTCGAATTCTATAACCTTGATCCACAGATCAATTCGAAGGGTCTCAAACTTAGTTTTAGATTTGGCGGAAATTTTGAGTGTATTTTTCTAAACTGGTCACACCTTTCCTCGAAACTGACAAAAGAGTTTATTAGTCTTGGTCATAGTCTGATTCAAGGTTCGAGTCGGATAAGATTTTTCCTGAACTATCTTTCTCAAAAAGGTTTGATAATTCAGTTACTCTTTTACTGAATTTCTTTCTTTGAATATTCACTTAATTGATTTATAAGTTAGTTACGAATTCCAATGAAGAATAAATTAATCATTTATTTGAATATTTCGATCTCGATAGATTTCTTGAATTTTCTTTTAACAATTCGTGTGAATATAAAACGATAGAAATTTCTCTCTTAGAGTATTTAATTATTCATTTATCAAATACTCATAGAATTTAAACATAGAATTTAAGAGAATTCTAATTTTGATATAAAAATTCTTTATGCATCTATTTATGCATAAAATCAACTTCAATGGGAATAATACTTTTATAAAAAAAATCCTTTTATGCATCTATTTATGCATAAAAATCAAATTTAATAGGAATAACACTTTTTAAAATAAAAAGAATTTCTTTATGTATCTATTTATGCATAAAAATCAATTTTTATAAGAATAACGTTTTTATAATAAAAAAATTCCTTTATGCATCTTTCTATGCATAAAAATCAATTTTAATAAGAATAAAACTTTTGTAATAAAATAATTTCTTTATGCATCTTTCTATGCATAAAAATCAAATTTAATAAGAATAACACTTTTGTAATAAAATTAATTATGCATCTTTCTATGCATAAAAATCAAATTTAATAAGAATAACACTTTTATAAAAAAATTCCATTATGCATCTTTCTATGCATAACAATCAAATTTAATAAGAATAACACTTTTGTAATAAAAACAATTTCTTTATGCATCTTTCTATGCATAAAAATTAAATTTATTAAGAATAACACTTTTGTAATAAAAAAAATTCCTTTATGCATCTTTCTATGCATAAAAATCAAATTTAATAAGAATAACACTTTTATAAAAAAAACTCCATTATGCATCTTTCTATGCATAAAAATTAAATTTAATAAGAATAACACTTTTGTAATAAAAAAATTTCTTTATGCATCTTTCTATGCATAAAAATCAAATTTAATAAGATGTAATAAAAAAATTCCTTTATGCATCTTTCTATGCATAACATTCAAATTTAATAATAATAACACTTTTGTAATAAAAAAATTTCCTTTATGTATCTTTCTATGCATAAAAATCAAATTTAATAAGAATAACACTTTTGTAATAAAAAAATTTCTTTATGCATCTTTCTATGCATAAAAATCAAATTTAATAAGAATAACACTTTTGTAATAAAAAAATTCCTTTATGCATCTTTCTATGCATAGAAATCAAATTTAATAAGAATAACACTTTTAAAAAAAGTTCCATTATGCATCTTTCTATGCATAGAAATCAAATTTAATAATTAATATGAGTGATATCCATGCATATTCATAGGTGAATATGTACATGGAGTAATTAGAATATTTCTTTTAGATGCAAAAATGGTGGGAATTAGAATATTTCTTTTAGATGCAAAAATGGTGGGAATTACTCTTTTGGAATAACATAAAAACAAACTTTCTTTTTCACAAAATTCTGAAAAATTTTGCCATAACCTCCTTTGTATGGCTGACCATTTCTCATTTTTATCTTTCTTCACTTAACTTAATTAACCCAATTTAGAATTATAAAACTCTAATCTACATAATTTTCTAAATTCAAGAGAGTAAACAATAATAAGAAGAGTTTAATTAATCACTTAGTTAATCTTTCTAGAATTAAGAAAGGTTGGAATGTAAAGAAGAGAAGGGGGTGGCCTTTTTATCGAAGGCATAGCATTTGAATTTAATTCAATCATTTGTAAAACATAAAAATCAAGAAAACCATAGGTTTTTCATTAAGATTCATAAATAAAGTAAGAAAATTAGCTTACATGGAGCTTGTAAGCTCTCCTTTGGCTTGAGGGATTGAGGGTTCTACTCTTGATTGAAGCAAAAGTGGGCACCAATTCACTTTTGGAGAGGATTAGCCAAAAAAATTGAATTAATAAAAAATTCAATGTAGATGGCTCAGGACACGAGTAGAGTAACAGTGCATAAACACTATTAAGCTTTTACAAAGGGGGAGGCTTCTATTTATAGGAAAAAGTGAGCCTCTAACCAAGTAAACTGATTCTAGAATTTTCCAGATCAGTTTGGTCAATTTTTGACCATTTTTGGGTCAGTTCAGCTTACTTTTTGGATCTAGTTTTGAAACAAGAGAGAGGAAAGATAAAAATATCTCATTTTATTGATTAAAATTTGGGGGTAATGATGAGAAAAAGGCGCCTACTTCATGAGGGGAGATCCCCACACTGAGGTGTCAAAATTCAATTTTTTAATTCTTTTCTTTGGTCCTTAGTCCACTCTTCATCTTATGTGAGCATTTACTCATTTTTGGGGAGTTTTTCTTTTATTCTTCAATTTATCTCCTCCCTACATTTGGATTAATCTTATTGGTCCATAGGAACCTTAATTGGACCATAATTTAAAATTTTTAGAAAATCTTGACCCTTAGGCTAAGGTCTTTTATACCTATTTTCAATTAATTCCAATTGCACATTGGAAAGTTCTTTTTGAATTT
The DNA here is from genome assembly GCF_041138505.1 of Cibotium barometz. Lineage (NCBI taxonomy): Eukaryota > Viridiplantae > Streptophyta > Polypodiopsida > Cyatheales > Cibotiaceae > Cibotium > Cibotium barometz. Next base: position 32,003,615 of record NC_141081.1, on the reverse strand, counting down.
CTGTTTCAGGGGAAACCATTTTAGACACTAGGAGGATTTTTATATCCAAAAATATCTCAATTTTGAATCACCTCCCTCTAAACATTTTCTCTCTGCAGGCCAAAACACGGTAAAATAGGATCTTTCTTTTATTTCAGAGAGGGGAATAATTATAAGATCAGAAGGGGAGGTTCTTACACCTGCACACCTCAAAAGCTGGAGGGAGGAATCTTACAGTTTGAAGTTTGGATAGGTACTTCTTGCCTTGGACTAAGTCCAATGCTGGTTGATGGACCCATGCCCGCAGATTTTCCTTCTTCATCATTGCTGGTTTGGAGACCAAAAAATCCCCGGGTTATATCAATGATACCGTTGGATCTGGTAGGGGAGGGTGGTTTCTCCTCTTCCCCAAACCCAGACTATCGCAGCCTTTCTTCCATGGATTCTTCACTACTAGTTTCAATGGTGGTTATATTCCTTAAGACACTCAATTGAGTGGCATGAACCCACACTCTTTTGATAGGAAGATCCTGGGTGATTCAATGCACTATTGTCAGGAGTGAGGTCGTTTTCGATGAGCTTTCCAGACCTCAAGTACATGTGAATATGATTTGATAAGCTATTTTTTCCGCCCCAATTAAATTTTGGTCAGATTCTGTCAACTTGTATCTGAGATCGTGAGATTGCAGAGAATAGTTCACGGCATGAAGTGTCAGAAAAGAGTTCATGTGGTCGTGAACATTTTTTGCACTTTCACGTGTTTAAAATTTTTGCTTTTGGACTCAGAATTCCACGTTACCTTGTTATGATTTTCAATGCTCTCAAGACTTCCTTAGACTTAATCCGACAATACCAGGTTCATGGGTTGGATTTGATTAAGGCGTGAAATTGCAGGAAAAGTTCACGTCGTGAAGAGAAAAGGGTTCACGTCGTGAAAAGCAATTGGTTCACGTCGTGAACTAAAAACGGTTCATGCTGTGAAGGGTTCTAAAATGGTTCACGTCGTGAACTAAAAATGGTTCATGCTGTGAAGGGTTCTAAAATGGTTCACGTTGTGAAATGAAAATGTTTCACGCCGTGAAGTGCTTTGAAATAGTTCATGTCGTGAACGATTTTTTGCACGTTCACGATTCTTAATTTTGTCAGACCTTGTGGTGTCAAAGGTATCAGGATAAGGTTACCCATTTTTGGCAAGGTAATCCCGTGAGAATTGCGGTGCTAATCGCAGCATTGATGCCGGGACTGTTTCATTGCATGAAGTTGCAGAAAACAGTTCACATTGTGAACGATTTTCTTGCAGTTTCACATGGGAACTTCTCGCACATCGACTAAGGTGATTATGGGTGCAAAATCCTTATCCAACTGCTTCCAAGATTACTGTGCCACGCCTAAGGAGTGTAATACAAGTTCAAGGCACACTCAATGGCTCTTTATTTTTATGATTATGGGTGCAAAATCCTTATCCAACTGCTTCCAAGATGATTGTGCCACGCCTAAGGAGTGTAATACAAGTTCAAGGCACACTCAATGGCTCTTTATTTTTATGATTATGGGTACAAAATCCTTATCCAACTGCTTCCAAGATGATTGTGCCACGCCTAAGGAGTGTAATACAAGTTCAAGGCACACTCAATGGCTCTTTGTTTTTATGATTTTGTAAATTTTTGAAAAGAAAGAAAAACAGAACACCACCCTGCTCGTTCATGTTAACGATTTCGGTGATGCAAACATCAAAATTAACTAGAAAAAACAGTGAAGCTCTCTTCCAAGACCACTCCACCACACAAATACACTACAACACAACTAATTTCTTACGATTTTTCACTTCCACTCAACTCTTATCCATTTATTTCCTACACAATGCACTACCAGAATGCAAAGGCAATCATGAATCTTATGTAATGGGAGCTTAAACTCAAAGAGGATGGAAGAAACAAATGTGTTTCCCCAGCAGAGCGGTGCCAAAAATGTTATGGGCTACCACATCTCTCCAAGAGGAAACTCAATGCATTCACCTAAGGGAAGAGCAATAGAACACAATTATCGTAGGGCACTTACCAATGCTTCGAACTTGTGTCCCTTGAGGTCTCCAAGATCACTTGATGGAGCCTTGGGAACGTCGCCTTGATCTCCATGGGATGGGACCTTGTGGCTTAAAACCTATGAATAAAGGGCTTTAAAAAAACAATTACTGTGGAGGTACTTAGCAGTTCTTAGATACTCTTGTATGAGGTCTCTAGACCATTGCTTGGGTCTTTGCAGGAGGGTGGTGCCCTACTTTTATATTTTTAGAATCAAAATGAATGCTTATAAATAATCACTTAGAAGTTTCATTTATGAGGCGAGATAATAGTTAGAGATGGTGTCACTAAGTGATAGTGTGCCGAGACTAAGGTTATAACCTGTGGCATGCTTTTTGCTCCATCTTAGTTTAGATCAAATTTGAACTGGCCTTAATATTACCCTTGTGTTAGCAAAAAATTTGACCAGTGTAAAAATCTTTCCACACTGCTTGATTAGTGTTTGCCTTATGCTTAAATTCAATTATTTTCTATTAGAGCGCCTTCCTCGTGGTACCATGTTGCCTTGCACACCTGCCAAGACCTTTGACATTTCATATATCTAGCAACAGCCTCAATGAATCTTCATCTCGACATATTTCGAGGATAGAATCTGCATTGTAAGAAGAGGGGCATAGACACGACGCCATCCATTGGAAATCATCACTTCATTTGGCCATTGACATTAAAAATGCCAACATTGTATATTTTATGTGTGCGATTGCCGCTTGTCTATGAAAGGCGTGCCACGTGATTAATTATGGAGATTGCATTCTTAGGTTAAGTGTTTGCACAAGCCTAGGTGACCCTAGATAGCCATGGACCTATTTTTAAAGTATGGCCACCCAAGGTGTGAAGGCAAGGGGGCAAGATAAGGGTCATTTTGTATTCTCACCATTTATTCTCTTATGCAACTAATAGAGTGCTCTTCTTCTCTACTCTCTTGCTCTCTTTGTGTGTATTACTTGTTTGCCTAATTCAATTAGGAATACTTATATGCTCATTGTGTATGTGTGAGTGCATGTGAGAGAGGGAGATTGAGTGAGGAGGTGTCGAGGTTCCATTAGAGTGCGGCAGTGGCGTTCGAGTGGAGCTTGGAGTGTGGCGTGTGACAACATTGTCTCCTATGAGAATCTGAGCATAAGCGTTCATGAGGTGAGTGACACACCTTGCCTATGCAATTGTGAGCTAGGTTATAGAAGATGAGCTTCTTGGTTTGAGCTATTTTATGCTCTCGAGTGCGATTAGGCAAAGCCCCATGACCTTGGCTAGTTGCTGCACTCTTTCTCTATGGTGCAAGGACTTTCGAGTGCGATTAGGCAAAGCCCCACAACCTTGGCTAGTTGCTGCACTCTTTCTATGGTGCAAGGACTTTCCATATACTTAGAGGTCCAATAATGAAGCATGGCTCAGAGGCTGATCGGGCATGGCTTAGAGCTCTCTATGGACATGGAATACTTCACATATCCAATGATCGAGCATGGCTCAGAGTCAGATCATCTATGTCTTAGAGGCTCATATAATCATGAAATTCATATGCCATGTCAATCGATACCCCCTTACATCTGTGTGACACCTCAATTGATGATCTTGGCGCACGAGTATGACACCTCATTCGGTACCCTAGTTCTCATCACCTATACTCATTAGCAAATAAATCTAATAGGCGTGACAACAAGCAATCAATCATAACAATAAAAATCACTAGCAAGTAGCATATAGATATTCCATCAAGGAATTCTACTTGTGGTAATTTCTAGTGTCCCATACCACCAGAAAATACTGCACATAAGTATCTCTATCACGAATATATGTATGCTTCCAGATTTCTCACCTAGGATTAGTTATGATGTCCTATACCATGGAGACTAATTTGTTGTGAAAAATTTGTAAAGTAGTGTGTGTGTGTGTGTGTATAATTTTTATTTTTTTCCTTAGGGCTCCATAAGACTATGTTGTGATTTGACAACACCCAGAAATTTAAACTAAACCTTCATAAGTATAAATTTCAAAGAATTTTCACCTTTGTATTATTAAGATTTTAAAGATTCATGTTATAACCCTTATCTTATGCACTTACAAACCTTACTACATAAAACCAAAGCTATTTCAAGCCTTTCCTCAAAGGAGAAAAATCTCAAGTCCAGATCAAGGTAACACGAACTCACTTTTTTCCTAAGGTATAGTAGACCTTGGTCTATTTAAGAAGCCCATACAATGTCTTACAAAAGCATTTTCTCCTTATAGTCTCTTAGGTCATTATTTAGGTCATAAAAACCTCTCACACCATTGGCCGAGAACTAAACTTTTGAGGCTTAATGAGGCTAGGAAACTTTTGAGGCTTAATGAGGCTAGGAAACACACCAAAATTAGTGAGAATTATAAGGTGCTAGGTATTGTAACACGTGCCTGGTTTAAGATTGAAAGACATTCACCTTTTGGTAGAAAAGCTCATAGATTACAAGCCCCCACCTAGATATTTTCGTGACGGATGGGGACCCTTCATGCTTTGGGTTCATGGAACTATTTGGGAACTAACAATAAAAGTGATGGACTTTGATTTTATGCATAAAGAATTTATTTTTATTCCAAAAGTGTTATTCTCATCAAATTTTGATTTTATGCATAGAAAGATGCATAAAGAAATTTATTTTTTATTCCAAAAGAGTTATTCTCATCAATTTTGATTTTATGCATAGAAAGATGCATAAAGAAATTTATTTTTATTTCAAAAGAGTTACTCTCATGAATTTTGATTTTATGCATAGAAAGATGCATAAAGAATTTTATTTTTATTTTGAAAGTGTTATTCTCATCAAATTTGATTTTCTGCATAGAAAGATGCATAAAGAAATTTATTTTTATTTCGAAAGATTTGTTCTCATCAAATTTGATTTTATGCATAGAAAGATGCATAAAGAAATTTATTTTTATTTCAAAAGAGTTATTCTGATTAAAATTGAATTTATGCATAGAAAGATGCATAAAAGATTTATTTTTATTTCGAAAGTGTTATTCTCCTTAAAATCCAATTTATGCACAAATAGATGAATAAACGGATTTTTATAAAAGTGTTATTTCCCATTGAAGTTGTTCTTATGCATAAATAGATGCGTAAAGAACCTTTATATCAAAAATAAGAATTCTCTTACATTCTATAAATAGATGTGATATAAATCAGATAGATGAGAATGAATAGAGAATGGATGTGATGAGAATAGAAGTAATGAGAATGAGAGGTAAATAGATGTGATGATATGTGATGCGAATCAGATAGATGGGAATGAATGGATGGATGGATGCGATGAGAATAGGAGTGACGAGAATGTGAGGTGAATAGATGTGATGAATGTAATGTGAATCAGATAGATGGGAAAGAATGGATGTATATGATGAGAATGAGAGGTAAATAGATGTGATGAGATGTGATGTGAATCAGATAAATGTGAATGAATAGATGAGATGTGATGTCATGTGAATCAGGATGTAAATGAATGATATAGGATGTGAATGAATGTGTTAGCATGTGAATCAGGATGTAAATGAATGATATAGGATGTGAATGAATGTGTTAGCATGTGAATCAGGATGTGAATGAATGATATAGGATGTGAATGAATGTGTTAGCATGTGAATTAGGATGTGAATGAATGATAAGGGTGTGAATGGATGTGATGTGATGTGAATCGGGATGTGAATGAACGATAAGGGACATGAATGAATGTGTTAGCATGTGAATCGGGATGTGAATGAATGAGATGTGATGTGAAATAGATGTGAAATGGATGCGATGTAAACTAGATAGATGTTAATGTATGTGAAGTAATGAGATGTAAGGGTAGATGCAAGTGGATGAGATCTGATGAGGATAAATGAGGAAATAAGTGATGAGATAGAAAAAGATGTGATTAGATGAGAATGGGAATACTTATGAAATGAATGTGGATTGATGTGTGGGTAATGTGGATTGATGTGGATGGATGAGTGGATAATGTGGATTGATGTGGATGCATGTATGGATGATGTGGATTGATGTGTGGGTAATGTGGATTGACGTGAATGGATGTATGGATGAGTGGATAATGTGGATTGATGTGGATGATGTGGATGGATGTATGGATGATGTGGATTGATGTGTGGGTAATGTGGATTGACGTGAATGGATATATGGATGATGTGGGTTGATGTGTGGATGATGTGGATTGACGTGAATGGATGTATGGATGATGTGGATTGATGTGTGGATAATGTGGATTGATGTGGATGGATGTATGGATGATGTGGATTGACGTGTGGATTGATGTGGATGGATGTGGATGGATGTATGGATGATGTGGATTGATGTGTGGATGATGCGATTGGATGTGATTTGATGAGGGAATGATGTGATGTGATAGGGATCGATGAAGAAAAAAAATTGTGGGAAGATGAGAAAAGATGGGGACTAATGTGAAAGGATGTGGAGTGATGAGAAAAGATGGAAATATTATTGGAACTGTATTTGTATGTGAAATCTATTTTTAAATGATTGTTTTATATCAAGAATGCTAGGAAAGCATTTTGACCGTCTTGTGAATGAGGTCATGGAGACCTATCTGTTAAAGTTGCAACTGCTTGACGGAGAGTCAACGGAGGACGTCTCGCGTAGCAAGGTCGGCCGAGGTCTTGACCAGCCTCGGTTTGATTTAAATGGTGAGCTTCCGGTACAGTGGATAAGGGACCAAGGAAGTGGCCTATGAGTGAAACGCTAGGTGACCTGCGAAGAATCCTAGAGGGTGCTGATTATACGGTGCTCGGGCTCTGGGTCACTGAAGATACTCACACGTACGTCGGTGGGGATAGGGACCTTACAGGCTTGGATGACCTAATGGAGACCTTGATCGAGCAAGGTGTTTCACAACTCGAATATTCATCAGCTCAGGCGGGGTAGATAAAGCTACATCAGAATTGGAAGGTCCATACATAGCCGCTACAGCAACTGAGCCACTACGGCAACTGAGCCATTGTTATCATTATGGATCTCCATTTGCTAGAATCCAAAATGAAAATCTTAAGGCTCTCCAAAAATCTCTTTAAATTTTAGTCAGAATATATCATAACCCTAATAATCCAACTATATACCAACACTATATACTTGTAGATACCTCGTAGTTTCAAAGAGGAAACAATATATACTCTTAGTGTGCCACATAATCCTCTCTCTAAAAGTCTAGTATTAGCAACCATAAAGAAAGTTCCTTACTTTTTAAGCACATTTCTCTATAATATACTCTAACTAAGTAAAACTACTCAAATAATTTAACGTATGTATATTCTCTTAAGCCCATATATTCTCTCTATAATATAGTCTAACTAAGTAAAACTACTCAAATAATTTAACGTATGTATATTCTCTTAAGCCCATATATTCTCTCTCTATAACTCTCTCTCTCTGTAGTCGAACACAATGGTCTAATAAATGAAAAGTTTCTTGCTTAGACAACCTTACATATCACTATAATAAACTCTATTTATATGCACACACTAAAGTATTAACACACAAAAATCATTATTACATTCACATTTGCCATACCAATTAAAACATTCAATGATAGAGAAAGAGAAATAGAAATTATTTTAATGTGTGGTCTCTTCTCTCTGTTGGAATTAGGGTTGCAGGAAAGCACACAAAGCTTGGAGAAGAAGAAGCAAGAATGCACACAACACAAAGTATTAAATTGTGTCAATGTACAAAAGATGAGTTAGCCCTAGAAGGATGGGTGTATATACAAGCCGGGGAAAAAAACCTCCTAAAGAGGGAAAAAGTGCCCCGATGGCCTAAGTGTGTTCACACACATCACTGCCTATATATATATGGCAACAAATCCCCCTTGGGAGTGATGGTGTGAACGAGAGCTGGCACTCATGTATAGGGGAGTGCCATGCCCGAAGTAGATCAGTCCACAAAGGGGAGCAAGCCCAAAGCTTTGCAGAAAGCTTCGAACTTCTCACGAGGAAGCACCTTTGTGAAAAGATCGACGAAGTTGTCCTGTGTTGGCACATAGGCCAAGTTGATCTCTCCTGCTGAGAGTCTCTCCCTGACATAGTGATAATGCACCTCAATGTGCTTTGTGCAAGCATGAAAAACTGGGTTTCTCGCAACTGCCAATGCGCTCTGACTGTCAGTGAAGATAGAGGTGGCAGACTCCTGTCCAACACCCAAGTCAGCCATAAGCCGTCTGAGCCACACACACTCAACCGTAGCTGTGAAAGCTGCCCTGTACTCAGCTTCACAACTAGAAGTGGCCATAGTAGGTTGCTTCTTGCTCAACCAAGATATGCATGAGCTACCGAGCATGAAACAAAAACCACTTGTGGACACTCTTGTGTCATAGCAACCAGCCCAATCTGAGTCCGAAAAAGCATGTAAATCTGGCGGCAACGATCCCCCCTTGGGATAAAACAACCCAAGATGTATGGTGCCACTCAAGTAGCGAAAGATGTGTTTAACTGCCTTCCAATGCTGAGACATACATGCAAATTCAAATCACAACCCCTTATAACCTTATGAAACATTTTACAATATACTCTCTGCAAACTCTTAGAGATATGGTCCACACTCATTCAAAGGCAAAAAACATGCAAATGTTTTTTGTAACACACACACACACACACATGTTGCCTTAAAAATCAATTAGGAGGAACTTTTCGAGTCTATATATATACACACACCATCTCTCTCTCTCTCTCTCTCTCTCTCTCTCTCTCTCTCTCTATTCAAGGTAGTCCTATTGAGAAACAATACTACCTATCCAAGAGTTTACTACGTGTAGTTGCAATCTTTTAAATAGCTTCCATTAGATTAGCCTCTCTCTCTCTCCCTCCCTCTCTCTCTCTCTCTCTCTCTCTCTCTCTCTCTCTCTCTCTCTCTCTCTCTCTCTTGCCCACAATCAACAGGTACATTTCAATAGCCAAAACTGAACTTCGTGATGATAATCAATAATCAATTGCATGTACAAACTATGCATCAAAAAGTGCATGTACAACCAAAACTAAACTTCGTGATAATCAACTGCATGTACAGACTGTGCCATCAACTTTTACAGAGCGGGAAAATTACACAACACCTAAACCCAAACAACTTCTTGTGCACTCTTACCTAGTGTAATTGTATAAATTTGCCAAGTGTTGTCATTGGGCATTAAACACATCAACAATTTTCAATGTATTGAAGTCATGAAATATTAGTTTGTTTCATAACCTACTTTGTGTTTGCACATCTTCTACATTTTTAATACTCTCCCTCCCTACAATTGCACGTGCACACACACACACACACACACACATTAAAGTATATAGTGTATACTTGCTTGATGGAGCAGCGCTGTTCTCTCTCTCTCTCTCTCTCTCTCTCACACACACACACACACACACACACAGAGCGCTGCTCTCTCTCTCTCACGCACACACCCATACGCACTCACATATGCACTGTGGCATTTGCATGGCCTCACAGACACACACACACACACACACACACACACACACACACACACACACACGTGCATAGATGCTCTTCATCTCTCTCTCTCTTCCTCTCTCTCTCTCACACACACATACGCACAACCTCTCTCTCTCACACACATATGCAAAAAAACGTAAGCTTGTTCTCTCTCTCTCTCACACACACACACACGTGCGCGCATACACACTGTTGCATTTGCATGGCCTCACACACACACACACACACACACACATGGTTGCTCTTCATGTCTCTCTCTTTCTCTCTCTCTCTCTCTCACACACACACACACACATGCACAACCTCTCTCTCTCTCTCTCTCTCACACACACACACACACACACACACGCGCGTGAAAAAATGTGAGCTTGCTCTCTCTCTCTCTCTCTCTCTCTCTCTCTCTCTCTCTCTCTCTCTCTTTGGGGGAATTCTTTAGGAATAGCCGTTGAGTGTGAGGTTTTGGCATTGGACTTTGTTGGTGAGGAGGGAGTGGAAGGGTTAGATGCTTTGTTTGAGTTGGTCACTGACGTAGATGGGAGGTCTTTGTGTAGAGGGGCTTTCGAGGAAGTCGCTTGTAACTTTCTGTGTTCAGCATCATAGAAATTCATAAGGGTTAGATCCTCTTCCTTCTTGGAGTATGGTATTGTCAACTTTGTGTCGTTGATCATGATGACCCTGTCCCTAGCAAAGCACAATGATGCTTGGGTGGTAATAGTCCATTTATGTGCCAAGATCACATCTGCTTCCAGCACATACCAGCACATACTCAACCACAAAAAACTTACACGTAAGGGGGTTAGTTTCAATATACATTGTTTGTTCAAAGTACTCCAAACATGGCACGCTCAAGTCTTGTGTGAATGGAATTCTTTCAGGATGAGCCATGAGTTTTGGTTGACCTAACAAATCCCATAACTCGAGGGTCATGAGATTGTGCTCTCGTTGTGGATAAAGCTGTGCTTGGATTGTGGTTATTTTATTGGAAGTTTAAATTCAGCCAGAACTCTCGAGATATCCAGAGTTAGATTTGTTGAGAGTTCCAGCTCTCCCAAGGTCTCTTCTTCTTGTAATAACAATTTCACAATGCCTGTAGGAGTGTTCAAGGTGACTGTTTGCATGGATGTGTTAATTGAATACCATGAGTCACATACCCAAGTTCCGCCCAAGATGACATCATATTCAAGGGGATCTAGGGTAACATGGAATTTAAATTCTAAAAATTTTCACCGATTGTTTGAGTAGCATAGTTAAAAGCAACCTAGAACTTCAATGTTTTGTCCATTGGCACCTCTTGTAAGACCATTGTCTTTAGGGATGATTTTAGGTTATCCTAATGACACCCAAGTTTTGTCCATTGGCACCTCTTGTAAGACCATTGTCTTTAGGGATGATTTTAGGTTATCCTAATGACACCCAAGTTTCTATTGTCATGATGTTATGACTAGCTTGAGGGCTAATCAACGAGCATTTGTGCTTAACATCATTGCTCATAGGGAAGTCTAACCATACCATGATAAAATCTTCAAGAGGAACCATGGATGTTTCAATTTTTGTTTCAACTTTAGTTCCTGTTTCGGTTTCATATTCCCATTCACTTTCATCCTCTTCTTGGCTCGTAGCTTTTTCAAGAGTGCCCAATGTGTTACAATGGCACACTCGGTCCTTTGACAATTTTAACTAATGCCTGTTTGGAAACTTGCAAATCTTTACAGTCATGTTATGTGTAGCTCTTTATGTCTTGTTATAACTCATGCTCAGCCTTCAAAGGTATAAGGGTAGAAGCTATGCTAGCTTCACCATGAGAGAAGAGCACTCCTCCCAATGAGGATTTGAGAGATTGCTTTCCTCACATGCTTTTGCAACTGCAACATTTGTGCAATCTTCCTCTGATGACTCTTCTTGGCTTGATGAGTTTATTTTGGTAGAGAGTACATCTTTCTCTTGAAAGGGGAAGCGATACTCCTCCAATTTTTTTTTTGGTTGATTTTTTAGGTTTAACATTATAAGGTTTAATCACAACTGGTGATCTTGTATGACACTCAACAATGCTAATCATGCTCTCCTGAGCTCGCCTTTTGCGTTCCTCATATGTCATGTGATCATAATTTTCAATTTGGGGTGGTTGGGTGGGTTCTAGTTTCTTGATTGGATTGTGAGCTGCACTGAGTGACGAGTCAGAACTTGTTTCATCCTCACTAAATGATGTTCAAGAACTAGTTTCATCTTCTGACTTTCCTTGGATCATCAGGTTTTCATTATGTTGCCCATACGATGAGAACCGAACTTTCTTTTGGGCTTTTGTATCATGTGTCACACATGTGGGTTTTGTGGTTTTAGGGTCAGCCTTTGAGGTGGATGCATTTGCATCATGTGTAGCTTTTGGATCTTTTGGGGTTAGATCCTCCATAGACTCCTTTCCCTTGTCCTTTATTTCAACCTTGGTTTCAACAACTTGTTGGCCCTTGTTTTTCTTGGGTTTAGAAGGTTTTGCTTCCTCTTTTGGTTTTGTTTTAAAACATGTTCTTCTACCCATCTTGAAGTATGTTCTTTTGCATTCTTTTTTACTGTTTCTCGTGCCCTGGCTTGTAAGCGTGTAAGAACATTCAAGGGTACCGTGGATAATTGCCCATTTTGCACACTCAATATGTTAAGAGTTGTATTCTGTGAGAGGTTGCAGTGAAGCAACTCGCCTTGGGCAATCTTGGAATATGTGATCGATGCCATATCATTTGCATATGGGTTGCAAAGTGTCAGTGACTTTGGGCATGGAAGTATTCCAAGCTGTGCCGTATGCAGTACTTTGTGTGGTCTACGACAATAGAAACATTGAAGTGTTTGCTTAACTGCTTCTTGAATAGTTTCTACCCTTTGGACTGTTTCTGTTTGGGGCACGAGAGATGGAGGTTTTGAGTTAATTGTAGGTGAATTGGACATTGGGGTGTGTCGTGACCAAAGGTTTTGCAATATATGCAATACAGAAAGATAGGCCTATTGTACGCACATTGGGGATTGGGATGGACATAGCGATGGCAATTAATACAAGGCATTTCACCCATCACTTTGATAGGCATTAAGGATGTTTGGTTTTGAGGGAGCTCATTCTCTCTTAGAGATGCCAATTCAAAGCTTTTAAGCAAGGCAGTGTAGAATTCAGGGAATGACAATTTCGAGATCAATTTTTCTTTAGCCTTTGCTTTACTTGGTTTAGATGAGGAGCATCTCATATCGTTATCATTTTCCATCATGTTGTCATCTAAATGTATTGCTTCTTTATAACATTGATCGAATGTTTTTGGATTAGACACAATGATCAAGTTGTGTAAGCTGTTTTGCTTTATGACCATCATGAAACATCTCTTCAATTAAGCAGCGTTTAGTTTTTCCCATGGCTCATATCATGAGTCTAAGATTTTTATCCGAAGGATAAAATCTCTAATGGTTTCGTTATGTTTTTGCTCAAAATGTTTTTTTAATTCTAAATTGAGGAGGTATGGGCATTTTCCCAAATTTAAAGATTTCCATGGCTCTGAGAGAGAGAGAGAGAGAGAGAGAGAGAGAGAGAGAGAGAATGTGATAATGCTCAAGATTGCATGTACAATGAAAGCTGTGATTGATGTGTTGAACCTCCACCTAGTACATGCTTTTTATAGGCAAGTAGCATTATCTTTTGACTCAATCAAATCTAGACTAAGTCTCCTAAGAAAACAAATATACTCATAAGGAGTGTTCACATGCTACGGCTATAGGTTTTCCTTTTGACTTTGGAACCCATACAATGATAAATGACAGGAGAACATGTGTTGAAAACTGCATCAACTTTGATGCAAAACATCAACTCTTAGCCTAAAAGTTGGTGTTTTGCATCAACTTTGATGTAAAACATCAACTTTTAGGGAGCTTTTTTCTTGAATTTGAAATGTTTATGGATTTTTTTATGAGATTTTTTTTATTTTTATCACCAACAAATCTATAAAAAATCATTCCAAATAGTAGATGGTAGACAATAAAATCAAGAAAAAATTCTATAAATCATAGAGAATTAAAGAAAAATATGCCTTGGATCAGGTGACATAGGTATGACATAGGTTTAGGGCTAAGGACCTGAAAACACACACGGTCGTAACCTTTGACTACAAATTTGAGAGGAGGTCATTAAAAAAAATACTTGTCCATGTATCCATGTAACCTTTGTATCATAAATACTATTGCTACTACATAGTAGATGCCAAACTTCATGATAGCAGAAGAGCTAGATGAGGTAATCCATGATGACCTGTAATCCATTGGTTTTGATCCAGACATGCAAGACTCCATTGATTTGGAAGACCATGAGTTGATTGGTTTACCAACCTTGAATTTTGTTCTACAATTCAATTATAAACCTGAAGAACTACAAGAAAATGCACATTATGGGACCATCTATGTGGGGGAGGGGGGTGCATGTGAGCCTGGACTCTACCATGCCTATGTGTGGTAGTATACTCTCCATCATAGGGGACCTTAAATCTACCATCATCTCGTGAAAGCTCCAAGCTTCTTTCTTTTGCACCAATCTCCTCTCTACTACCATTTAAGAAGCCCCAAGCTCCTTTCTTTTCTCTTTGCACACAAAGACAATGTCGTGGGCGAAGATTGCACTGCTTAGCATCCTTCGCATGTCCTTCAAATAATTATAATCAGAGCTCATTCTACACTACGCTTAGATATACCATCTCTTAGCATCCGTGGCATGTCGTTTAAATAATTGTAACCAGAGCTCATTCCTTTCGTAGACCTACCATTGCCTAAGTTCATGATAATGGCTATCTTGATCAAACATCAACATATATATACTATGAATTTTTGCCACCACCACATATCTACATGATATAGGCTATGATTTTTTCTCACCACCATTATCTATATTGCATAACAAGCATTTTCTTCATAACAACAAATGCCTATGTGGGTCAAAATTTACACCCATAGCCTATATGATGTCTCCCTCTAAAAGTGTCTTGCCGAAAAAATATTTCAATTTTTTACTCTTTTAACATGCTTAGGTTTACTTAGAGCCTCCATAGGTACCAACTTCTATATATATATATGAATAGAAGTCTACCTTTGCACACTTATAAGTTGACCTCTTTAAACTCTTAGCATTGGTTATATATCATGTCCACTATGTGCTTATAAATAATAGAGCAAATAATTATGTCATGCTATTTGGGTTTAGAAATAGACTCAAGGATGTTTGTAGGATTTTTTCATAGATTATGGAGCTTATAATGTTATGTATTCTAAGCTTATAATGTTATGTATTCTAATATTTTTTGAGTGCTTGTCAAATAATGTGCATATTTATGCATAGTGGAGGGGGGTGCATGTGAGCCTGGAATCTACCATGCCTATGTGTGGTAGTATGCTCTCCATCATAGGGGACCTTGAATCTACCATCATCGTGAAAGCTCCAAGCTTCTTTCTTTTGCACCAATCTCCTCTCTACTACCATTTAAGAAGCCCCAAGCTCCTTTCTTTTCTCTTTGCACACAAAGACAATGTCGTGGGCGAAGATTGCACTGCTTAGCATCCTTCGCATGTCCTTCAAATAATTATAATCAGAGCTCATTCTACACTACGCTTAGATATACCATCTCTTAGCATCCGTGGTATGTCGTTTAAATAATTGTAACCAGAGCTCATTCCATTCGTAGACCTACCATTGCCTAAGTTCATGATAATGGCTATCTTGATCAAACATCAACATATATATACTATGAATTTTTGCCACCACCACATATCTACATGATATAGGCTATGATTTTTTCTCGCCACCATTATCTATATTGCATAACAAGCATTTTCTTCATAACAACAAATGCCTATGTGGGTCAAAATTTACACCCATAGCCTATATGATGTCTCCCTCTAAAAGTGTCTTGCCGAAAAAATATTTCAATTTTTTACTCTTTTAACATGCTTAGGTTTACTTAGAGCCTCCATAGGTACCAACTTCTATATATATATATATGAATAGAAGTCTACCTTTGCACACTTATAAGTTGACCTCTTTAAACTCTTAGCATTGGTTATATATCATGTCCACTATGTGCTTATAAATAATAGAGCAAATAATTATGTCATGCTATTTGGGTTTAGAAATAGACTCAAGGATGTTTGTAGGATTTTTTCATAGATTATGGAGCTTATAATGTTATGTATTCTAAGCTTATAATGTTATGTATTCTAATATTTTTTGAGTGCTTGTCAAATAATGTGCATATTTATGCATAGTGGAGGGGGGTGCATGTGAGCCTGGAATCTACCATGCCTATGTGTGGTAGTATGCTCTCCATCATAGGGGACCTTGAATCTACCATCATCGTGAAAGCTCCAAGCTTCTTTCTTTTGCACCAATCTCCTCTCTACTACCATTTAAGAAGCCCCAAGCTCCTTTCTTTTCTCTTTGCACACAAAGACAATGTCGTGGGCGAAGATTGCACTGCTTAGCATCCTTCGCATGTCCTTCAAATAATTATAATCAGAGCTCATTCTACACTACGCTTAGATATACCATCTCTTAGCATCCGTGGTATGTCGTTTAAATAATTGTAACCAGAGCTCATTCCATTCGTAGACCTACCATTGCCTAAGTTCATGATAATGGCTATCTTGATCAAACATCAACATATATATACTATGAATTTTTGCCACCACCACATATCTACATGATATAGGCTATGATTTTTTCTCGCCACCATTATCTATATTGCATAACAAGCATTTTCTTCATAACAACAAATGCCTATGTGGGTCAAAATTTACACCCATAGCCTATATGATGTCTCCCTCTAAAAGTGTCTTGCCGAAAAAATATTTCAATTTTTTACTCTTTTAACATGCTTAGGTTTACTTAGAGCCTCCATAGGTACCAACTTCTATATATATATATGAATAGAAGTCTACCTTTGCACACTTATAAGTTGAACTCTTTAAACTCTTAGCATTGGTTATATATCATGTCCACTATGTGCTTATAAATAATAGAGCAAATAATTATGTCATGCTATTTGGGTTTAGAAATAGACTCAAGGATGTTTGTAGGATTTTTTCATAGATTATGGAGCTTATAATGTTATGTATTCTAAGCTTCTAATGTTATGTATTCTAATATTTTTTGAGTGCTTGTGTCAAATAATGTGCATATTTATGCATAGTGGTAGAATTTCTCTAAATAAATTCCATTAAAAAAAGTATCTTTCATTTATAAAATTTATTTTGTTTGAAAAAGATTGATATATTTTTTAATTTGTGTGGACTCCTATGCCATTTATAAGTCAAGTTTATTTTTATGTCACAAACAATAGCAGTTTATAAATCTACGAAGGTCACACGTGTTCTCAATCTTGAAAAAAATATCAAAATTCATGCAGTTTTCAAATGTATACATGGAATTCTAGATGTGTTTTCAAAAAACTGTGTTTTCAGCCATTTGTGAGCTTTCACACATTTTGGAAGGGAATCGTTTTACGTAACCCTCGTCAATTACCTATTTCAGTGTTAATAGCATTCTAAACCGAAACTTTGTGTTTAGCTTTCCATTACATGTGGCTCTTTTTTTCTCATTAAAAAGCAAAGATATCTTTTATCTTGTTTTCTTGCATTTCTTTTTGTAAAGCTCAAAATATCATAACTCTATTATATGTGAAGAATAGAGGTTATATTTCCTTTCAATGCTTCTTGCTTCAAATGTTTGCAATAACCAATGAGGAAGTGTGAGTCACCATCCCCAACAAGTTATAAAAGTGTTTTTGGATAATTGAAAGGAGGATGAAGTTGTTTTTGAGAATTTATTGGATGAATAGAGCCATCACACCATAGAGACGAGTAGTTTGATCCACTTTGCCTAAGATTAGTTATCTAGCTTGTCACAATGAGGTCTTCTTGTTCGAGGAGTCAAAGATCTAATTGGTCCATATTCCTCTCCTACTTGAATGTGTGGGGCATACTTTAGTGTGGAATCAAAGTGATGTCTCCATTGTTTGAGTTTCAAGCAATTCCTACTCTAAGAGAGGTAACACAAGCAAGCAAGCTAAGAGAGGTATGCTAACAAGCATGCTAAATCATAATTATTCGAATACGCTCATACAATACCTAGTATGGTGTGCTAACAAGTATGCTAAATCATAGTTGTTGGCATACACTCATATGATACCGTATGCGAATTCACCATACCGTATAAAATTTTGGAATATGAAACGGTAAAGTATAGTTAAAAAAAAACACTTATAAATTTATACATCATTAGGGGATATTTGAACATAAAAAGAGTCCTGTAAGGATCCATAATTTTAAGGAATTAAGACTAACTTTATTGAGGCTTAAGGAGACAAACCTCATAATGACGCCTACTTTTGGCCCTAAAAGTAGGGAATCTCTCTAGTTTTCCCTCTCTAGGATTCTCTTTCTAGCCACTAAAACTCTCGAAACATCATCAATCTCGTCCATATAGGGGCCCCAAAAATTATTTTTATTACAATTCAAAATAATTATCTCAAAATAACTTTCAATCACATTTAATGCACTTGCATTGCGTTTCTGAAGTTACCTCTAAATTCCATATCAACAGTCATTAAAAGACAATCTCGTTTAATACACTTTCATTGTGTTTTTGAAGTTCCCACAAATTCTAAATCAACAGTCATTAAAAGACAAGGAAAACTTACGTTTTTTTTATTTTTTCACTTTTAAATGTATAAAAAATAAAAAGTTTAATTTAAATTTAAATTTTCGGATAAGCTAACAATTTAAAATTTATATTTTATAGCAAACCCACGTAAAAACCATTTTCTTCATTGATTACTATCACATCTCCTCTCTGTCCGACTCAACAACTAAAAGATTCTCTCTCGCTCTCTCTCTCTCCCTCCCTCTTTCTCTCTCTCTCTCCCTCCCAAGCCCTTCTCTCATTGTAGTAGGTCTCTCTTTCAAGCTTCTCTTTGGGATCCAAGCTATCTACCATCTTCCATTGTGTCTACTATGGCACTCACAGAAATAACAAACACCTCAAATTCATCACGACGAGTGAGAAAGGTAGACTTGCATATTCGCATCTTGAATGAATATGTACCTATCATAAAAGAACGTCTAAACACATAGGAGAAGCAAGAAAGAAGACATCATGTTCATTGTAATGTGGATCTTTGGGTTGATGGGTATTATCCTAATGATCCTTCTTCAAATTTCTCTCCACCTTTCACAGACCTACCCTCAGTCTTTCATTTTCTTGGAGAGGGTGAGAATGGGCTCCTTGGATATTGCAAACGCTTAAGTATATGTGATGCATGGAAGGTTTAATTTCTAAACTCACAAATTCATAGCTTGCAAGTCACTTTGAGTAGTGTGCAACAAGCTCTCAAAATTGCACAAAATAATATTTTACAGCTACAGAGAGGGCAAAGAGAAAGAGGACCACATCCTGAAGTTCTAGGATACAATCTCGCGTATGAAGAGCACACCCATGGGAGCCAAAGAGCGAAAGAGGACAATGAACAACATTCAGACATTTGCAATTGGTGGTGGTGCTCTCAAGCAAAGAATTCATGCAGCAAGATTTGTTTTCCATTCATCTTTTTGGTTATAAGTTATTCTTATTAGAGTGTATCTATTGTTTGATTTTTTTCATTAACTGTTAATTCATTATATAATATTGCTGCTATAAGTAATCTTTGTTAGTTCATTACAGGACCTTTCTTAAAGATACGTGTGGTGATAATGGTCCTCAAGATATTAGAGATATGTTACATAGCTGCGTGAGAAAACATGACAATCTTTCCATAGTTCGAGATCCACGCTACAAGAAGGTACGACAAATACTTGCAAATGAGATAATGAAAGATATAACTAACATTTTAGGCATTGAGGAAGTTCAGAATGCATGCGATGAAGTGGGCATAAGCACAAAAGGATACTAGGCTCTTCATCAATTACTACAAGATACACTTCGCAAACAAGGCATCACATGAAATATTTTTCCTGCCCCAAGAAGATTAAGATTAGTAAAGAGGACATGCAATGAAGATGTGCAACGTAAGATTGGAGAGTACCACTATGTCAATGATGTGCTGACCATTAGAGCTTGGGGGAAAAAGTGAGGCAACAATGGTAATATTGTGGTTCCTTACAATGAGTTCAACAATATATTTGTTTATCTACAATGTCTTCAGAAAATTATGATCTTATTCTATGGATTACCTAATAATTGTAAGTAACTTTTATATCTCTTGCAAAGTAGTTGAAAAAGTCTATGAAAAATCAAAGCTTATTTAATTTTGTTTGTCATGCAAGGTGACAAAGTTAGCTTTGTGTTGAAAATGGATGTGTCAGATTGTGAAAGGAAAGAGGATAGAGCGAATGAGTATCACACTCATGAATGAGGCTATGGCATATGTAAAAAGTTTAGAGTTATCTTCTTTTCTCAGTGAAGACACATTTGAGGGGAATACTGAGATCAACCAGACTCCTGATAGGGAGAGGATTTACAAGCTAGACTTTCCCTCATATAGTGTCCAATATGAGAAAAAGATATGGTGGCTTGGGGCATTTGAAGTACCAAAAGAGACACATGAAGTTCTCGCTTAGATGTTTGATAGGATACCTTGGATTATCACTGTCATCATCAAAGCACAGATTCACGGAGAAAAACTTAAGGTAGAGGGCAAGGGCACTTATATAGTAGATTGGCATTTGGGGAGTGACCTGAAGACAATAAAGTGCTTGCTTGGGTATCCAGAAGGTTCCAACACCCCAAATCCTTGTCTGTGGTGCATGAGAATGGTGAGGGAAAATAATCAAAAGTCGGGAAAGAAGAGGATGCTTGAGAATCAAGATATTGACACCACCCCATGGATGATGTTGCTGGCAATTGGGTTGGAGGTGTCTTGTCTGCCAACATGCTAGTTGTGCCAAACATGCATTTGAGAGACCTAGAATGGAATCCTATAATTCCATTTGAAGTGAAGAATGTCTACTTTTGTACATTGCATGCATTCATGCATGTGTTTGACCGTTTGCTCAAGTGTCACATAGATTATGCATTTACCATGCAAGGCAAAGAACGACAAGAAGAAGCTCTTCATAAAGTAGAGCAACTACTCAACTCAATTGGGTGCCATGGTGGCAATGTGCAAATTATTGTTAACAAAAAGACCTCTGGCATGAATCATGAGGTTGCACAACAAGTGTCCATGAGTGGAAATAAAGCAAGACGTTTTCTGGAGAAAGCCAGAAAATGCCAAGGACTCAACCAAGCCATGGAACTTGTGGAAGGATCTATGCAAATGTACAACATTTGACTGCACCAATTCAAGCCTTGTAATTCTACGTGAGAAGGTTTGGTCAAACTTCAGTAAGATGGTGAAACTTTTGACCAAAAGCATGACAACCACAAAGAAGCGACAAAAATTTCAAGACGAGCTTTCTAATTTTACGAAGTCCATGGTTGATACATGGGGTGAAACCAACATTACGCAATAAGAATTACACTGCATACTTGAGGATCTGACTGTCTAGCCTACCTATAGCAGGGATCTCCAAGTGATGTAGCAAGATTCTCTCATCCTACCAATCAAGTGTACACTACCAATCTACCTTGCCAGATTTTTTAGGTCTCTCAGCAACCCCGTATGGAATACTGAGTGGACACGAAAGTTGCGAAGTATTGCGGGCATTTGCATGTGTTTGACCGTTTGCTCAAGTGTCACATAGATTATGCATTTACCATGCAAGGCAATGAACGACAAGAAGAAGCTCTTCATAAAGTAGAGCAACTACTCAACTCAATTGGGTGCCATGGTGGTAATGTGCAGATTATTGTTAACAAAAAGACCTCTGGCATGAATCATGAGGTTGCACAACAAGTGTCCATGAGTGGAAATAAAGCAAGATGTTTTTTGGAGAAGCCAGAAAATGCCAAGGACTTAACTAAGCCTTGGAACTTGTGGAAGGATCTATGCAAATGTACAACATTTGACTACACCAATTCAAGCCTTGTAATTCTATGTGAGAAGGTTTGGTCAAACTTCAGTAAGATGGTGAAACTTTTAACCAAAAGCACGACAACCACAAAGGAGCGACAAAAATTTCAAGACGAGCTTTCTAATTTTACGAAGTCCATGGTTGATACATGGGGTGAAACCAACATTTGCTCCTTCCTACTGGATATTAAGAAATGAGTATGAATAACTACTGACTCTCTTAATTTTTGTGCAGCACATTCTTTATGCTCATGGTTGATACATGGGGTGAAACCAACATTTGCTCCTTCCTACTGGATATTAAGAAATGAGTATGAATAACTACTGACTCTCTTAATTTTTGTGCAGCACATTCTTTATGCTCATGGTGCATACTTCATGAATGATTATGGTTCTCTGGACATGTGGAGCACACAAGGAATGGAGAAATCTCACTATCAAGCTAGAGGAGTATATTTTAAAAACACCCGGCATGGAGGAGGGAAGACTCGTATAAATTACCTCAAGGAGATGTTTAACTGGTTTTACAGATACACTTTTGGGTGAAAATTATCCATGGAAAGGGCACGTATGAGTAATCTAGCAAGGGCAGCACGAAATAATGCCAAACAGAGAAGATCACTAAAGTGGAAAGCTGGCACATGACCAGCACGTCATGCAGCATGGAGATCTCACGAAGACGCATATGAAGAATTTGGAAGTAGAAACAGCACTTTAAAATTGAAAGTATTTGGAATAAAGTTGTAAACATTTTTGACTTAGGAAGTAGACAACATTTAGAAGAAAATTGTAAAGCTTTTTGACTTGAAAATAAAAAAAAATTGCACCATTCCATTATATTGAAGATTTACAGTGAAAATATTTACAACGAAAAGAGCTAATTACTCTTGAGTCTCTTCTCTTCTTCTTGCTCCCCCTCTTCGGTAGGCATTTCCCCTCTATAACGCAAAAACCTCTTACGACTATAGCCCTTGAGTGACTTTACATCCTCCACTCCTGCACCTAGGACATAGCTTGAATAACATAGGAAATAACTTGCTTGAGAAGGCCAAAAACCAAGGCCGTATCCAAAGATACGGATGGTAGCACACTTCTCTATAAGCATGACTTTATGTATATTATAAGGTATAAATGCATACCCTGTATACCTAGATAGGGCTTTCAGTGTAAGGAGTGGAATCTCTGCATCCCTGGAGTACTTGCTATGATATATAATAAATATTTTTTTGTCGATAGAAGAGACATAGTGTGCAAGAGCGGCATCTTGCCCAACTCTTGCACGACCAGCACCACCTTGTCCTCCAAGAAATCCATCGGTGTCGTCAAGCTCTATCTGCATTGATAAAGAACCAGGAGGGAACAAACTAAAGTAAGAAATAATTCAAACAGACTGAAGCAATAAGAATTAAACCAGACAAACTAAAGAAATAATTAATTCAGGAAACAAATTTAAGCAATAATTTACCTTCTGGTTCTCATCCTCCTCTAACTTGGCTGCATCCTAAAGGTTGATGGAGCCCTCTTCATTTTCTTGGTCAAGTTTGGGAACAAGTTCCTTGCCAAACTCAGAAATGCCCATATCCTGCTGAAGGGCTTGAAATTCTTCCTCTCTGAAGGAAGAGAAGCTTCATTCTCCTTGGCTTTTTTAAATCACAAGGACATTACTTCTGGGGTATCTAAGAAATTTTCTGTCAATTCTGTGTCCAACGCGAGAAATTCATCCTTATGCTCACTCTCTACATCGAGAACACCGGACGCAGCTTCACAACTGTCTGCTATTATAGTAGCAAGATAGTAATCCTCCCTAAAATTGTAGAGTTTTTGAATGTGGGAGAGGAGGAGGTAATACTTCCCATTAATTAGGAAGGACGGTAGCCCAGGGATGACAAAATTGGACGGATGATGTTCCTTCATCAATGTTGGTGGAGGCCTTAAACTCTGCCACATCAAAATTTGTGCTGAGGAGTTCCTCCTCCTTCTTGGACACAAGGTCCAGGACCTCTTCTTCTGTAGACTGAGCACTTGAAATAAAGGATTGTTTTAATTTATCAGTCCTTCCTTTGAGCTCCTCTTTTGTGTAATCCTCCTTATCAACATGAAGAAAAAGATAGGCAACAAACCCAAAATGATATTCTAGCAACCTGCATTTCCTGCCATGCACTGGGCATATGTCAACACAAATCTTGATACGTTGATCATCTAAGTGTCCCACCTCTTCGACATGCTTGAATTTTGAGACGAGGTGACTGCGAGCTTGACATGTGGACATATGTAACGGATCCATCCGAGACACGCCCTACATCGACCAGACTGCAATACTTTGTCCACTCTCCCTCCAGGGATGTCCTTGATAATCTCCTCCAGACTGAAAGGAACGTTGAACATAGGCTCTACATGGGAAAGGGATTTCTCCTACCCAGCCCTCCTTAGCAGATCAAAGAGATGCTCTGTGGCACTGGGCTCGTCCTTAATCTCCTCCAACAATAAATCATCCACATCATCTGCAGCATTGTACAAGTGAGAACTCTTAACCTCCATCGCTGTTTGCTGATCCGGGTGGAAACCGTTCACTCACCATGCGATAAGGGGAAAGCAACGGAGCGCGAATGCAACTATCGCACTGTGGACGGTATGGGCCGTGGAAAAAGCCGACTCGCACTGTGGACGGTATGGAAGGTGAGAATATTTCAAGCGCAGAGAAAAGCAGAAAAAAAAACTCGCACCGTGGCCGTGTGGTGGACAGTATGGAAATTATCAAAAGACATCTTTATATAGGTAAAATGATAGGGCTGACATCCCATGATTGAGGATCAAATGCCACATGTGGTAGGGCTTATGTCATCATCGATTCACAAATTGCCACGTGTAGAGCTGACGTAATCGACGTCATGATTGCGTTTTGCTCTATAAAAAGGAGGAATATTTCTTTTCCACGTTTTTTTTTTCACGCTTTTTTTCCATTGCGTTTCTCCACGCTTTGCTCGTGTAGCTTGCTGAATCCATCCATCCCATCCCTTGTTTCAAGTGCCTATAAGTTTTTTTCTCTCTTCCCCTTTTCTTTCGGTCTCGCTGATTTCGTTCACGGTGCGATATGGCCATTCTCCATGTTTTCGAATTGACATATCGCTCTATGGGTGGACGATTGGGTGAGTTTTATTGTTGATAAGTTCTTGTTTTGTTCACCGCGCGAAATTAATGTTGGTCCACATTTGGATTCACCTTATCGTGTGGTGGATGGTGGTCGTGTGACTTTTGGCTAATTACTCTGCCTTCTCTTTCTAGTACTGCAATGGCACGCACGAAACAGATCGTCAGGAGAGTTTCAATGCCAGTGCCAGATCCAATGCCAAATCCAATTCCGGTTCCAGATCTTCCAGAGGAAATTCCAAAGGATGTCGCAAGTGAACTTGTGCTTCCTGATGTCAAACCCAGCACTAGCAGGAATATTTCAAAGGCCAGGGTCACTTTGCAGAGGCAAAGAAAAATGTTTGCGAAGATAAGGAAGGTGCAAGCAACTGTGAATCTCCTCATCTCCCCAAATCTCCTTTCTTGAGGATTGTCAGATCCATTAGCGACAGAATAAAGTGGAAAGGTTACTTTAAATGGCAGAGTAGCGCCCTCGCATGTCTTCAAGAGTCATGTGAGGACTTCCTTATAGACTTATTAAATGATAGTAGCATTTATGCTGCCCATGCCAGGAGGGTCACACTAATGGACAAGGACATAACATTAGTAAGCAGAGTTAGGTATATGTATGATAAGTTCATGCGACCTCTACCATTCAGGGATAGGAAGGCATCAAGAATCCTCTCCATTCCTCTTGCTTTGAAGAGGAACATGGCTGCTGACAAGGTGGTTATTGAAGAGGTGACAACGCTAGGTCCACAAGGGCTGAAGAGGCTTGTAAAGGGGGCAGATCTGAAGGGAAAGGAGACAGTATTAGAAGAGAATGTCGTTAGTGATGAATTGGCAGAAAACCTTCTGAAGTTGGAGGGAGAGAATAACGTAGACTTAAGGCGGTGCCTGGTCAGATCATATGCAATGTCTCATACAACGTCGAGCAGGAGGAGTACCTCCATATCACTCCAATGGATATTTATATGCTCGTTGAAAAGAATAGAGAGATCAATGACAGTATTGTGACTTACTTGTTTAAGGTGTGTACTCTTCGCATTTTTTTGAATGCTTTCTTATTTTGATTTCTTTTTCCCTTTCCTAATGTTTTTAATTCAATCTGCGGGGTACTGTTGAAAGAGATTTTTGCCAGACCAGGTAAAGCAAGTATATATTTGTGATCCTTTGGTATGAACTATCCTAATTGACCCGTCGAGGTCTGAAGAGGACCTTGCTCCTTATTTCCAGGGAGTTAGTCCCGATACCTGCTTTGTTGTGCTGCCATATATAGAGAAGTATGTATTTTCTTTGGATTTTAAGCTGTTGATGGAATTTAAGTTATTAGTTTCATGTGTTAGGTTTCTTATATTTTTTGTTTACTTTCTCAATTTTAGAGGGCACTGGTCTACTTGTTTAATTAATGTGGTGAAATGCCAGATAATTTTTATGAATAGCCTTCTCGGAATGCATGGACAGTCTAAATTGTAAGTCATTATACTTTATATCGTTTCCTTCTTGCTTCCTAATTGTTGATTGTAAGTCATTCTTTATATCATTGACTGTAGGGCATGTAAGAGGGCCGTTGCATTGATTAAAACTCTATGTCCTGAATTGAAAAAGGACATAGAGTGGAAATTTCTCAACCAACAGGTTCCTATGCAAAAGGATTCGCACTCTTGTGGCTGGCACCACGTAGTCGCAAATTTCTGGAAGTTTCCCCTTTCTAAGTACACTAATTTTGATAGCTGTGTAAGTTTCTTGTGTCACAGTAATATAATTTCTCTATGTTCATTTCACGAGAGATCCCGCATTATTCTAATTGACTTTTATGTTGTTTTGCAGTCTATTTGTTCAGATGAGTTCTGGCTGTGGAGTGTGCGAGCAAAGGCAATAGACATTATCCTCAACAATGTAATTATGCCTGATGACCCTGACTCGCCACACCCACTTCCACTAGTTGCTAGCACTAGTGCATCAAAGAAGAGAAAAAAGATACCGTTTCATTCCCTTATTAAGCATTTCAGCTTTAAAGAAGGAGTCCTTGAGAAGGGAAGCAAGGGCAAGGCAAAAAGGAAGCTTCCATTTGCAGGCAAGGGCAAGGGCAAGGACACGGCAAGTAAGGTGCTAACAACAAAGGAGACAGAGCCGAAGGGCTGAGTCAAAGGAGGAGGCCAAGGCTGAGGCTACAGAGCCCGAAACCGCTTAGAGGCATTTTGTATATGCCTAGAGACAACGTTGTAAAGATTTTGTATTTTTATTGAGCTCGACTCATTTTTGTATAAACATTCTATATATTGAGCCCTACTCATTTTTGTATTTTGTGAGTATTGTGCTTTGCCATAATAAAATAGATTGTTGAGAATTTTTATTCTCATAACTTATTTTTGGTTAAAACTGAATTTTAAAGACGTTTGCTTCAAAATCGTTATGAAGTAGAGTAGAGACATGTCCATGTAGAAATTTTTCATCACATTAGTCATTGCTATAAGATACAATAGTTTAGTGCAAGTCTTACAATGACTTCTATTGGACCTTAGTCCCTTGATACAAGACCTTTCTAATTCTGCACAACCTCCGTCTTCTTCTCTAGGTTGTTTATCTGAAGAATTCTTTGATGCACCTCTTTGGCTTCATCTATCAGTTTGTCTACATCTTCAAGGTCTTTCTTGAAGCTTTCAGATATCTGGATAGGTTGATCATCTATATCCCCAACAGAGGAATAGGAGTCATCATTAGAAGAAACATCTAAAATAGCTCGCCTAGCAACCTTGCTAGGAACAGTCCTCTCATTAGAAGAATTTGCATCCATGGGCAGCTTTTGTATAGAGCTTATAAGTTGTAAGATATTATGTTCTCAATTCCCTTATGGACTGGTCTTTATATACTATTTTGGATGGACTCCAAAACTATCGACATAAAAAAATCATGTGCTGTAAATCTGTGTGTCACTAAACCATTTTGGAATAGGAACCCAAGTACCTACACTAAGTTGACCATTATTGTGCACATACAAGATAGCTTTAGAGTAAATTTGTTGAGCTATATTATAACTTTAATATAAAAATCTAAATTCATAGCTGTTACAAGATAAAAATTAATTACTCAGTACACTTTTTTGAGGGCAAGGACTTTACAAAATTAACATACTTGAAGCAGCTTCCAAAATTCACAAAATTCAAAATCCCCATTAACTGAGCGATATATCATCAACATCCCAATTGGTATCTACCAAGGTCTTTGGCTCTAGTCATTTTCGAATCTTCCTATTGTTCACCTTGAATTGTGCTCTGCTAATATCCTCACCTCTCATGATATTGAGGTGCTCTCTAATATTTAGGAGGCTCCAATGCCTACTTGCACCTACAACTTCCACTGCACCACTGGGCAACCAAACGCATATGTCAAGAGGCAAAACGACTTGTTCATCTGCCTGCATTGGGATCTAACAACTATTCTTTTTCATCCACTCCTCATAATAGAGGTGTATGTGTAGTGTGGCACGAGCTTTGAGATACCGAAATGAGACACTAGATTCTACTATATTGCACTTGAATGTGTCATCCTTATGTATCCCTTCTACAGTCCTTCATTGGTCTCCAAGCAAGGCTACCATGTCATCACCTAATACCTTCTTGTACACAAACATGGTAGGTGTTTGTGAGAAACAAAATTGATTGAACATCTTGGCAAAAAGATGTATGCCAAGATGTATTGGGCATACCCAACTAAGACTCACAGATCGAGAGGGCTTTGCAAACTTCAAAGACCCTTGTATATCACAAAGCATCTTTGATTTCATGACCATTACAGTCTAAGCATCTAGAATTGGCCATTCTATAGAAGATAGGGGTGGAGATGTGATTATCTGTAGCTTACCAAACCCACCGTCCTGCTTTGGCACCAGATAGGAGTGCCAGTAAAAGAAGACCTTTTTCTTAAAAAGTTATGCACTTGTTTTACACAAGAAAACATTGCCTCACCAATGTCTGCATGCAATGCTTGAAATGTTCCGGTAAGGCTTTCCAATGGCTGCTCCTCTACCATGTTTGAAGGAAAAATATCTGCAAACAAGAAATAAGTTCACTTAGATTGAAACATCTCTGTCAGAAAATCTCACATGCCCCTTTCTACCTGTCATACTTACAAATGTATAGAAATCGAGTTTGGTGGTGGCGAAGATGGATATCTCGTGCTGTATAAACATGTTGTACCATGGCCACTAGTTTTCCATTGCTTGCCTTCTTGAAGCCTTGTAAACGACCTTTCCAATGGTGCTCTAGTACATTTCACCGTCGAACTCGGTGAGGCCTGATTGCAGCATGCTGTAGATAAACCCAAGCGCTCTTACGAAATGCCTCTCCCACCCAAGCACCATCATCGTCATTCTTGTTGTGCAAGGATATCTGCTCAATCTCGTCTTTTGGTCTTCTTGGTGCGGCCATATCTTCTTAGAAGCCAGAGTAGAAAGGTTAGGGTTAGAGTAAAAAGGAAAGAGATGTGCACACTAGGATTTTACGGGAGCCTTGAAGATGAAAGAGATGGCGCTCAGAGAAGGGAGGGAGATTAAGATGGAGGAGAAAGTTTAGGGTTTCAGGCTTTGATGGTTTCATTCGGGTTGGGCAAATGACATAGAGATGGAAGAGAAAGGGAGGAAGAGTTTAATTTGGGCGTTTAAGAGGGAAAACGGACTTAAAAATGAAATTTTTGATTACAATAAAATTTGAGATGGGTTTTTGGGGAAAAATGTGAGTTTTGGGGGGATCTGGAAAATTTAAAATTTTTAAGGATTTTTTGAGCCATGAAAATGGTGGGACCATACCTACCCTAAACCCTCTACTTTTTTAAAGGGACAAGTGTAATTATTAGTACTGAAAGCCTAGTCTCCCTCCCTATAGCCTAGTCTCTCTCCCCATACTCAAAGGAGACCAAATGTGCACAATTCTCATTCCTATTGGTCCATTGCTAACTTTCATTAGTAAAAGGCCCAAAATATGTCCAAGTGCTCCCTAATGTTATCAATTTGAGAGCTCAAAGGTTGTTACTTGAGCCAAAATTCCATTTAAAAAAATGTATAAACAACAGTACAAAGCATAGTATTAAGGCTGGCTAGACCGTAAGGTCGGTGCAATGAGCATTAGGCGCAAGTAGAAAAAAGTGAGTACCAAAAATGGATAAGAGGATAGAGGCTAGAGTCTAACTCCTAGGACCTAGATGGTGAAGACATCACTATCAGAGCTCTCGCTGAGATCATCTGCTGTAGGAGAAGAGGCCACCTCCGAGCCCTCGTTGAAGTTGCCATGGCCAAGGAGGTTGCCTTGCAAGTGCCAAGGCCTAAGAGAGGAGAGCTTGAGAGTAATGAGAACTCGAGCTTGAGAGGCTAGTGCTATGAGAGCTTGAACTTGTGATGGAGAGAAGGTTGGAGGAGACCTTTTTAAAGGGAGGCCAAAGAGTACCCAAGGCCAAGGGCCACGGCCCAACTGTTGGAAGACGGTCTACGAAGACACAAAGGGAGGGAAATAGTTGAGGAGAAGCCTTTGCGTCTTGTTACCCTAACTAACTAAGAAAGGTGCCTCACCTAGTGATAACAAGGATATGCATCTATACCAAAAGTCAACATCCAGAGATCCTTGGCTGCTGAGCCTAAAACGACACCAAACGCAAACAAGCCCCATAATAGTCAAAAATAGCCGTAAACAGCAACAAAGCGGCCATTTTTCACAAAAATGTAAAAAATGGGAGAGAATTGTTGTTTTGGATCGTACGCACCGTACAATTTACCAAATCGTTTTGTGACGTTTGCACATCGCATCGAAACAAGTCATGCTGATACTCGAAATTTGTGAAATAGGTCGTCTGAGCATGCCTACGCGGACGAAGATACCGTATGACTATTTTGTACGATGTAGACTAAATAAATATAATTGCATGCCAATGTTGGGGAAAGAGTGCGTTTCATTAGGAGGATGACGCACACGTACACTCTCTCTCTTGACCAAAGTGGCCCGCCCTGCCCTAATGAAAATCGTGTGTGGCCGCCCATTCATTTGCTTTTCGCCAACTTGCTTTTTTGGGGCGTGTAAAAAGCAAAGCAGAGCAAAAAGCAAGCGCGAAGTCCTTTAAAAGCTGCTGCTGTTGCTTCAGACTGTTGGTACAAATCAATACACGCTTACTGCAAATGGCAGCTTCTTGCTCTTCTGCTCATCCACAAGGAGCCAACAAGAGGGATTTCAGCACTGCGATTCTCGAGCGCAAGAAGGCTCCCAATCGGCTGGTTGTGGAAGAGGCCTCTTCGACGCTCCATGACGACAACTCCCTGGTGTGCCTCAATCGGGACCTGATGGAGAAGCTCGTGTTTTTCAATGGCGACGCTGTCCTCATCAAAGGGAAGAAGCGCAGAGACACCATCTCCATAGCCGTCGCAGATGGCTCCTGCGACGAGTCCAAAATCCGCATGAACAAAGTGGCTCGCGCAAACCTGCGCGTCCGCCTGGGAGACGTTGTCTCCGTCCATCCTTGCCCCGATATCAAGTATGGGAAGAGGGTTCACATCCTGCCGATCGACGACACCATCGAGGGGATCACAGGGGACCTCTTCGACGCCTACCTCAGGCCTTACTTCACCGAGACTGGCTACCGCCCTGTGCGCAAGGGAGAGCTGTTTGTAGTCCGTGGAGGCATGCGCAGCGTCGAGTTCAAGGTTGTGGAGACTGACCCAGCCGAGTATTGCATCGTCTCCCCTGACACAGAGATATTCTGTGATGGCGAACCCATCAAGCGCGACGACGAAGAGTCGAGGTTGGACGATGTTGGGTACGACGATGTGGGCGGAGTCCGCAAACAGATGGCTCAGATCAGAGAGCTCGTTGAGCTCCCTCTCAGGCACCCCCAGCTCTTCAAATCCATCGGAGTCAAACCCCCCAAGGGCATCCTCCTCTACGGCCCGCCCGGTTCTGGCAAAACCCTCATCGCCAGAGCCGTCGCCAACGAGACTGGTGCTTTCTTCTTCCTCATCAATGGCCCTGAGATCATGTCCAAGCTCGCAGGTGAAAGCGAGCGTAACCTCCGCACCGCTTTCGACGAGGCCGAGAAAAATGCCCCCTCCATCGTCTTCATCGATGAGATGGACTCCATCGCTCCCAAGCGCGAGAAGACCAACGGCGAGGTCGAGCGCCGCATCGTCTCTCAGCTTCTCACCTTGATGGATGGCTTGAAAGCTCGCGCGCACGTCGTCGTCATGGGGGCGACCAACCGGCCCAACAGCATCGACCCTGCATTGAGGCGATTCGGAAGATTTGACAGAGAAATCGACATCGGAGTCCCCGACCAGCACGGGCGTCTCGAGGTCCTGCGGATCCACACCAAGAACATGAAGCTTTGTGAGGATGTCGATCTCGAGAAGGTTTCGCAGAATACGCATGGTTTTGTGGGAGCAGACTTGGCAGCCCTGTGCAGCGAAGCTGCGATGCAATGCATCAGGGAGAAGATGGATGTGATCGATGTGGAAGACGAAAGCATAGATGCGCAGGTTCTGAATTCGATGGCCGTCACGAACGAGCATTTCCATGCAGCACTGGGCATCAGCAACCCCTCAGCGTTGAGAGAGACCACTGTAGAGGTGCCCAAAGTCTCTTGGGAAGAGATCGGCGGGCTCGACAGCGTCAAGAGGGAGCTGCAAGAGACCGTGCAGTACCCGGTGGAGCACCCCGACAAGTTCGAGAAGTTCGGGATGTCGGCATCCAAGGGGGTTCTGTTCTACGGGCCTCCTGGATGTGGGAAGACGTTGCTGGCAAAAGCCATCGCCAACGAGTGCCAAGCAAACTTCATCAGCATCAAGGGCCCTGAGCTGCTCACCATGTGGTTTGGAGAGAGTGAGGCCAATGTTCGGGATGTGTTCGACAAGGCCAGGCAGTCAGCCCCTTGTGTGCTCTTCTTCGATGAGCTCGACTCCATCGCCACGCAGCGAGGGAGCAGCAGTGTGGGCGATGCAGGGGGCGCGGCTGACAGGGTCCTCAACCAGCTGCTCACAGAGATGGACGGGATGAACGCAAAGAAGACTGTCTTCATCATTGGTGCAACCAACAGGCCGGACATCATTGATTCAGCACTGCTGCGCCCGGGCCGGTTGGACCAGTTGATCTACATACCCTTACCAGACTGCGCATCCAGGCTCAAGATCTTCGAGGCGTGCCTCAGGAAGTCTCCGGTGGCAAAGGATGTGGACTTGGCTGCTCTGGCCCAATACACGGAAGGGTTCAGCGGGGCTGATATCACAGAGATATGCCAGAGGGCTTGCAAGCATGCGATAAGGGAGGATATTGAGAAAGAGGTCGAGAGGGAGAAGAGGTGGCGGAAGGAATCCGGCCGTGAGGCGGCCATGGAGATGGAGGTGGAGGAGGAGGGGGACGGCGCCGAGATAAAAGCAGCCCATTTCGAGCAGTCGATGAGGTACGCTCGTAGAAGTGTGAGCGATTCTGATATCCGCAAGTATCAAGCGTTCGCCCAGACTCTGCAGCAATCAAGAGGGTTTGGGGCGGGATTCTGCTTCCCGGACCGTCACCCCGGCACCGACTCAGCCAATGCAAATGCTGCAGGCGTTGCTGACGACGACGACGACGACGATCTTTACAGTTGATCAGGCTGCTGCCGTTTAAATATTTAGCAGGATTGCTGTTTGGTTTGTATATATTTAAATGTGTGTTCATAATGCCACATTTTCTTCTCCTTATGTGTGTTCATAATGCCACATTTTCTTCTCCTTATGTGTTTGGTGTGTGTGAGAGTATATGTGTGTTCATAATGCACATTTTCTTCTCCTTATGATGTGTTGGTGTGAGAGTATATGCCAGTGTTTATAATGTCACATTTTCTTCTCCTTATGATGTGTTTGGTGTGTGTATATATGTGTGTCTCTATAATGCCACATTTTCTTCTCCTTATGATGTGTTTTTAGTGTGTGTGAGAACAAGTGTATGTGTGTATATGTGTGTTTATAATGCCGCATTTTCTTCTCCTTATGCCATGTGTTGTGTTTGGTGTGTGTATATGTGTGTTTATAATGTCACATTTTCTTCTCCTCCTGATTATCACATTTTCTTATCACATAATTTGTGTGCGCATTCCCTGAAATTGTTTGTTTCCCAGAAATTTTTTTTGTCAACAAATCACAAGACTCGGACCTTAAAATTTTGAAGGTTTGAACAAAAGAAACATTTGTTACTTGAATTCAGGTTAAAAATCAACATTGATCAATTGAAATTCGCCCATCCACTTTCATATAATTGATCGATAATTTTGATTATGTGACTATTCATGGGGTAACTTTCATTAATCAAGGTAAGAGATTTTTTTTGATTGTGTGACTATTATTTTATGGGGTAACTTTCATTAATCAAGGTAAGAGATTTTGATTGTGTGACTATTATTTTATGGGGTAACTTTCATTAATAAAGGTAGGAGATTTTGACACGACCCTTGGATTCTTTTAATACTTTGATCATTTTTTTAAATAGGGGGCTTGGTTTTCAAAAAACCAGAATTCAATTAAGTAGAGGATAATATGTATAATGTAGGCTAAGGTTCCTCTTAAGGACACAACATAATATCATAGTTTCTCATAAACTCATGAACCATAGCATCAACAACCAACACAGCAAAAAGGAGAGACTCAAGCACAAACATGAAGCCTACATCAATATGGTGAAGTTCCTTGTTATTTAAATAATATCCAAATATAGTTCCTTGTCATGTGCATGTAGTCCCTTTATGGATGGCACCTTCACCTAGACCTTGACCTTGCCACAACCCCTGACCTTGACCTCTATGAGATAAGGGAGACCGGCCTAGAAGATGCGGGAGCCAAGCCACACAGTCCATCATGCTCTCGGTTGTAAGCTCCACTTTGCATGTGCTTCGTTGCAAGGTCCTCTTCTCTATGTGTTCTCCAGGATGGCTAATGCCTAAAAACCTGTTACCCTTATGTCTCTTCAACATTGTGCCTCTTCACCCTTCATGGTTCTCACATGGGTGGCCTCTCTTTCATGTGCGCATCATGTGCGCAAACGGCCGACCACCACAATACCTTAGGCTTTCAACTTTAATAAAGCCAATAGGTCTATGACCCAACTCAGCCCCATTAATGAGGTCAAGCCTCCACACACTACTAGGTCCATGTGCAATGTGTAGGATGTGCCACTCTGTCACCCCATCAGTATACCATGTAGAATTTCCACATGGCATCACCGAGGTGACCTCGTAGATGAGCGTCCTCATCATACTCCCCCCTCTTCGTCCAGGTCAAATGAAGGGATGTGACGTGTTATAGGCTTGGAACAACTCCTCAAATCTCCATAGAGTAGATGCCTTCTGCTAGAATTTTTATTAAGATCCCTATCCTTCCACTTACACAAGTATGCCCAGTTCCGCTCATGCTGGTTCCACCAATCCTTGTGTCTTAAAATCTCCTATAACTCATAGTCGCTCCCCATATCCACAACTAGGGCTGGACCTGCATCACCACTACCCTACTTGGATGATCATCCTTAAGTGTGGAGAACAACATAGAGATGTGAAAAATAGGATGGACTTGTATATGATCTAGCAACTCCAAAATATACCCAAGATCACTCACCTTTTCTACTATCTTAAAATGGACCATCATACCTTCGTGCTAATCTGTCTGTTATTTCAGAGGATAACTTGAAATGTTTGGGATCCATCTTCAAATGTACAAGCTCCCCTACTAAGTGATCTTGTCAGCATCCTTCTTGTACCTAGCTTAAGCCTTCTCTAACCACCCTGGGTCTCTCTTTCCATGACTCCAAGAAGACCCCTCCCGCAAGTGTTGCATGCTCTAACACCTACTTCAACACTAGATCTCCTAGAGAGTAAGGCTTGTCACATGCACCCTGCACTATGGTGCTATGTGACACCCTGGCTCAACATTCAATGTAATATTATACATCATTAATACCCTTTTTAGGAACAAGCACGAGCTATGTATACTATAAACATCATAGATCTTCAGTCGGCAAGCATAAAATAACATCATACAACAGTAGTCAGCCCCAACAGCCAACACCACCTGACTCCACACGTGTGAAATGTGCAACATTTAATGCTGAATTTACTCAATCTTGTGGGCATTTAAAATTGGCCGACATCCCCTTTTATAATCACCAACCCAACATCCTAAGTAACTATCTAAGCAGCCCTAGATCATTGCATAAATCACATCATTCCTCAAGTATTCATTCAAGCCGTCAAGAGAACATGTGTGCTTAAGTTCCCTTGGGTTCTTGGAGCATACAAATTAGCCTCAAGAACTCTGTTCTTCAGTCCAAGGAGCATAGAAGATCCTCTCAGCTAGCATATGAGCATATCCTCAACTATCAAGATTTTTTACAACTTGAAGAATTAATCTCTCACAAAACAAACGTTTCAATAGAACCACACCTTAGACTAAAACAAATTGACAAGATCAAGCATAGCATAAAAATAGAAATCAAAGTAGATATCACCATCGACAAGTGTTGGGTTGAATCTCCCCCTTTGCGTAAGTGGCTCCTACTTCCTTCTTACGAGAGTATTTTAATAATGTATTGGAGAAAATAGCCCAAGGAGCCATTAATTGCGCACCCTTTGCCAAAAGTGGTATACAAAATATTGGGCACACGGCCAAAGTCCAAAATAATCAGCATTGTGGCATGAACCACTCAAAATAAATGCTTAATAAATAGAGCCATGCGACACAAGCACATACCAAAAATGCCAAGAGACTAACTCGACCCCGCACAGATCATCACATCACCGAATGGAAAATTACTAGGTTTGATTGGTCCTTTCTCTAGCAATTCTTCTACTTATTTTTTAATCTGTTTTCTACTCAAGTGTATTAACTCGAGAAGGAGCTTTACATGGCAGAGAGCTTCGAAGGATTATCTCAATTTTACGGTCTTCTAGATGGGACTTAGATAAACCAAGAAGTAGGTCATCCATAAAACAGTCAAAGAACTTAGAAATAAAAGAATCATGAGACATATTTGGTTAAAAGTCACTCTTAGCACTAAGTTGGTTACACAAGAATAAAAAATGTCTTCTCCTTCTTCTTATAACTCTTTTAGCTTAAGTATGAGTAAAAAGAGAGTCTTTTAAAATTAATTGCATTATATGAGTGTCATAATCAATTTGTGGGTTATGTTCATGTCTTTATGGCAAATGTTCTCTTTTCTCTCAACGAATTCACTTCTAATTCCAAATCCTTAACTTTATTAGTGTAATTGTACTTAATTCTTTGAAATGCAACTTTCACTTTTTGTAACTAGAGTGTGATGCATCTAGGTTAAGTGCTCTTAATGCCTTTTCAAAAATGAAATTATGATAACTACCATCATCATACAAAATAGAGATTTGGTTTTATTTAACCTTTCCTTGAATTTTTAAGAAAGCATGAACATGAACCTTACCTTCATCTCAGTAATTAGGATTGGAGTTACCCTCTTGATTAAGTGAATTGATCGTCATCGTCATTTTCTTCAACCATATTGACACGAGCCACAGGCATGGTATTCTTCTTCTTCTCCTTGGGACAATAATCTATTATAATGTGTCTCCTTGTGACATCTGAAAGACTTGATGATATGATTTTTTAGCTTGACATTCGAGGGTTTATTGTTTCCATCCTTTCAACGAATATCTTTTACTACATCTTTATCTTTATTAATTCTGGATTTATTGAAATTGCTCGAAGGAAAAGAGGGTTTAGAAAATTTTCCATAAGAACTATCCTACACCTTAGAATCTCTAGAGCTAGAAGTTTTGCATTTAGAGTTGAGAGAAGGATCCATAGAGTAGAGCTGAGACAACGAGGATAAAACATGTTAACTGCATGAGCCCTAATGGTAGGCTTAAGATCGGCAATAAATTTCCTTCTTTTCTCTCTCTCTTTGACCTTCTCTTAATTACTTGAACCTGCAATAAAATATCCCAAAATTTACCAATGTAAGCCTGGACATTTTCTTTCTTCACTTGGCGTAGAGAATCCCATCGTTAATGAGATTTAGCCACCAAGACTGATATCATCATATACGTGAGGCCTATGAACCCAAGTTCACAACACCCACCATGTTCAGGTTCCCGCAAGTGTTAGAATTTTTTTTTTCTAAATAATAAAAACAAGTTGCAAAGCCCTTTGCAAATAGTGACTAGTTGTTTATTATAATATTGTTTAGATTTTTTAGATTAATAATATGTTTACGCCGCATATCTTTATTTTGTTTTCTTATGATGATGTCCTTATTCGAGAATGACATTCTCCATGTTTATGTAACTTGCAAGCCCAAACGTCTACGTGTTTTGACTGATTTTGGTATCAACTAATCGAGTATAAATTGATAAACGTACAAAAAAATATCATACAAAATCTCCTAAAAATCTTTGTAAATAAAAGAGTAAAATTAAAATTATTACTCATAAGTTACTACATGCTTAATATATGAGCTTGAACTATCGTATGGCTAAACATAAAACTATATAATTAACAAGACATTACTATTATATCTATAAATCAACAAACTCATTTATAGTCACATGCACCTAATTATTGAAAAGAAAGTGATACGATCAAATTATTACTACAATGAAGACATGGAACGAAATCAACAAAAGTTCTTTAGCTCACTTGTACATTGCTATTTCGCTAATTAATTATAATTTTAAAGAACATGATGGATAATATTTAATTAAGTACATATTAGAGCCTATTAATAAATAAAAGCTTTAATATGAATTGCTAGAGAGACAAATTGAATAGAATCCTTCCAAGATTGTTCTTACATGGCAATAAAAATGTTTATATCTATGACATCATGTGTATGACCAGTCAATAATCGACCAAGTTGTGATGACTCAAAGTTTCGTATCACTCATGTGCAAGAAGGCGGCATGAGCCCACTAATAATAAGGAGACGTCTTGGACTTGGTTGATTTTCTTTACAAAAGTTTCAAAATCTCAATCAATAATGAGTCATCTTGGTTGATTTTCTTTACAAAAGTTTCAAAATCTCAATCAATAATGAGTCATCTTGGACTTGGCTGTTTGAAAAGAGGATTTTTTTTTAAATAAAAAAATGCGTAATGGTAAGGTAGATGAAAGATACCTTTAATTAATAAGATTCATTGATTTTTCACATTAGCCTTTGCTTTCTCTTGGTGTATTTTAATCATATTTCTTGTGGGAGTGTTTAAAGATCTATACAAGATAAAGGAAGAGTGCCCACCCCTTTACGTGGTGGAGAAAGGAGAGGGAGAATTTTTGAAAAGGAGAAGAGAAGACAAGTGTTTGGGGGTTTCTTTCCCACACGCCGAGATGCATTGGGGCTCACAATTAGTTGTCACCATCAAACCATTTACTCATTGAATGAGTTTCTTATATATATATATATATATATATATATAATACATTAGAAAGCAAATTGCCCACCCCTCCCCCCTCCTCCACACACACACACACACACACACATATCTTCTAATATTATATTATATCCATGTGTAAGAGAGAGAATATACATACACACACACACACATATATATTATGTGCATGTGTAAGAGAGAGAATATACATACACACACACGTATATATATTATGTATGTATGTGTATCTATAGTTATGTAAGCATGTATATATAAATAGATTTATATGTATGTCGACGCACACACATGTATGTTCACACACACACACACACACAAGCACATGATACGTGTACACATGCATACAAACACACATACACACACTCGCACGCATGGACACACGTGCAACATAAAGAGATATGCACACTTGCACACATACTCAAGCTTGCACATATACACGTGTATACATGCACACAAGCACATAAATACACTCATATACACAAGTACATGTGTACACACATGGACATGCACACACTCACACACACATATGCACGTGCACTTGCACACACATAGATGTACACACGAGTATATTCACATGCTCACACACACGTACATGCAGACACTTGCTATGGATACACATAAATAAAAACATGCACACACTCACACACACATATGCACATGCACTTGCAGATACATAGATGTACACACGAGTATATTCACATGCTCACACACACGTACATGCAGACACTTGCTATGGATACACATAAATAAAAACATACACACCATGTACACACACACAACAAATACACACTAACACACACACGATCAAGACACTTGCACGACACATGCACGCGTGAAGACATTACACAATCACACATACATGTGTATGTGCACACACAACAAATACACACTAACACACACACAATCAAGACACTTGCACGACACATGCACGTGTGAAGACATTACACAATCACACATACGTGTGTATGTGCACACACAATCACACACATATGTATGCAAATGAGAAGAAATGTCATCATCCAAAATAGAAAAGGGAGACTGCCCGCTAGGTGATGCATACACTGATGTACTAGGAGCAAAATAGCATATAGCAATGTAGAGATCTCTGCCCGTCTCTGCCCTCAATCTAACCTACATGTACCTAGCTTGCTCATCTCTGCGGACTATATGTATCAGTGGCTGTAGCTCCTCTCTAAACAATACTGCCACTCCTCCTGAGCCCCGTTCTCTATGCTTTGAACGAGTCTCCTGTCTACAAGCTGTCTCCTATCGGTATCCACTAACATGTGGCATGGACTGTCCAGGAGCCTGATGCGTCTCACAGTAGAAGATGATGTCCCTCCCAGTGAAACTATCCTCAAAAGCCCCTACATCAAGGCGTAGAGATCCATTACAATTCCAAGTAGCAACTTTGAGTGTAGTCCCATAGGTCTCGCGCCGTCATGAAGAGCACCTCTCCATAATCACCTCTGTACCATCTCTATAGAAGGCCACTTTCCCTTTCTCTCGGGCTACCCTTATCTCGGGCATAACTTCTTTCATGTGGCCAAGTTGCGAGAGTGTGAGGTCATCTCCAAGAAATATTCCCGTCTTCTTGAGAGAGAGAGAGAGAGAGAGAGAGAGATTGAGAGAGAGAGCGCTTCTATGTGTGGGAGAGTGTAAGAAAAGAACATTTGAGAGTGTGTGTACGTGATAGAGAGAGGGAGAGGGTCATGTGCATATGCATGTGTGTGTGAAAGAGAAAGAGATGGTTGTAGAGAGAGAGTAGTTCTTTTATGGAACCTTGGTCGGCCGCAGCAATGCTCGGGTGCAATACTAGCACCTATATAAAGAGAGAGAGAGAGATCAACTCTAAAACCCTATATAGAGAGAGAGAGAGAGAGAAAGAGTGTGTGTCTGTGAGAAAAAATAAGCAGAGTGTAATAAGCTTGGGGCTCATCAACAGAGGATGGGGAAGGTGGTGTGCGTGACTGGTGCCTCTGGTTTCATCGCTTCATGGCTCGTCAAGCTCCTGCTCGAGCGTGGCTACACAGTGCGCGCCTCTGTTCGAGACCCAGGTCTGTCATCAAGTCTTCTAGTTAGAGCAGGCTATCTGCGTTATTGTGATATATGAGGCATTTGACCAAGAGGGAAATTTTCTCATCTGTATGCAGAGAACCTTGTGAAGACTGCCCACTTGATGAGTTTACCTAAAGCTAGTGAAAGTCTTAAACTCTTCAAAGCTGATCTGCTGGATGATGGCTCCTTCGATTCTGCCATAGATGGTTGTGATGGAGTTTTCCACACGGCATCACCTTTCTTCTTCAATTCTACCAATCCAGAGGTGCTTTCTCTCATACCTTTGCAGTTGTTTTCTTAACAAAGCAAATTATTGATCTGGAACTTACTCTCGTGAATCTTCTGAGCTTGTCCTTACATCTAGTGGAGATTGTTGTCATGCCTTGGTGCGTGGACTTGGCCATGGCAAAATACTGCTTACAGGCAGGCACTCACTTGTTGGCACCTCCGTGCCGGGAAACAGCTGCTGCTATAAAAGGATCTACTCAAGGAAAAGAAAAGAATGCCTCACATTACCTTGAATATTTCTGATATGGCTATATATGGAGTAATCACATCCCAATTGGATAGAGTCTGGGCCATCCCTTTGTGGATCATGATGGCAGAGTCATGAGCTTCACCCTCAAAGAAAACCTGTGGTCCAGACTGAGTGAGCCCGGAAATAGAGCCCCAAGTGATGTAGATGGGACCTCTCCTCAGTCTGCCTAAAAGCTGAGCTATGGAGCTCCATATCCTCTGGGCAACTCTACAACCCTAGAGACGGTGCTGCACAGTCTCAGAGGCTATTGAGCATCTAGGGCAAGCTAGATCCGCACCAAAGACAGCTCTCTACTGGTTAACAGTGAGGCCGCCTAGCAATAACCAAAAGAAATGGAATATCTGGCTCCTCCTGTAAAGAGTGCCAAAGCCCGTGCACAAAATTCTTATGAATAAATGGATTTATCCTAAGGATTTCCCAAAGTGGCACGAGGGTAGGAATCCTATGAATCTATTCGAGTAGGAGTAGTATGGCATTCCTCACAGTGTAACTAAAGAAAGGAAAACTCTTCAAAGGCTGCATATCCATTCCCACTCACTGGCATCCCATGGGAGATGTTTAATGGGACATCCACCATAAAGCCATAGGCACTAAGGACCTTGAGTCATAGACACAATTGGAAAAATATATTTTATGACTCAGTTTAGTAATTTGATTCTTTTACTTGTACAGTCATAAGAAGATCATGAAAAAGGTTTGATCTGTGTTAAATATTTGTCGTTATGTACTTGTGATTTTGGGATTTGGATTGTTTAGGATTTTAGAAAAGAGGATCTGTAGACAATGTGAGGAGCTTGTAGCTTGCATTCTTTTTAGTTTTAGGGCTGTGTGTGTTTGTTGAAAGAGAGTGTTTTTCACATCTATGCATATGTGGACTCTTTTGAAACCCAGCGAGGAACTTATTGTGCTGATGGGCTCACTCTGTCTCTCTCTTTTTTGCGCTTTCTCTCTCTACCCTTCCAAATTCCACTACAGTTTGGATGCACTATGTTTTGATTGTTGTTGCTTGATTGGGAAAAGACTAGTTTGTTGTTCTTGAAGGATTCATCTAACCATAGATATTTGCCCTCCCTCCCTCCCTCCCCCCCCCCCCCCCCCCCCAAAAAAAAAAAAAAGAAAAAGAAAAGAAAAAAAAGAAAAAGAAAAGAAAAGAGGTGTTTGGATACCCTACAACCACACAGCCGCTGACAAGATTATCCTTGTTTACACCTGACTTTTTTTCCTTTTGGTCACAGAAAGATCTAATTGATCCAGCAGTGAAGGGGACTATGAATGTTCTCAATGCTTGTGCGAAAGCTAAGTCTGTGAGAAGGGTAGTTTTAACATCATCAATAGCTGCAGTGATTTTCACACCTGCCAGAAGGCCAGAAGATGTTGTAGATGAGAGCTTTTATAGTGACCTGGATTTTTGCAGGCAAGGCAATGTAAGTTGCATCTTGTGTTTCCATGTGATGTACTAAATGCTTCCTTTGTGGGGTGGTGTATGCTTGGCTTGTTGCTGTCTTATTTTGTTATGATTCATTTCAGCTGTGGTACCAACTATCCAAAACGATAGCAGAAAGTGAAGCTTGGAAGTTTTCCAAGGAACACGGCTTGGATTTAGTGACGATAAATCCGGGGATGGTCGT
This sequence comes from Cibotium barometz, assembly GCF_041138505.1. Taxonomy (NCBI): domain Eukaryota; kingdom Viridiplantae; phylum Streptophyta; class Polypodiopsida; order Cyatheales; family Cibotiaceae; genus Cibotium; species Cibotium barometz. The sequence continues at coordinate 31,960,299 of NC_141081.1, read as the reverse complement.
GGGACCACTTCTGCAGCCAACCATGAACACAAGCTCGGAGTTTGTATTGAAATTTCTGAATGGTTAGTTAATAAACACCAAAGTAAATTTTTTGTGCTCCCTATGTGAGGTTGTATGCGTGCATGCTTCTTTTTTTTTTTCCGACTAGCCTAGGTCCAAGAGCCTCCATAGTTACCATTTTTCACCGCCCGTAGGCGCTCGCCCAAGGTGCTTTTTTATCCACCTGTAGGCGATGCCACCAAGGAAGCACCTAGTGGGGTTCTGAACCCAAGACCGTTAGGTCCTAGACAAACACCTTCACCACTTGAGCTATCACTGCATATGCATACCGATAGTTACTAGGTACTCAGTTTTAAGGGGCGATCTTGCAGTAAGTAACTATGTGGTTATCCTATGATGTGCCTTAGGTTCTGCTTCTACGTATCCAAATGCTGTGGTGAGTTGGGTGCATGTGAAAGATGTAGCAGAAGCTCATATTTTGGCTTATGAAGTGCCGTCGGCATCGGGACGGTATATTTGTGTGGAGCGCATAGCGCATTATCAGGAAATACTGGAGATCCTTCGGAAGCTTTATCCCAACCATCCGATACCGACAAAGTAAGCTTTTGTGGCCATTCCTGATTATAAGAATGTGAATCCTCATCAATAGTCTTGGCTGAATTTGGTTGCCTTGAGTTGTCAGGTGCTCAGATGAGTCTGCCCCTCGTGCTCCGGTCTACAGGATCTCCACTGAAAAGCTGATTCATCTCGGATTTAAATATACGCCAATTGAAGATTCTCTAAAAGAATGTGTAGAGAGCTTGATTGAACAGAAGCTGGTCAAGGGGAAGGCCTAACTTCAAACTATTGCTACATATAATGCCTTGCTGTTTTTTAGGAGGTTCTCATTTTGGAAAAGAAAAGTAAGTAGGGGGGCTGAATGCTTTGGAAAGGTTCTCAGGAGGTGCTTCCTCGGCGGCGTAGGTGCCTACAGGGATGAAAAACGGCAACTACGGGAGGATCTTGGACCTAAGGCTAGTCAGGGAAAAAAAAGTAAACTAGAGGCGTGGACTTTTGTCACTGTAATACTAATTTTAGGCAATGGTGGCTGAAGAGGTGAACTTTCCCGTTGCATATTGTATAACTACAAGATTCCTGGGTTCCAGGTAACTTTTGTAATAAATGTGGACTTCAAAACTATAGAGGAATCTCTCTCTCCTTCAACGACATGGCGAGCTCCCATCACAGAGGTGGTGGCTCCAACACATTTGATTATAAAATGGGATCTCCAGCCTTTTTTTGCTTAATACCCTAGGACAAAAAAGAGTCTATCAAGAACAAGATGGTATGACGAGTGCGAACTAAACACAACCATCTATGGTGAATTCATTTGCAAGGGTCAGCCAAAGGATAGATTAGTAGGCAACTAGCAAGAAGGCATACAATGGATTTGAGAAAGTTTTGCGGGCTTTTGTAAGGTTTTGATATGGTCCTTGCAGGTAGATCTTTGATTGGCTTTAGAAGCTTGACTTTCTAGATGAAGTGATTTGGGTTGCATGGGTCCTATATGAGTAAGCTACAGGGTTTGTCAAAAATATGGAGGGAATGTTGGAGAACCATTGGAGCCAATTAGGGCTACTCACTATGTTAACTGTTTTTAGACTTTATATTGATGAGGTGCATTGGGGTAATTTGAGATCTCATTGGGTCTTGTGAGGTATTGAAACAAAACTCTATTTCCAACTGTTTTTGGACACTCTATATTGATGAGGTGCATTAGGGTATTGTGATCTCATTTGGGTTAATGACGTATTGAAACAAAACTCTCTCAAAAAAAAAACCCCATCTCAACTGATAAGAGAAGGGCTATGTCACATAGATTTTTAGTGGATTTTTCTATTGAAATAGGTTTTTTGTTTTAGCAGTACTCGGGCAGCTCTCTCATTGGGTGTTGTTCTCTATTCAAAGCTGTTCTCTTTTACTCTGTTTTTTTTTTTTCAAGTCTTTTACTTCATAAACTAGGTGTAGAAACTGATAAAGAACTAGATACTGTCATATGAAGTGTCTTTGCAAATCTTCTATAAGATAGCAAGGAAAGAATTGAGATTCATATAATTCATTAGATAAATATAACATTTTCATTACCTTTATGGAGAATTACATCTTTTTTCTCTTCAACCCTTTGGAGACAAGTCTTAGCCATTATCAGATAACATGGATTCATCTAGGTATATATATATATATATATTATCAGATAGCAGCACAAGTGAAGGTTGTAGGTGCAAAAATGTTTACTGAAATTCAAAGTTGAATGAGACCTAGCACAAGAGCAAGAAAATTGAGGCTAATTGGGATATTTAATCTACTATTATGTGCATTTAAAATAGAGGGGTCCTATGGTGGATAGAATGAGGAAAAGCCATTAAGAAAAATATGTTAATATTTGACTTTCTCTTTCTTTAGGACACTGGCTTTTAAATATGCACAATAGTTCGTTAAACACCAACCACAAGACCATGTATCTCTTTGTTTAGGTACTTTTAATTTATTAAACTCTCCATTTCTTGAACTTTCTTGTCTTTATAAGAGCTTGGCAGTGTTGCGTGACGAGTGAAGATCAATGCAAGGATGCAACAAAAAGATACTTAGGGCTCTTGTAAAGAGTTTCAAGTTGTAGATGAGTGTGGGAGTGGGCTTGACAATAATCCCACATGGAAACTTTTGGGAGTTTTAGAGTTTTTGTATAAAAAGTGGCTCATTTGAGAGCTTATGGATACATTGGGCAAACTCATGTTTGAGCTCTCTTGAGACTAGCTCTCCCTCTTTTCCCATAGAGGTGCAAGCTCTTCTCTCTCCCCATCTACATTGTTGTAAGTTCTATTTTTGTTAATTCAATGCAATGAGTTGATATTTGTCTCTCTTCTCATGTCTATTCTCTAGTGTGTATATTTCATGGTTGATAGTTTCAAGGTTTTTGTGCATGCTAGGGAAATGAGTATTTGAGAATAAAGAATGCTTTGATCTTGTGTATGCAATAGCTAAGCTTTCTTCTTGTTTGGATGCATGGATGAGTGGAATGTGAAGTTGAGTGAGCAATAGCAAGATTGAGCTTGTGTCTGTGTTAAGTCTATGTCAATAGTAGTAGTATTCCTAGCATTCTCTCCATCAAATGGATAAGCTTTTGTGCACCGATACGGGTTGAATCCCTAGCTCCGAAAGGGATGCAAATCCCATTGGATTGAGCTACGTGTGGATCATACTACTCTTGCTACAAGTGAGAGAGTTTTCCGTCTCTCCATTGGCGCCGTTGCCGGGGAGAAGACTCAAATCCGGTTGAGAGTGTGTGGAAACCACTACCATTTTCTCTTTTGGTTGCAAAACCATTGAGTGATTAGGTTAAGTGCGGGTGTGCGATCCCGGTGTGAGTGGATAAGGTTAGGATAAGAAAAAAAACCATTGAACGGTTGAGGTTTCTCCCACATTGTTTCTTATGTTTTATTGCTTTTATTCCTTTTCAAGTACCATCATTATGCTTACATTCATTGTTTTTTTGCCATTTCATGCTTTCATGCTCTTCGTTAACATGTAATTAGTAAAAAAAATAAAAATAAAAGAGGTGTGTTGCTAAGCTCTTCCATAGCTTATGTAAGCTCCATAAGCGCCCAAGTGAGAAGCCCCCTTAAAGATGAGAGGAGAGAGGAAAAGAGAAGGGAGAAAGGAAGAGAGGAGAGGTTGAAATTTTGTTTTTTATTTTTTGTTATATATATATATATATATATATATATAAAAGAAAACACACAAAAGAAGGTGGCTGTGGCCGCGTGGCCAAAAACTGGCAAAGCGTGTAGGCGAAGGCGTTGGCAGGAGGTGGCGTGGAGGCTGCGTGTAGGCGGGCTGTAGCTGCGTGGAGGCGGAAGGCGTCGCGTGAAGGAGAGCCTAGTGCTGCTGTGGCCAACGCAGGCGGCTGCGTGCAGTTAAAAAGGCCAACCGGTGCGAAGGTGGTGCTGCAGCTGGGAAGAAGGCGAAGCTAACGTGGCTACCTCCAACGTAGGCGAAGGCCGGCGGCTGGCAGAAGCAAACGAAGGCGAAGGTGGCTGACAGAAGCAAACGAAGGCAAGAGGTGGCATGGAGGCTGCGTGTAGGCGGGCTGTAGCTGCGTGGAGGCGAAAGGCGTAGCGTGAAGGAGAGCCTGGTGCTGCTGTGGCCAACGCAGGCGGCTGCGTGGAGTTAAAAAGGCCAACCGGTGCGAAGGTGGTGCTGCAGCTGGGAAGAAGGCGAAGCTAACGTGGCTACCTCCAACGTAGGCGAAGGCCGGCGTGAAGGCAAGCTGCAGCAGACGAGGAGAAGAGCGCAAGCAGACGGGCGACAGAGTGAAGGCCGGAGCGGAGGCGAGTGAAAGGAGTCGACGTGGAGGAGGCTGACCGTTTGGAAGGAGGTGTAGGGGCTGGCGTTGCAGGCGACCTGCGTGGAGGCGTTGAAGAAGGCGTGTGGGGACCGTTGTTGCAGAAGGCGAGTGGGTGCGGCAGCGAGAAATCCGGAACGGAGCTGATACGGTTAGTGGTTTTTTTGTTTTTTTATTTTTTATTTATTTTTTTGTTAATTATAATTTTTAAAAAAAATAATAATAAAAATAAAAATAAAAAACATAAAAAATTTAAAAAAAACCATAAAACAATAATTTTTTTTAAAAAAAGAGAAAAAAAAGAGAGAGAAAAGAAAGAAAGAAAGAAAAAAAATAATTTTTGTGTTTGTATTTTGAGTCTATTTTTTATTTTTTAAATTTTTGTAAAATTTTACATAATTAGAGTACCTTGCATTTTTTTAGAACTTCTGTAATTTTGTGCATAGTTAGTATTTTTGTGTAATTAGTAAAAAATAAAAATAAAAAAATAAAAATAAAAATTTAAAAAAAAGGAGAGAGAAGAAAAGAAAATAATAGAAATAAAAATAGAAAAAAAAATTTATAAATTATGCATTTTTTAGGAATCCAAATTTTTTGCATATTCTGTAACTTTTTATTTCTTAAATTTTTGTAATATTTTACATAATTAGTGTAACTTGCATTGTTTTAATTTTTTTTGTAATTTTGTACATAATTAGTATTGTTTTAGCGTAATTCATATTTTTGTGTAATTAAAAAAAAGTAAAAAAAAAAACCAAAGTAAAAAGATAAAATCATTTAAAAAAAATAGATAGTTACACACATACTCATTTTAGTTGCATTTAGTGGTTAGGTAGGGTAAAATATATATATATATATATATATATATATATATACACATATATATATATACACATATATATATATACACATATATATATATAAACAAACAAAACAAAAACAAACAAAAAAAAACCAAAAAAATTTGACCTTATGCACTTGCGGTCGGGACGTCTTATAGATTCTGTCATAGGGCCTAGGGCACCTTCTAGAGTACCTACGCAGGAAAGTGGGACCCAATCAGTAGAAAATTTGACAGATATTGCTGAAACCTTTTCCGAATCCCAATCCGATACCCTTTCCAGAACAACTAGCTCATTGTCCATGGACAATCTAGGGCCGTCAAATAGTCATCCCTTAGCCCCAAATAGGACACCCACAAGATCTTTTAATCCATTTGAAGCTGACACTATGGGGTTAACACTCAATGTGAGACTCCAATATGTCTACACGAATGCTCAAGGAGCTGAGATCTTTAGGGATCTACAACAACGGTATCTTGTTAAGATCGCAGACATTTTCTCAAAACTTGATAGAGCACCTCTAGTCAATGACCAGGGTAACATGTACATGGGTGGAGATGGTGTTCACTCTACGAAGTCACCTACCATCCAGAGAATGTAGACAAATTAGAGGAGCTCTCTAAAACCGAGTTCTTGGACTTATCGAAGCTTTCCAGAGCAAGGGAGTCTAGAGATGATTGGCTCATTGAGCCAGACATGCCAGGACCATCCAATGCCCAGTCCTCAAAGCCATCCATAGATGATTTACTTCTTGTAGATCTGAATTTGGAAAGGGATAGGAAAGGCAAGAAAAAAATGGATCAGGGGGCTGAGAACCAATGGGAGTTTGTACGACAAATTCCAGTGACAAAGGTCTTATAGGATGACCCACTTCAAGAGGTCTATAAAGACTCTGTAGAAGGATATTATGCCACAACTAGATTGCCAGAGCTAGATCTTCCTCTAGCACTTGTGGTGGTGGGGTCGAGAAGCTTGCAGGACGACACATGAACTGAAACGTTGATAAATGGGCCAATGAATACCGAACCTTAGATTGGAAGGAGATTCGGGAGCTCACGTGGAAACGACAACCATTATTCATGGAAGTGTTCTCAACAAATACAGCTAAACCAGGAGAGACAGCCTTTCTTGGAGAAACTGTTGCTCCTCCCCTACGAGAGTTCATTAGAGAGGGACCCTCAACATCAAAGTGGACCACTGCAAGTAGCCCAACTCTAGCACCAAGATATTGTCCTACACCAAAAGTGCGACCACAGATCACACCACAACAACATTTCTCTCACTATGACAATCGGAGGGTAGGGGAGCCAACTCGGCCTCTCATAAATGCATCTCCTAAAATGCGGGTGACAAGATCTTTGGAGGGGATTGGTGAGGCAGGTAATAGGGGACCCACACCAATTTGGGATGCATGTGGACCATCTTACCAAAGAGAGGAACAATTCCCACTGAGAGTGAGAGGCCGTAGGCCCTATGATGAGTATTCAAGACAAGTAAGGCCATCAACTCTTCAGAAACTGGTAAAGAAGTATGAAGGGTCGGGAGATCCATACGACCATGTAGCAGCATTTAGGCAAGCAGTTCGAGCTGAGCAAGTGGCTGACAAGCATACTCAAATTGAAGGATTTGGGCTCACTCTTGAGGGAAAGGCCCTTGCTTGGTTTCAAGCACTAGAGGCTTCAGACAAATCTTCTTTACGAGTTTTGGAAGAGAGATTCATTGCTGCTTTTTCCTTGATGGGGATTCAACATGACACGGTAGCAAACATCTACTCTTTCAAGCAAGGTGAGAATAAGAGTGTTAGAGATTGTGTTAATAGGATGAAGCAGTACATTAACCGTTGCCCAGAAGATGAGAAGCCCGCCCAGAGTCGATTAATTTCTCTCTTCTTAAAAGGACTCAAAAATTCAACACTGCATACACATCTCTATGCAAAGAAGCATACAAATTTCAATGAGTGTTGCCATGATTCTATGGATTTCACCGATAACTTCAAATTCCAAGATGGTTCTAGCCCTGAGGTGAAACCTAGAGATCAGTGGGGTGATGACCAAAGTTCAGGGTCTAGCGCGCTAGTAAATCCAGACTAGCTAACCTAGTACTAGGAGATTGGGACAAACCTATCGCCCACCCATGCAGCCACAACAACAGCAGCGAATGAGGAGTGTACTACCTTCAGGTCCTCATCTTTGTGGAGCATGTGGCGGTAACCATAAAACCGAGGAATGTAATACCTTTTCTCCTCTAGTCACAAACCAACCCACAAAGAAGTGGTGCCAAACCTGTGCTTGGAACTTTACCCATACCACACAGGATTGTACTTGCATTGCAAGAATGAGACAGGAGCGTGAGCAGCAAAGGGGTGGAGTGGCTCCACAAATACATCAACAGTATACCAATTTTGAACGTAATCCACCGATGGCACAAGAGCAAGCACGACTTGTTCTTGGTGCTCAACCTCCTGCTCCTGGGACTGCTCCTGTGAGGGTTGTGGACTACGACAATTCAAATATGTGTAGAGACTTGGTAAACCCAGGCTATGTGGAGGAGGAATATGCATCATATTCATCCAAGGAAAATCTCTTTGAAAGTTCCGCATACCCAAGCCAAGCACTGGGGAGGCTCAACCAAGGGAACAAAATTCTTTGATGTTGCTAGGCGGGCTACCAACCTAGGACTCCAGGCCCCTCAGGACAATGGCAGCAAAGGAAAGTAGAAGCCAAACTAATGGGTCCCTGTTATGAGTGCGGAGAACCCCATTGGGCTCGTGATTGTCCACATCGCTCAAGGCAAACAGCTCGATCCAATACAACAGTACCACAGTTTCCACCAATTGAAAGATATTGTCTAGGGTGTTGTGTAGAACACTTCCCAAAGGATTGTCTGCTGAAACCACATGAGGAAGGCACCTCTCAACCAAAGGTCACACTCAACCTTGTAGGGGCAGTTCCATCGCCACCTTCATCAGAGAATGAGGATGTCGTGCCACTTAGAGTCATGACTAGATCACAGACACGAAATGCCGAAATGCAAACTGATGAGACACCTCGAACTAGGGATGCAAAGGCAAATCTAGTGGACAAGACCCTACATTCCAATAGAAAAAGGACCACTAGGAGGAAAAAGAACCGCAACAAGAAAACTAAAAGTGCATCCACTAGTTCTCAAGAAGCCTCTAAACAAAACATGAAGGATCAAACTTTTACATCCCAAGAAGTGCATGAGGAGCATCAACCTCAACCGGGGCCTAGTGCTAAACAAGATGAGACTAGTACGATCGCGGATAGTTTTGGGGGTTCTGTTTTTGTGGATAAGGTGAATGAGACTCTAGATGCCATCATTGATGCTCATAGAAGTCGCATTGTAGCTTTATCTGAGCTACCCAAGAAGCTTCAAGAATACCCAAACCCTCGTGAGGAGAAGATCAATACATCAGCAACTCATTCGGGAAGCTCAATCAATACTTGAGGGACCACCTCCACCCATTCCTCGGGGCCCAACCTCTCTTAAGCCAACATTAGAAACCATATCAGAAGTGTCATCAAGTCGGGAAATGAAAAGTGAGCTCATTTCACAAGCTCATAGCGAGAGATCTGCACCAATTGACACCCCATTGAAAGAAGGAATTCTGCCACCACCTAGCCTTGCCTTCCCATGCAATGATGAAGTTATTGATGCTAACGAGGACATGGCAAATGAGATGTGGGCAGCAGTTCATGAGAAAGTTAATGAGAACATGTCCTCTATTAGTTCACCTCCATTCTCTAAGGTGGATTTTACCAGGGGCACAGAAAACAACTTTAGACGCCCAAGCATCCAAGAGGAAGTTCAAACAATTGTTTCTCCTAGAAGTAAGCATACAATGGAAACCTTACCATCATATTTGGGAGAATATGAGAACTGTTCTCAAACCTTGAGGATACCCTCTATGCATAGAAGGGTGACAAAGGAAATGGATATGGGTATCGTGCAAGCTATTTTGTCAGCACCAGTGGCTTGTACCTTACCATTGCTTGATTTGATAAAGCTTCGACCTGAGTTGTGGAATGATATTGCCACCCACAGGTTTGTCAGAGTAAGTATTGCTACAAAAGGGTCACCATAATTGTACTATACACCTTGAGACAAAGCATGTTATGCCAGTTCCTATCAACAAAGTAGGAAAATTTTGTGAGGACGATCAGGGAAATGCTACCCTCCCATTAGAAGTGCGAAAAGTAGCTTCAACTGCAATACTTGATAGTGGTGCAGGAGTGGGCATTGTGACAAGGTCCATTTGGAAAAAGTGGAGCAAACCAGCTATTAGGAGTACCAAGATGCGCTTGCAGCTAGCAGATGGAAGCTTAGAACATCCCCTTGGGCTGCTTGAGAACATATTGGTCACCACATGTGGGATTGAATATGAGCACACCTTTGCAGTAGTGGATTTTGGAAAACATCCAAACTATGAAGTGATATTGGGTAGACCATTTATGCAACAATTTCAAATGATTCAAGATTGGGGATATAATTATTTGTACCTCCGACATGATTCTGTCATCACAAGGGTCAACCTAAAGAATCACTCATATCGTGATGTAACAAGGTCTCCAATAGATAAGTTTGATTCTGCTTCATCTGAGAGCTCAAGAGTTACATTGTCAGATGGGCGAGAAGATCTGTGGATGTGTGGAGCCTCATGTAGGGATTTCAACACTGAGAGACTTAAGGGTAATCGAAGTATATCAGATGAGGCATACATTCCACAACCCTTCCCTGAGCACTTAATTGATCCACTAGAATGGAGTCATGTCCTTGCAACATTATCGACATGTGCTTTACCTAAGCCAATTCAATTTTGTGACTCAGATGGATATGACATTATTCCTATACGAATGGTACAACCACGTAACCTTCTAGATGTTTTGTACTATGGGGATGCATCCACAACAGCACTGCATGTAGAGGAAGTCTCAGTGGAGGATTTAACACTCGAATCCAGTGGAGGATTTAACACTCGAATCTGCTAATGATGCTGATAAGAAAGATGGGTGGGACTCTGATTTTGATAATGATGTGATAATCCCTGAGGAAGAGTTAGGAAAGGCACGCCTACTCTTGAGAGGAAGAGAGGTTCAAGTAGAGATCCCTCGAAGCCGACCTAAACGTAAATGCTGTAAGAGCCATAAGAGAATCCGTAAACAAGATGAGAGGGAACGACGTGAGAAACTACAAAAAGAAAAGGAGGAAGTTAAGAATGAACACTCTCGACCACCACCTCACTTCTCAGGAAAGAATGGATATCTATACTATGTCCAAGCACAAGATAGTATCAAAGACCAAGTAAAACGATCAGATGGATTCCAAGCAGGAGAAAAGCTAAAAACTGTTAGCAAAAATCGTTAAAAAAACGAAGAAACAAAAACTCAAGTCTAAAACCGATTCAAAAGAGAATGTCGAAAGTGCAAAGATAACGGTTAAACAAAAAAATCCGATGCAAGATGGCAAAGGAGAGCTCAAAACCGCATGGTCTTCAATGAGTGACGACTCAAGTGGACAAGAACAGGGTCTCAATGTTCCCCCTAACTTCACACAGTACACTCTTCAAGATCGGAAGATTGTTCTTCAACAACCCATGCGACAAAAGCCAAGCGTGCCAGGGGTTTCATATGATGGTCCAGAAGATGCAAAAAAGATTGATATTGCTAAGCCAGGAGAAGAGCCTCGCTATGTGTGGATTGCCCCTTAGATGAGGAGAAGTTATTAATTCAAACAATAAAGGAGTATCGTGATGTTTTTGCTTGGAGTTATAAAGACCTCAAAGGAGTTGATCCAAGCATATGTCAGCATACAATTCCATTGCGAGAGGATGCAAAGCCTTCCAAGCAACGTCCTTACACTTACAATGAGAATTTTGCATGAAAGATAAAGGAAGAAATAGACAAGCTCTTAGAGGCAGAATTTATCTATGAGATTGAACACACTGAATGGGTCTCCCCTATTGTAGTGGTGCCCAAGAAAAATGGAAAACTTCGAGTATGTGTAAACCTCAAGAAGGTAAATGTAGCTACTGTACGTGATCATTACCCACTTCCAATCACGGATCATGTTCTGGAACGAGTTGCAGGAAAAAAGGCATATAGTTTCTTGGATGGATTCTCTAGTTACAATCAAGTGTCAATTGATCCAAAGGATCAACACAAGACAGCCTTTGCTACTGAAGATGGTATCTTTGCCTATCGTGTTATGCCATTTGGTCTAACAAATGCACCAGCAACCTTTCAGCGGTTAATGAGTCATGTATTCAAGGAGTACCTTAGGCAATTTCTTGAGATCTTCATGGATGATTTATGTGTTCACTCACAAGAGCATGATGATCATATAGAACACCTCCGACTTGTGTTTCAAAAGTGTCAACTTTATCGTATATGCTTGAATCTGACAAGTGCAAATTCATGGTAAGACAAGGGAAAATTTTGGGCCATATTGTTTCTCGCAATGGGATTTCAACAGATATGGATAAAATTGATGTCATTGTCTCATTACCTCGGCCTATCAACCCTAAAGGGGTACAAACATTCATGGGACATTGTGGCTATTATCGTCGATTCATCTACATGTACGCTGTCCTAGCTAGACCATTATATGCTCTTCTTGTAAAGTTTAATTGGACTGATGAGTGTGAGGAATCCTTTGAAAAGTTGAAGCAAGCATTAGTGACTGCACCCATCTTACGGGCACTAGATTGGAACCAAATCTTTCATGTCCATATTGATGCTTCAAACTTTGCAATTGGATGTATTTTGGCTCAATCGGGAGAACATAATAAGGATTTCCCAATCTCATATGCTAGTCGACAGTTGAACAATGCTGAGAAGAATTATACCACAACAGAAAGAGAAGGTTTGTCTATGATATATGCAGTGAAAAAGTTTCGCCATTACCTTTTGGCAAACAAATTCATATTTTTTGTGGACCATCAAGCATTGCTATATTTGGTGAATAAGCCTTGTGCAACTGGAAGGATTGTGAGGTGGTTTATCATCCTTCTTGAGTTTGATTTTGAAGTGGCAGTTCGAAAAGGAACAACTCATCTTAGGGCAGATCATTTATCTCGAATCACCTCTGGCGAAGCTCTTGTGGGTGTGGACGATGATATGTTAGATTCAACACTTTTCCTTGTGGAGACAGCTCCTAGATGGTCTGAATCCATCTTAGAAATTTTGACAAGTGGGCAGATACAACTAGCGGGTCCTAATGTGGACCTATGGCGACCATTCAAGTTAATCTCAGGGAGATTATATCGTCAGGGTAATGATGGAGTGTTGCGGCTCATACCTAACCCTGACCAATATGAGAAGATCTTGGAGTGGGCACATGCGGGTATCAGTGGAATCCATGCATCAGCTACTACTTGTGTGCGACGTATATCACAGGATGGGCAATGGTGGCCTACCATGCATGCGGATGCTGAAAAATTTGTTCGCAACTGTGCTTCATGTCAAATTCAATAGCCAATTCATAATGTCACATTATTCCAAATTTCAACTACACCAAGTTGGAGTAAGTATATTGTGGACTATCTTCAGCATGGTCATACGGATCAAAAAATTCCTAGATATCGAAAGCGTGCTATTAAAGTTGAAGCGGCAAACTATATGCAGATAGAGGGCCAACTCTACAAGAGGGGAAAGGATGGCAACTTACGCATGTGTGTATGTGAAGCTGACTACTTGAAAATCTTGACTCGTGCACATGCAGGTGTCGGGGGTGGATACTTTTCGGGCAATACCATAGCTAAGTTGATTAGGTGGTCTGGGCTTTGGTGGCCAACCTTACAAATGGATGCCGAAGAATATGTGAAATGTTGTGACGATTGTCAAAGGACCAAACCTCCCATTACTAAGGACAATATGCCATTGCGGCCTATGTTAAGCACACGTGCTTTTGCAAAATGGGGTATTGATTTTGTCGGTCCCATTAAACCTCCAGCTCGTCACACGCATGCAGAATATATTATAGTCGCAACCGACTATTTGACCAAATGGGTAGAGGCAAAGGGTACAGTTAAAAATGATGCCAGAACCACAGCCAAGTTCCTGTATGAGTACGTGTTTACACGCTCTGGCTTACCTATTGAAATCGTTAGTGATCAAGGTGTGCACTTTGTGAATGAGGTCATAGAGTTTTTTCTTCAAGAATTTATGGTAATTCACAAGCGTTCTGCACCCTATCACCCCCAGACCAATGGACAAGCTCAGAGTACTAACAAGATTCTCTGCACAGCACTCACCAAGATTGTTGAGGGACATAGGACTGATTGGGAGCAAAAGTTGCACTCAGTTCTTTGGGCGTATAGGACAACCTATAAAACATCTGTGTGCACAACCCCATTTGAGCTTGCTTTTGGGCTAGATGCAATTCTTCCCATTGAATTTCTTGTACCTACTCTACGAGTAGCTAAACAATTGGACTGGACTGGTCATGAGCTTTCACAACGCGTTGATGAATCGAAAAAGCTTGATGAGACTCGCTTATTGGCGGTAATGGGGATGTATGCCGAGAAGAGAGACAGAAGCAATGGTATGATAGAAATGTAACAATTGGCCGATTCAAAAAAGGGGACCTAGTGCTCTTGTACACACTTAAGAAGCATAAGCGAAAGCTCAAGAAACGTGGCCTAGGACCGTTTGTGATTAATGAGCTTACTCCAAGTGGTGCAGTGCGTTTAGAGACACTAGAGAAGGTGAGCAAATGCCTAACTTCATTAATGGAAGTCGTCTCAAGAAATACAATGAACCATTAACTGAAGCCATGCTTCAACAAATGCATGCTGCACAATCACGGAAAGAAGCACTTGACCTACTTAAACATCAGGCTCAAGAAGAGGCTAAAGCTAGAGTTGCAAAAGCCAAGGACCGTCGCAAGGCTTCTATGTTGGCCTTACAGTTGGCTACTGATGAACCATATGTCGATCCATTCAATATTCAAGTGTGCCTTCATCTTCATGAGACTACCTACTTTGTCTCTGCCTTAATTGACTCTGGTGCAGATTATAATGTTCTCTCGTTTGACACATGGATAGCCTTGGGACAACCAACACTTGTGTACATTCCTATTGACTTACGAAGCTTCTCATGTGAAGATAACCCTATAGAGGGAAAATGTGTCATTATGATGTCCATTCAGGATCACCAGATGTCAGTGCCCTTTTATGTGGCAAGTAAGTCCAAGGTAGTGGTAGAGGCTGTTCTCGGTCGATCATGGTTAAGTGCTACCAATTGCTCATTAGATTGGAAGAATAGACAATACAAATTGCAAATTGATCCTGATTGCATTCCAGGATCTGCTACTCCACGAGCTTTATCATGTCAAAAGGGTGGTGTTTCTACCCTACACAACCCACTTTCAAAATCTGATCTTGAAGCTCCAACATAAATGATGTGGATAATTGATGAGTACTCAAGTGAGGGCCATGGCTGGCATGTTCCAACTACTTTAGTCACTGCTCAAAGAAGTCCAGGCAAGAAGGAACTATCAATTTGGCTACCCAAAGATGCATACAAACTTGTGCCATCTAGCTTAGTTGCTAAGCCTCCTAAAAAGCACATCTTTTCCAAGCCTAAACCTCAGATTGTTACTCGTTGGGTCCCAAAGCATGTTCTTAAAGCACAAGGCTATTATGAGGGTGCAACAGCAATTTGGCTTCCTAAATGCCATGGTTTGCTAGGGGTAAAAGAGTGTATCAATAAGATCCCAAAAGCCACCCTTGGTTTTCCATATCAGACACCCCCACATTGCACTACATGTACTCGTCCCTTCTCATCACTCACACACACTCACTAGCATGAATTAGAGAGAGATATTGGCAAGAGGATTAGCAAGAGTAAGACTCTATTGCACAATGGGAGAGTATCCTTGTATTATGAGAGATATTCACTTATATACATGGCCATAAGTGTTCACACTCACTTAAATTGTGGTCAGCTAGGCACTTTAGGCTCATAAGAGGCCTAATGCTATTACAATGACTACTCTCATATTATATCCCCATAAATACATCACTTAGGACTTCATCCTAACTTACTACCACACACTCTTGAAGCAAGAATCGCTATAAGTATCCCTTCAAACCATTACGGGCGCCCGTCCACGTTATAGATTTGGATTGCTTCATATCTTGAATGTTTGACCTTTTGGTGTATCTACTTTGACTCCTTGATATATATAAGATAATGGTAGTAGCTCTTATTAACCCTAGAAATGGGTTAACACTTAGTGACCTCAAGATATCTCAGCCATTGGGCGTCCATGGGTTTACTTCGTAATAGGGCATTTTGTCGAGCGATATACCTCTTGTGTTTTCGCCATCTTCTGAGGTGTTGGGGTACTGGTGTGGCCTTGTGACACCCAGGCCCTTCTGTGCTGGAGGCTTCATCCTATGTATCTTCTTCTCTTGGTTTGATATTTAACATGCACACTAAGGTGGTAGGAACATTCCCTGATTCAACATATTGGGTTCCTCTGGGTTGCAACATATCTATAGTGGCAAGCACATGCATTCAGTTTTCACTAAAATCTAGAGGTGGAAGCAACGCGTACATTGCAGCCTCTTTCTCTTCCCTTGAATTCTCCTCCATTGGTTGACAAACTTGTAGGGATGTGGTTCGCTCAATGGTGACCGAATCATTCCCAAAAATTTCCCTTCCATTGGGTGTGCCTTCCACATTTGTAGATCAATCTTTAGAATCTGCGAATCCTTTCAAACATACACTTGATCTAACGCTAAATCATGCACCAATTTGGCTTCCTTCATGAAAGGTCTGCCCAAGATAATGTCATATGAATCTAGTTGGCGCAGAAAGTCCATTACAACAAATGTATGATGGTAGTGCAACAAAAAGAGCTTAAATCTTACGTTTTTCAACAATCCCATAGGTCTTGAAGATGTTCCGTCGCCATTTTAACAATTAGATGTACTCTTTCCAAATCTTGTTTACCCCAATTTTCCCAACATAGTTTCGTAATGATGCTCACCCTCGCTCTTCCATCTAGGATAGCCAGTGCTGCTTGGTACCCATTATGATAGATTGGGATTGTATCATTTGTGTCATCACTCTCATAATACTGGCCCAGTTAATTGACAGGTATTTTGAGATGAATCAAGGAGTTCTCACCTTCGCATGCTCTAGTTTTTCTCTACTAGAGGGGATTGGGTCTCCTGTGCTGTGGACATTGGGATGTCTGCCCACAATGCTGGAGTATTGCGTAATAATGGCCCGAGTGGCATTTTAACGGTGGCGAGACAGTATGGCTGCGAGACTGCCTATGTCTCTTGGCTCCCTAGCAAGTGAGGGCTCCTTCCATGTGTTTGTCACATGTACCCACCCCTAGGGAATGAATGGATGAACAAGTCTTGTTATGCTTCCTTAAACATTCTTGCCATGAATTCACTGTGTCCCTCCCTGGCAAGTGAGGGCTCCTTCCATGTGTTTGTCACATGTACCCACCCCTAGGGAATGAATGGATGAACAAGTCTTGTTATGCTTCCTTAAACATTCTTTCCATGAATTCACTGTGTCCCTCCCTTAGAGTCTTATAGAATTGGAGTAGGCACATCCAATTTCCTTTCCTTTATCAACTCATTTCTTGGATACATTGTATCCCTAGCCCTGTTAGCCCTATTAGCCCTTAATTTAGCTTCGTGATTTTGTTGGCACTCCTCAACCAGGGCCTTAGCTTCTTCAAACTTCCTTATCTCTTCTTCAGCATTCGGGTATTCCCCAATCCCCTTAGGGGTTACTGGTCTCTCTCTTTGGTTTTCTTGGTCATGCCCATCTAGTTTCGGTAGTTGGTCGCTCCCTTCCTTTGATTGGGTGGATCCAGTGTCAATGGTATCTTCTTCGGATCCATCCTAGATTGTGACCATGGTGTCACCTTTACCTACTTTTTTCACTCTTCTCCTTCTTCCAGTTTTAGAAGTTGTGA
Source organism: Cibotium barometz (assembly GCF_041138505.1). NCBI lineage: Eukaryota > Viridiplantae > Streptophyta > Polypodiopsida > Cyatheales > Cibotiaceae > Cibotium > Cibotium barometz. The sequence goes on along the minus strand of NC_141081.1, from coordinate 31,943,109 downwards.
CATCTACTGGGTTTCCCCTTTGTCCACTTGTTTTGCTTGTGCTTATGTCAGGACATTCAGTGGCATGATATTCCCAGGTTACACACTTATGGTCATGATAGTGGCATGGTTAGAAATGGAAGAAGAACCATTGGCGCGATATGGGCATGTCTTTGATCAAATGATCAACCCCACACTTAACATAAGTAAGTGTTGGTATGTCGTTAAGTTGTGCTGCCATTGGCTGATCTTGGCCCACATGAACCACATTCTTATTAGGACAATCTACTATTCGATGAGGTCCACCGTAATAGAAACATTGTATTGGTCCCCTTCTCATGGTCGTGTTTATGTCCTTGCCTTTCCATTGTACCATGGTTTGAAACACTGGACTTGGCGTATTGTTTTGTAAGACATAATACTCTAACGTGATCTCCACAGGCTCCTCATAGTAATCATTATTGATTTCTAACTCATGCATGACTTCCCCCTCGTCCAAGGTTCCTTAATCAATGCTTGGTTGATTTTAGCCTATGGAGGTTGTGGCGGTAGAATAGGCGGCGACAAAGATGACGTGTCCTATATCCAAAACATCCCTCTTTGGTAAGTAGGCTGGGTTTGATTGCCATGTAGCTGCAGTGGTTTGCACTGGTGGTGCTGGTAAGGCTAGTGGCACTTTGGGTGCCGGTAGTTGTGATACAGGCTAGACCCTCAGATACCTACACATGGAAGTGTCATGGTTTCCTAATCTCACACAATGAGCACAATAGAGTAATTGCCTTACTCTTAGTTGAGGATATTCAGTAGTGGTGTGATTCAATATGAAAAGGGAGCACTAAACCAGATCTCTCCGGGGGTAGAGATGAGTACTTCTCTCCCATCCTTGACTTTTAATTTATCCAATATGGCATTACTGAGGTCGTCCATAGTCATATTTCCAACTTTCTTGCTCTGGGTTCCAGTGTCCTGGGGTGACTTGAGACTCGCGATGTTGTTGCTATTGAAGCTACCTTGGCATCTTCAAGTTGTGGCAATTCAAGCATATTGTCTTCATATTCTATTGCCAGCTTACATCATGCATCTAAGGTAGCCAGTTCCTAGCTCATAGTACCCGACAATATAATCACATAAAAATATCCAGATGGAATCTCCGTTGAAGATCAGCAAGATCAACCAACAGATCCATATAAAAAAGCCATGGACTCATCCGTTGAGGACCAGCAAGGTCAATCAACCAGATCCATGCCCGAATTCAGAAAACAACTCTTACTCCTTGTTCCAATATCTTCCCCGACGTACTCGTGGGTATCTTCAGTGACCCAGAGCCCAAGCACCGTATGGTCAACACCCTCTAGGATCCTTCGTAGGTCACCTAGTGCTTCACTCATAGGCCGCTTCCTTGGTCCCTTATCCATTGTACCGGAAGCTCACCATTTAATCAAACCAAGGCTGGTCAAGACCTCGGCCGACCTTGTTATGCGAGACGTTCTCCGATGACTTTCCGTCAGCAGTTGCAACTTTAATAGATAGGTCTCCACGACCTCATTCACAAGACGATCAAAATGCTTCCCTAGCATTCTTGACATAAAACAGTCATTTAAAAACAAATTTCACAAACAAATACAGCTCCAACAATATTTCTATCTTTTCCCATTACTCCGCATCCTTTCACATTAGACCCCATCTTTTTTTTCATCTTACCATATTTTATTTTCATCATCGATCCCTATCACATCATATCATTCCTACATCAAATCACATCCAATCGCATCATCCACACATCAATCCACATTATCCATACATCCATCCACATCAATCCACACGTCAATCCACATCATTCAAACATCCATGCACATCAATCCACATTATCCACACATCAATCCACCTCATCCATACATCCATCCACATCATCCACATCAATCCCCATCATTCACTCATCATACACACACCAATCCACATCAATCCACATTATCCACACATCCATCCATATCTTCCATACATCCATGCACATCAATCCACACATCAATCCACATCATTCAAACATCCATGCACATTAATCCACCTCATTTCATAAGCATTCCCATTCTCATCTAATCATATCTTTTTCTATCTCATCATTTATTTTCTCATTTTTTCTCATCAGATCTCACCCACTTGCATCTACCCATATATCTCATCACTTCACATACATTAACATCTATCCAGTTTACATCGCATCTTATCACATTCATTTCACATCACATCTCATTCATTCACATCCTGATTCACATGCTAACACATTCATTCATGTCCCTTATCGTTCATTCACATTCTGATTCACATCACATCACATCCATTCACATCACTTATCATTCATTCACATCTCGATTCACATCACATCACACCCATTCACATCCCTTATCATTCATTCACATCTCGATTCACATCACATCACATCCATTCACATCCCTTATCATTCATTCACATCCTATATCATTCATTCACATCCCGATTCACATCCATTCACATCCCTTATCATTCATTCACATCCTATATCATTCATTCACATCCCGATTCATATGCTATCACATTCATTCACATCCTATATCATTCATTCACATTCCTTATCATTCATATCTATCCAATTTACTTCACATCTCATCGCTTCAATTATCATTCATATCCATCACATTTAATCCATATCTTCCATACATCCATTCACATCAATCCACACGTCAATCCACATCATTCAAACATCCATGCATATCAATCTTCCTCATTTCATAAGCATTCCCATTCTCATCTAATCATATCTTTTTCTATCTCATCACTTATTTCCTCATCAGATCTCACCCACTTACATCTACCCATATTTCCTCATCAGATCTCACCCACTTGCATCTACCCATATATCTCATCACTTCACATACATTAACATCTATAAAATTAACATCGCATCTTATTACATTCATTTCACATCACATCACATCTCATTCATTCACATCTTGATTCTCATTCACATCTTGATTCACATGCTAACACATTCATTCATGTCTCTTATCGTTCATTCACATTCCGATTCACATCACATCACATCACATCACATCCCTTATCATTCATTCACATCTCGATTCACATCACATCACATCCATTCACATCCCTTATCATTCATTCACATCCCATATCATTCATTCACATCTCGATTCACATCACATCACATCCCGATTCATATGCTATCACATTCATTCACATCCTATATTATTCATTCACATCCCTTATCATTCATATCTATCCAATTTACTTCACATCTCATCGCTTCAATTCTCGTTCATATCCATTACATTTACATCCACATATATTCTCCCACATACATCTACATCCATACTTATCACATACACATCCACATCTATCCTTTCACATACATCCACATCCATACCTATCACATACACATCCATATCTATCCTTTCACATACATCCACATCCATATTTATCACATACACATCCACATCTATCCTTTCACATACACTCATCCACATACATTCTTTAACATGCATCCACTTCTATTATTCACATACATCCACATCCATACTTATCACATACACATCCACATCTATCCTTACACATACATCCACATCCATACTTATCACATACACATCCACATCTATCCTTTCACATACATCCACATCCATACTTATCACATACACATCCACATCTATCCTTTCACATACACCCATCCACATCCACATCCATACTTATCACATACACATCCACATCTATCCTTTCGCATACACCCATCCACATCCATTCTTTAACATACATCCACTTCTATTCTTCACATACATCCACATCCATCCATCCACATCCATCCATTCATTCCCATCTATCTGATTTGCATCCCATCTCATCACATTTATTTACCTCTCATTCTCATCACATTTATCCATCCATTCATTCTCATCTATTTGATTCATATCACATATCATCACATCTATCTACCTCTCATTCTCATTACTTCAATTTTCATCACATCTATTCTCTATTCATTCTCATCTATCCGATTTACATCCCATCTCATCACATCCATTCTTAGAATGCAAGAGAATCCTTATTTTTTTATATAAAGATTCTTTACAAATCTATTTATGCATAATTTTAATTTTAAGGAGAATAACACTTTCAAAATAAAAATAAATCTTTTATGCATCTTTCTATGCATAAATTCAATTTTAATGAGAATAACTCTTTTGAAATAAAAATAAATTTCTTTATGCATCATTCTATGCATACAATCAAAATTGATGAGAATAACTCTTTTGAAATAAAAATAAATTCTTTATGCACCTATTTATGCATAAAATCAAAATTGATGAGAATAACTCTTTTGGAATAAAAATAAATTTGTTTATGCAACTTTCTATGCATAAAATCAAAATTGATGAGAATAACTCTTTTGGAATAAATTTGTTTATGCAACTTTCTATGCATAAAATCAAAATTGATGAGAATAACTCTTTTGGAATAAAAATAAATTCTTTATGCACCTATTTATGCATAAAATCAAAATTGATGAGAATAACTCGTTTGAAATAAAAATAAATTCTTTATGCACCTATTTATGCATAAAATTAAAATTGATGAGAATAACTCTTTTGAAATAAAAATAAATTCTTTATGCACCTATTTATGCATAAAATCAAAATTGATGAGAATAACTCTTTTGAAATAAAAATAAATTTCTTTATGCACCTTTCTATGCATAAAATCAAAGTTACACTTTTAGAATACACAATTGGTGGGGATTACGCTTTTTTGGATAGTAAAAGATAAAACTTATTTCACCAATTTTTAGAAAATTTTGCCATAACTTTCTTTGTATGGCTGACATTTTTCAAAATTTCCTAACTTAAAATTACTTAAAAATTATCCCCAATTAGTTTTAAGCACTCTAAACTAATCAAAATTCACTTTTAAATGGTTTTAAGCACTCTAAACTAATCAAAATTCACTTTTAAAAGAGAAACAATATGAAAAGTTTAATTCCAACAATTAGATTACTTAACTAGGATAAAGAAGGGCTGAATTTAAGAATGAGAGAGGGGGAAAGCCTTTCCAAGAAGGCATAGCATCTGTTTATCATTTTAAGATAACAAACAAATTAAGGCCCCTGAGTAAACAAGTGGTGAGCGTTCTGGTTGCCAATGATGCCATAGGTACACCGATGAAGGAAGGAATTGGAATTCAGGATTCAACTGGATAATTAGAGGATTATGATCAGTAACACTATGGTTTCATTAAATGATTGTCTTAAAGATTGTTGAATCTGTGAAAAATATTGTTGAATGTGTGAAAAAGGCAAGTTCATATTGGGTGTGTAAGTGGTGTGACTAGTTTTATGTTTGCATGAATATCGGGCTAAGGGGCCTCGGAACTCTTTTCCCTAGTACTCGGGACAAAACCTAACCAAATTCCTAATTGGATCCCATCACTACAGTGGTTGGGCGGTTGGCTAACCCATGGGTTAGGCTGGACTGATAGATCCGTAAATCGAGACTCAATTGTATAGTACGATAGATGAGGTAAATCCTGGATAAAAATTGTTCTATGGAAAAGTTTCAATGGCTGTGCCTCTCAATGAGGAAAAAAGCATTGGTCTCTATGATCTAAGTACAATCTTTTTCCTGATCTGATTATGGGACTTACGGGTTCGGTCAGATCAGTTCAGTTAGTTCAGGCTTTTGACTACGTTAGAGAAAAGTTATCTTGGAGGAATCGCCTGCCGTGCTTTCCGGGCAAGGGAAGTTTTTTCGAGTTTGGTTTTGGAAGAACCGATGGATTAGTCTCTTGTCTGGATATCCGTGGGCGAGGCCCCGAGTGTGGGACCCTGCCCCGTGAAAGAAGTGCTACTTCCGCTGCTAGCACCCCCAAATTTGTTGCGCAGTGGGGTCAGGGATCTTACAAAGGGTCGAGTCCAGAGAGTTGCACTTGTCCAACCCTAAGAGGGCCAAGTCCTCGATGTGAAGCCGATAGGGGCTCACTCCACCTCTTCTTGTGTCACCCAAAAAGAGATCCAATGGCTAGGTAGAGAGAAAGAAGGAAGGAAGCTATGGAGATCTCAACCTTCACCTCATGCAACTAGCATGCAAGAGGGACTTGGTAGATAGACTAGAGGAGAAGAGAAAGGAGAACATTACCATCCCTAATTACATACACCGACAATCAAACATGTAAGCAAGCAAGAACACAAGCTAACATGCATCCACAAGCTCAAATGAGAGAGAGAGAGAGAGAGAGAGAAGAGGCAAACTCTAATGAGACAAATGGGATTGTCCCTTTTCATATTCCATAAAATGATTTATATACAAGAGCTCATAATTACAATGGCCGGCCGCCCATTTACAATTGGGGGCCCAAAACTAGTCTTTGACCGGCGTTGCACGGGCCATAAGCTCGATCATCCCATGTCTCTTATACATTAAGCACATTGCGCTGTTACAAAAGATAAATTACAAAGAGTGTAGCCACACAAAAGGTAATGTTAATCGGAGTGGTTAACACATACCACATGGCGCCACTCTCTCCCTCTATCACACCACATTAGGGTTTGGAAAAATATAGGTTCGATTTAGCTTAGAGCTTGTTCAAATTTGTGCAGAGCTTGCTCACATTTGTCGGAAAAGGAGAAGTATCCTCTTCAAAATTTTCAAGTTTTAGTTATATTTTACAAAATTTATCGAAAAAAATACCTTCTCAAAATGTTCAATTTCCTCTTCAAATTACAATGAGAAGGTTTTCAATGAGGGTCAATAAAATATAATTCCCCAACACTGCCAGTGACCACATTGGTGCCTCTCTCTCCCCCAAAAGCATCATTGCAATGCACCTTTTCACCACAAAATTAAACCTCCCCATACATTCAAACCAATCAAAAAATTCCTCTTTACCTTAAGCCAAAAATCCCTACCCCCACCCAACAAACACTATGGGTTTCTACCATTGTGGACAGGCCAAAAAAAGAATGGTATATTTTTAAAATTTATTTTCAAACAAGAAAAATAATGTTCAGGTGCTCCACCAAAGCAATGTTCATTCTTCATCAAAGTAATGTTCATGCTTGAAAAGTAATGTTCATGTGCTCCACCAAAGTAATGTTCGTGCTTGAAAAGTAATGTTCATGTGCTCCACCAAAGCAATGTTCGTGCTCCACTGAAGTAATTTTTAAGCTCCACCAAAGCAATGTTCGTGCTCCACCAAAGTAATGTTTGTGCTCGATAAAAAAATGTTCATGCTTCACCAAAGTAATGTTCATGCTTGAAAAAAACATTAGCACCAAACTAATACACCAAAGCAATGTTTGTGCTCCACCAAAGTAATGTTCATGCTTGAAAAAAGCATTAGCACACCAAAGCATTTAAAAATGTACTTTAGTATATTTTTTAAGGCTATTTTTTAAAAAAGAAAAGAATTGGAATCAATTAAAATTAATTATTTGCTAAGGTATTTTCATTTTAGTTTTAAAATTGGTTGATGCATATATTTTTTAAAAGAAAAGATGCCAAGTCTAAGGCGTCCCCCAATGGTCAACTTTGTAGTTCCTTAGTCAATTATTAATAGCTTAATTTTAGCATTTTATGAGTAAAGGTTTTAGACATATCTTTAAAGAAAAATTTAAAAATACTTTACTCATGAGTAAAGTTTTTTTTAATGACCTAAAAAAGGAAAATTTGAAAAAATTTAAGAACATTAACAATACAAAAAATGGTTTGAATTTCGGGGTATAAGTACTCATATAGCAAAATAAAAAATGCATAGTTTCTCTAGTTTATACCTCCAGTCTATACCAATAATTCAATGATTCAAATTGTCAGTTGATCATGGTAATTTTTTATAAACCCTACACATGATAAAGGTTCGTAAATACTTCGTAAATACAAAATAAGGAAAAAAAACCCCATTGTGACCATTAAGTTACTCATTAGTAATGTCCACACTGCCACATTTTATAGCATCGTCACTTTCCTCCTTGGATGAAGTAGATCAAGCCTATGCCTTCAAGCTATGTACGATAGCATTGTCTTCATCTAAATTTTGAATTCTTTGAGTCTCTAATGCACAAAACAAGTGTTGATATTTTAAAAATCTAAGAAACATATGTAATAACTTTTGGATTCTTCTAGAAAATGTAGAAGGTTAACCAATTCAAGATGTACACAACACCATGAATCATAAACTAGTGGTGTGGTAGAGGGGCTTAAATCCAGCTTTTTGTAAATATTTTCATAGAAAAAAGAATGAGGGGATTTAACATCAAGTTAATGGTTAACTTGAAATCAGATATTGAATTAATGTTTAGCTTCACATTCAACATCGAGCTTTTAGCTAACTCAATGTTTAGCATTGCCTTTATCTTAAAAGAGGGTTTATAAAGGGAGTTAATGCTGTATAACCTTCCACTCCTTGCTACATTGCATCATGGAGATAACTTGAAGAGTTGTGGTGAAATCATAAATTGACATGGATATAGCGTCGACTATTATGTCTAATTGTTTGATTATAGAGGGTGTATCATTGCCATTGCTTTGGTAGTATTATAGCTAGCCAATGATGAAGGTGGGATGTTTTAAGAACACTCTTCACAATTTTAAGGAGTGTCGTTATGTGTTCACTTGCATTTCAATCTCATATAGCAATAATATATGTGAGCAGGGGCTGCTTTATTCAAGAAACCACCTCATAATACTCAATATCTTAAGTGTGCATAATGGTTTTCCATGGTCCCATTGAATGTGTTTACCTGCTTGCAAGCCAAGGTGCTAGCAAAAGCTAAAAATCCTATAACAAATGACTCTATACGGCCTGCTCCTATGATTATGCAGTAATCGATTTCTTATAAAGTTGATGCTAACCTTTTCTTTTACTTTGGTTGTTTTCCTTTGCTAAGCTAGGCACTTTTAGTAAGGTTGATGTGAACTAAGCTTTAGCATTTGCTTCTCGTCATGCTTTCTTGTAACTCCTTCTTCACTGCTTATGTTGTTCTTCCATCTTGCTTTTATTGTTTCTGGAATTCTTGTATCAGTCCTTCTAGCTCCTCCACCTACACCTTGAGTGCGAATTCATCATTTTACCTTACCTTCAAGATGCTTGGTGGTAGCCAACATATGCTCCTTTAGCTCTTTCAAGGGTTGTTCATGGCCATGCTAGTGCATATAACTATTTCTTTTTTGCTCCTTACTAGTTCTTGATGTGTCACTACATTCTACCCTTTTTATTTTAGATTTGTAAACTTCTTTTTTCCAAACCTCTAGCTCTTGCATCGATTTTGTGTTTTGCATTTGAATTTCCTTGACTTCTTTGTTGCCACTGCCATTGTCGCCTTTTGAGGCTTCCTATCTAGCCTTGCTCCCATCCTACCCTCCTGTCAACCTTTTTTATTTCGGTCCTTTTGGCAATCCTCCCTTGTTGCTCTTTTTCACCATCTGGATTCTGGTCCTCCTTCCCATGGAGAATTATTTGACTGCAAGCTAGTGTAAGAGCCTCTATGATAGTTTAAAATTTTGTACATACTCCTCCCACACCCCCTTAAGCTCGTTGATGGCATGCTCCTCCCATTCCTTCATCTTTTTTGCATTAAGCTCAAAGAGTTCTAGGCATGGGTTTGGATATCGAATACCACCAATGGTGCTTCGACTTTTACTAATTCCATCTTAACACAATCTGCTCTCTTTGGTGCACAATGTTTTTATTTTTTCTTAAGGTTCCTTTAGTATATTATTTATTTTGCCCTTTGTGCTTTCAAGTTAGAGAAGGGTTGTGTCTAGATCTTATTTCATCTTAAGTCCCATTAGGGCCAAAATTGAAAAATTTTGGGCCTTATAAGAAAGTGATTAAGATGTTATAGTAAAGGTTTTAGAGGTTAAATGTCTCCAAATATGACGGTTTAGACTAGATTCATGGCTATTTTTTAATTTCTAAAGCATATCTTTGAATATATCTCAAAAATCACTTTTTCGTAACTCCCTTGTAATTTGAATATTATTAATCACACTGACATCTACGGATTTCCCTCCAACATTCTTCCCTCCAAGCCGTTTTTTGAGCTTTTCTTGGTCGTTACCTAGCCCTAATACAATCTTTCATAGCAGCTAACGGTAACAGAATTTTTTCTAATCTTTTAAGAACCTGCAAGTTTTGTTAACAACCTATTCTAATCTTTTACAACTTTCATTTACATCTTTTAGAAGTTTAGTTTGGGATATGTCTAATTTAGATAGTCCCTCCCAAATAAAGTTTCATATGAATATTAAGCTCAATCTTAAATATGCAACCTAGTGTAGGGCAAATCAAATGTCTTTGAAAGATGCAAATTAAGCAAACCAAATTCGGACGGAAGGGAGGAAACACATCAATTTATGGGTTGATGGTAATCTCTACCCAAAAGATCCCTCAACTAGAAGGTGTCCTTCTTTGTATTCTATTCATGATCTTATCCGATTTGTAGGAGATGGTGTAAATGGTCATTTAGGATACTGTACAAGGTTATGCCAATCTAGGAATGAACAAGCACATCATATTTTGAACTTAAACACTGCTTTGATAAATTCTCAAACACATGTTACTAAGCTTGAAAGAAAACTCAAATCTCTTGAAGATTTAAACGAGTACTTAAGTGGTAAATTGCAAAATCTTAAAAACACACCCATTGGGTTGAGAGAAATGACAAGGGAAATGAAACATATAAATAATTTATCTGAGAATTCTGGGGCAAGAAAAAGAAGGATGAAATTAGCAAGACAATATGTCACTTAAATTTTTGGTCTAAACATGTATGATTCTGAAGATAGAGTATAACTTTTGAATGAGACAATGAATAAAACAGACATCATTAAAGTTCTTAAGCTACAAGAACATTTATCATTAAAAAAAATGTTCTTAAAGAGTTGCTTAAGGATATCAATTCACTTTTGTAGATGTTCCACAAATTGCAGAGACGTGTAACACAATGGGTGTAAGTAGGAGGGGATATCAGGCTTTATCTGGATTATGGTTTAAAAATTTAAGACATTAAAAAACAAAGGCTTTTGGATTGCCAAGGCCACACAATGTTGTCAAAGCACAAAATCAATTGAATCTAGAAATACCTAACTACTTTGGAGATTATTTTCATATAGAGGACTCCATGCTATTTGAAAAATAAAAAAGAAATTCTATTTTTGAATATACTTCTTTTAATAACATGTGGATGGACCTAAGAAGAGTTCAAATTGCTATGGTGCAGCTGTATGGAATTGAATGTAATGGGCATTTGAAATTTTTCTTAAAGTTGGATGGAGCTCAAAGTCAAAAGAGCTAGAAAATAGAGAGGGTAAGAATTTCTCTTATGAATAGAGCATTGGAGTATAGCCAAGGTATAAGAGATACCCCTGGTCATAGTGTGAAATTAGAAATGGAGCTGTGGTGGATTGGATGTGCCCAAGTAGTACCGGTAGAAAACCATCAAACACTAAAATGGCTTTTTTCTCATACTCAAATTCCTAGCATTATTGAATCTGAAAATGCAGGTGAATGTCTCAATGTTGATGGTGTTGGAAGTTTTACAATTGAATGGCATATGAGTGCAGATTTAAAGGCATTAAAGTAAATGTTTGGTATAAGTGGTGGTGCTAACACTAAACATTCTTGTCTTTATTGTATGGCAAGTATGGGGACACATGAGTGGTGTAACACAAGGGCTATTGGTGGAAGGCCACCCACAAGGAGTACGGTAGATTTATCAAAATTCAAAAGGACACAAATGATTCACGATCCTATCCTCCCTATTCAACTCCAGAATGTTCATATTTGTACTTTGCATGTTGAAATAAGAATACTAGATAAACTTCTTCATCTTCACCTAGACTATGCATATTCAATCAAGCCTTCAAATATTGCAAATGAATGCATAGATAAATGTGAGGTCTTGCTTTCAAAGATGGGTTTCCATGGTGGTCAAGTTCACATGAGGAAAGACCTTGATCTTTCTGGTAAGACAGGTGATGTTACAGATGTATCAATGGGAGGATCAAAGGCTATAATATTTTTGAGCAATCATGATAAAAAATAGATAAATGCCATGTGGGAATGTTGGAAAGAGCTTTGCTAATTAACAATAAATGTAGCAATCTACAGGTAGCAAGTAATCTACAAATGTAGCAAGTAATCTATAGGTAGCAAACAAGAGAATGGAAGTGTGGATGCTACTTGATGAATTTCTTAAGCTTCTAAGAAAACATAAAAGAACAGTGACATATGCATAGGATTTCAAAGAAGTAATCACAATTCTTATTCAGGCAATTACGCTGGCATGGGGAGAAAAAGATATCGCATATTATTTGGTAAGACAAAAAAGCCTTTACATGCTATTTCTTTCAGCCATTTTCTTTGTATGAAACAAACTTGGCTAATATACAATATTCTTGCACATGCAACATATTCTTTATATTCATGGGCCATTATTTGTTAAGAACCAAGGACCACTTGCTACCTGGAGTACTCAAGGCATGGAAAAATCACATTATCAAGCACGCACATCATTTTTTAGGAGTACAAGGCATGGAGGAGGACAAACAAGGAGCAATCAATTGAAAGAGCTATTCAACTGGTTTTTTAGAAGACAACTTCAAAGAATGATAGCATGAATTTAGTAGGAGAAACAATGCTAGTTTTGAACATAAATATATTGGCAAAATAAGTTATATGTACAAGCTCTTGTATAAGAGCAATTTTGAATAGAAATTACTTCTTGAGTTTTTTTTTTACATTTTTGTTTTCAGGCATATCTCCTCTATATCTCATAAACTTCTTCCTACTATATCCACCAAGAAGGTTGACATCTGTCTTATTATCTGTAATAGCATAAGATGAATAGCACAAAAAATAACCAGCCCTTAAGGCCCAAAACCCAAGACCATATCCAAAAATTCTGATTGCAGCTGTCTTCTCCAAGAGAATTACTTTGTTTGCATTAAACTGGATATGGAAGAATCCCATCAACCTTGAAAGAACTTTAAGGGCTAACATTGGTGCATCTAGATTATCTGAGAAGACACTGTGATAAACAATGAAAACCTCCTTGTCCATATATGGCAAATAGTGGGCAAGGGTTGAGTCTTTTTTGCTGGCATCCTTCTCTACAGCTCCCCTTGAACCCATTCCTCTACCCAAGAAGTTGTCTTCATCTACAATTTTAATTTGCACAATAAACAAATAGAGTCAATTTAACAAACAAAGGGAAACAAAAACCAAGGATAAGAATGCCCAATTAATCCAACCAAAAGTTGAACTCACTTTCTGATTTTCATCTTCTTCAAGCACTTTATCTCTCCATAAATTAATGGAGTCATACTTCTCTTCTATTGGCTTAGAAACCTATTGCTTCTCTCTCCCAAAATCAGCAACTCCAAGGGTCTCCAGTCTCTACTCGAAATCTTCATCTTTAAGAGTTGGAGATTCCTCTAATGCCCTTCTAATACACAAAGACAAGGCATTTTATCCATCAATAAATCTTTCATTGGAGGTCTATGTATCCAAATCAATGAACTCCTCCTTGTGTTCATTCTCAATGTCTATGAAGCTTGAAGTAACATCACAACCCTCTGCTATAATATTGACATACAATAGTCCTCCCTAAGGTTGTAAAGTTTTTAGTTATGTGAAAGAAAAATATATTTTTCGCATTGATATGGAAGGAGGGGAGGCTTGGCAAGGTAAATGATGACTCTGAAACATCCTCCTCTAGGATAGGAGACTCTTCAATTATTGTTTCATCTTTGAACACTGCCACATCCAAACCTGCACTCAGCTCCTTTTAAATTTCATCCTCTACTGGTTCAACCAATTCTTCAACTTCTTCTTTCACCAATTCACTCAAAATCAAAGCATTCTCCTGAGATGAAGTATTCGCAACCTCTGCTAAAGTCTCCCTCATGTCAACCAAAGGTACAGGAAAAAAAGTTATGCAACAGAATTGTGAACAAGCTGTATTATGCTCAGGGCATATCTATTGTGCGGGCATCTAATACTAAGCAAAGTTTAATAATTTAAACTTTCTTGTCACCTTCCCCGTCTGTTGGGATTTCACCAATCAAAAACAAATGAAAATACTCAACTTCATTCACTTTGATTATTTGACCCTCACATAGAAGCTCCCACTCTTTAGAAAGGAAGTCCTTAGAGTGATCAAGAATAGCTTCTAAATCAAACTTTGTATTAAAAATTTCTCTTGCAACACTGAAGAAACCTAATTCACATCCCCCCTTGAGCATGAAGTCAAGGAGATTTTCACTAGGTGTTTCATCCAATATCTCACATAGACCTATTGCTAAAGTACCTGCATGCTGCTCCATGGTGTTGAGGAGGTCCTTGCCAAACGACACAAAAACATGGTGTCGGAGATATCTTGATACTAAAACTCATGGCGTTTGGTTGAATCAGGAGGGTTGACCAAACAACGTGAAATTACGTAGTCTGGCATTGGCAGAATGGCTTGAATCGTGCCGTTTAGTTCAAGTGAGAGTTGAATTTCTTTGGAAAAATGTGAAAAAGAGCATTTTTTTCTTTGATATGACACACTTCCACATGTCATGACCGTTGAAATGCCAATCTATGCAATGAATGGGAGCTTGCCACGTGTCATGACCATTGGAGCTTGCCACGTGTCTGACCAATCTATGCAATGAATGGGAGCTTGCCACGTGTATGACAGCTGAGTGCCCACGTGTCATGACCATTGGAGTCCATTCATGCAACCAATTATGTCATGACCATTGAAGTCCAATTATGTTGTGCCACATGTCACTCCTCCTCTCCCTTTAATAGCAAAATTCTACCATTTTTCTCATTTTTGTTATCAATTCATGTTTCGCTTTTGGTCCACAAAATTGAGTGCTCCTTCCCCATTCATCATGCTGTTTAGAAACTTGCCCATTTGTTGTTTTTTTCTCCCTCAATCAAACAGTGTGAATATAAGCCCTTCTTTCTTTTCTGAACCCGCTATTTCGCGCTATTTGGTTTATTTTTTAAATTCAATTTCTCATCTATTTCTCATGGCAAGAACGAAGCAAACTATTAGAAAATTTGGCACATGCCCCAACATTGCTTCTAAGGCAGGAGAGGTAAGCCATCTAGGAAGAAAGCAGCAAAGCAATCAACCTGCAATTCAGAGGAAGAAAGTTAAGTCTAGGCTTCACTACCAACTCAAATCTCTTAGGGAGATAAGAAAAGCTCAGAAAGCCACCAATCTTGTCATCCCAAGGGCACCTTTCATGAGGCTAATAAGGCAAGTTTTAGACAGGCCTTGTAGCCAAATGAAGTCAGAGGTGTTTGACTTTGTCATAACGGCAATTTTATGCTATTGCTTGTCCATAAGAGGCTTTTGAGGATTTTCTCATAGACTTTTTGAATGATAGCTATATTGTAGCTGCCCATGCCCACAGGGTGACTTTGATGAATAAATATTTTAGTGTGGTTAGTAGGCTCAGGTATAGATTTGATAATTTTTTGCAGCCTATCCCAACTTTTGATAAGCAAGCCCTTGATATCCTCAACATCCCACCTGCAAACGCCTGTTAAGCCTGTCCAGGTTGATGATGTCACTCATTTATATGAGATAAGAAAAGCTAAAGATGTAAAGGCTGAGAAAGAGCATGAGAGACAAGAGACACAAGAAAGCACAATTCTTTAGAAGATGAGATCTTGAAAGAGGAAATAGCAAGGCTTGGGGCCTTGAATCACCAAGCAAGGGGAAGAGTTCGTGGTGGCCAATTAAGGACATTAATAAGTGTCATGAAATGGCACTATAAAAGTTGTACATTATGAGATATTGACCACCCAAGGCCTAGTAAGTAAGTTTTGGGTGCCCAAGCGTGAATAACGACCAAATGTATATAAGGCATTTTCTCATAATGAAAAGACACAATCCCCTTTGTGCTATATATGGACAAATAGTGATATAAATATTACAATGAAAAGACACAATCCACAATAATTGACCATATATGGACAAATAGTGATATAAATATTACAATGAGAGCAACAAAAATATTGCTATTGGAGCGACCATTCTACCATCTACACTAGTGGTGGGCTGACCTGTGCTTCGCACATATAGAATTCCCAACTTGGTATTTTTCAAATTCCTAAGGTAATAAGGGCCTACCTCTCCTCGAACTTTAAAATTGCTTCCAGATTTTCCAAATTCTTACCATGTGACACCTTCATCAAACTACTCTTCGTTTTGTCCATGCTTAACAAAGTTAATGGGATCGCAAATAATTATTTATAGCATTATATCATAGCTTCGATAGGACTGGGTTAAGCTTGGGGCTGATCAACAGAGGATGGGGAAGGTGGTGTGCGTGACTGGTGCCTCTGGTTTCATCGCTTCATGGCTCGTCAAGCTCCTGCTCGAGCGTGGCTACACAGTACGCGCCTCTGTTCGAGACCCAGGTCTGTCTTCAAGTTCGTAGCCTTCTAGTTAGAGCAGGCTATCTGCGTTGTTGTGATATATGAGGCATTTGACATGCCAAGAGGGCAATTTTCTCATCTGTTTGCAGAGAACCTTGTGAAGACTGCCCACTTGATGAGTTTACCAAAAGCTAGCGAAAGTCTCAAACTCTTCAAAGCTGATCTACTGGATGATGGCTCCTTTGATTCTGCCATAGATGGTTGTGACGGAGTTTTCCACACTGCATCACCTTTCTTCTTCAATTCAACCAATCCAGAGGTGTTTTCTCTTATCTTTTGCCCACACTTGTTGATATGGAATTTACCCTTGTGAACCTTGTGAGCTTGTCGTTACATCTAGTGGAGATTGTTATTCCTTCTTGGATCATAAAATATTTCAATCCAGTATAGGTTTCGAAGCCGATGCTTATGTTCAACACCTCGAAAGCTCGAGGAGTTTATCTGTACATATATGATAAGAATGCCTCACATTACCTTGAATATTTCTGAAAATACTTTATCACTTAGTTTAGTAACTTGCTGCTTTTACTTCTTTGCAAGGGCTACATTTGTAAGAAGATCATAAAAAAGGTTCTCTGTGTTAAATAATAGTCGTTATGTTCTTGAGACTTAAGGATTTGGATTGTTAAGGATTTTAGAAAAGAGGATCTGTAGACAATGTGAGGATCTTGGAGCTTGCATTCTTTTTAGTTTTAGGGCTGTGTGTGTTTGAAAGAATGTGCTTTTCACGTCTATGCATATGTGCATGCCACATTTTATATGTTTATAAATAGTTTTGTTTTGTTTGCTTCAGCACACACACTCTCTCTCTCTCTCTCTCTCTCTCTCTCATTTTTCTCTGTTTGCTTTTATTGTTCACTTTTGTTTGTACTCCTTAGTAAGCATTGTGTCCACCCAAGAGTCTGGACTCAGCGAGGAACTTATGGTGCTGATGAGAACATGTCGTATTCCAGGCTTACGAAGAGACTCTCTCTCTTTCTCTTTCTCTTTCTCTTTCTCTACCCTTCCAACACAGTTTTGATGCACTTGTTCTGAGGCTCATCCGCATGGACTTTTCCCGCCTACACACTCACACTACATGGATTTTTCATAGATACATGTCACATTCCATAGAGATTGTGATTAGGTGGATCCAAGTCTCATCACACTGCCTGCAAGTAGAGACAAGGCGAGCCAAGGGCATTGTGGAGGACAAGATGTGTAGACTAAGGCTATGACCTCTTGAGTTGTGTACCCCTCCTCCACAGCTATGAGTTTTGCGCCATGCGAAGCACATCTGTGGTCTCATAGCACCCCACATCATCATGCAGGGGTGACATGGTAATGATGACCCAATTGTCTCAATAAACGGTCCATTTGTTTGCCTTTCCTGTTTCCATGATCTGGACCATCTGGAGTTTTCATTGCTCCGCTTGCAATGGCGTGAGAGAATCACTCAAGTAGAACCTTGGTGGTTTGTAGGGTTGCCTGAGCTCTCCGTGATTCTTGATCCTTAAAATTGAGGAGGGGCTGTTTCGGTGATCCCCACATTCAAAGCCCTTGATTGCATGTGTTCATTCTCTTCCAAGGTTTCCGTCAGATGGCAAATGGGCAGTGCGCCTTAATTTCTTTGCCACTTCCACCCATTGGGAGGTGGCATCGATGTCCTTGGTCACGTCCACCCATTTGGAAATGGTCTCGACATCCTTCTTGGTGTCCACAAGTCGTTCCACATTTCATCCTTGGCATCGTGTATTGCTTTGCGGAGGTTGGAGTTCTTCTCCTGAAGGGCATCCAACTCAAGCTTCCACGCCTCCCTATGAGAGGCTTCTTCTTGTTCCACTTCTTGGACCAGCTTTCAGCTAATTCCATGGCATTTATGGCCAGTGCATTGGCATGAAAGGCCTTGATTCCTTCAGTCTCAGCCATGTGCTTGTCCTTGAGTTCCTCTTTGTCCTTCTCATATAAAGCCTTGAGACTTGCACGAAGTGCTTGTCCTCCAAGGCTGTGATTTCCTCTTTCTCCTTCTCATGTAAAGCCTTGAGACTTGCACATTTCCTTGTCGTGATGCTCCTCCTGTAGTGAAAGAATTTCTTTCATGCTGGCAAAGGCATTCCGGATGCCGGTCACCACCTTGGGCATCTCCTTATTGGCAATGTGTGTATCTAGGCCTTGACGGTGTCCATCAGTTTCCTGAGGTTTCCACTCCATTTGTATAGGACCTGGTCATTTCGTTATTCATACTGCTGCTGTTGTTGGATGGTGAAGTCGCCATCACAGGAGAGAGAGAGAGAGAGAGAGAGAGAGAGAGAGAGAGAGAGAGTGTTAATGTCTACAAAAGACCCCAAGGGTCTACGAGACCAAAAGTGATACAATGGTACTCTGGATATACCAAGCCATGGAATACTGAAAGAAAAAGTAAAGAGAAAACATCTATGACATATGTACAGCAGATGATCCTCTCTCCCTTAGCGTTTTCTCACTAACGCAATATTGCTTCCGCGTTGTCAACTTTGACATGGTATCAGAGCCAAGGCACGTCAACGCCTAGGGGACCGGAGCGCGAGGAGAAGGCAGATCTCGGCTGCGTTTTCGAGCTGGCAGGAGAGCGATTGATTTGCTGCGTTTTCATCGTCGCGAGAAGCACCCTTGGACCAGCGTTTTTGCTATAAGAGGGGGGCTGATCGGATCTAGCAACGTTTTCATCGCGGAAAACCCCTTCAAATGTGCGTTTTTCAGCCTGTAATCGACGGAGGAGTGCTGCTGATTTTCAGTTTGGACGAGATTTGGGCTGCGTTTTTTGGAGAGGTGGATCGGATTGACGAAGGAGATGGGTCTCCCGTGTTGGAGCAAGGACGACAAACTGAATGGCGACAATTATGCGCATTGGAACTTGATCATGAGGCTATGGTTTAGCAGAAAAGGCTTATGGGACATTGTTGATGGCTCGGAGGAACGTCCCCAAAGGGATAGCAATCGGTTCACACGTCTTCAGGAGGAGGAGTTTCTCAAATCTCTTGTGGATTGGGATGCTCACAATGCGAAGGCAATGTCGGCGATTGCAGAATCTCTCACCAAAGGAAATTTCCCCTACCGTACAGACTTTGAAGACTGCCAAGGAAATGTGGTCAAAGCTTGCAGGAATGTTTGATCGAGACTCAACAATGCGAGCAGTAACCCTTCTCGGCCAGTTGTTTTCCATCAAGTTTGAAGCCGGGACCTCTATGCCTTCATTTCTAATGAAGGCAAAGGTTATCCATGATCAGTTATCGGCTATGAATAATGTGTTAACTAGTACCCAGTTAGCTGCCTTGGTTCTTACGAAGTTGCCTGAGGAGTACGAGATGGTCTCGAGGGCATTATGCTTACAAGTCACGAAGGAAAAGCTGGAATTTGATGATCTCAGCTCTTTTCTCATTGAGGAGGAAGCAGTGCTCATTTCCCAAGGCAAGATTCGAGTTCCGAAGGATGTAGAATCGGCACATGCTGCATCGGAATCCAATAAGAAGTCTAGGAGCTGTTGTTATAAGTGCGGAAAGCGAGGGCATTTGGCTCGGGATTGCAAATCCAAAGCTAAAGCTCAAGGCTCGACGAATGACAAAGGCAAAGGCAAAGCTGACGAGGATGACAGGGACAGCGATACTACCAAGGATGATACGGCTTCTGCCGGTGTGGCGAGGACTACACTGGCACATGCTCCAGCATTCTAGCTTGGTGAATGTGCTTCAGCCAGAGAGAGGCATGTGAGTGGCAGAGAGGGGCAGTCTGTGCTCCCGTTTTGACGACTTGGACCCGTGTGTCGGAGTTCAATTTCTGGGTGTTTGGATCCGTGTGTCGGAATTCAAAGCACTAGGCATCTGGCAAGGAACCAACATGGCGTATAAAACACTATGGATGTGCTGCAGTCATTCATTGTTGTTTTCGGGATTATGGACAGGGTGTGTACCAAAGTTCATTATCTTGTGGAGTTTTTTGGACGTGATGTGTTCACAATTCATGAATGGGGATTCTTGGGACGTAGTGTGGTCTACAGTTCAATGTTCCTTGGGGCAGTTGGTGCTCAGGATGGCATTTTTGGTGGTGACAAGCTGGTGGTTGCAAATCCGAGGTGTACCTAGTGGTTGGCCACTGTTGGGGTGTCCATGGTAGCTTCTTCATCGACTTGGTATTCCTACTTATGTCCACTATGAGCTGCAGAGAGGGTGTTAAAATTGTTTTTGCATGCATCTCAAGTGAGGTCGGCCAAGTCCATTTGTGGATATATAAGCACCCTAGCTCCATTGTAAAAACATATCTAATTCATTGCTATTGTGTTGGTTCGAATACTCTCTCTCTCTCTCTCTCTCTCTCTCTCTCGCTCTCGCTCTAGCGTTTGTGCACCCTCTCTCTCTCTTTCTCTGCCAGCGTTTTCTCTCATCCTCTCTCCCTTAGCGTTTTCTCACTAACGCAATACTGTTTCCGCGTTGTCAACTTTGACATGGTATCAGAGCCAAGGCACGTCAACGCCTAGGGGACCGGAGCGCGAGGAGAAGGCAGATCTCGGCTGCGTTTTCCAGCCGGCAGGAGAGCGATTGATTTGCTGCGTTTTCATTGCGAGAAACACCCTTGGACCAGCAATTTTGCTATAAGAGGGGGGCTGATCGGATCCAGCAACGTTTTCATCGCGGAGAACCCCTTCAAATGTGCGTTTTTCAGCCTGTAATCGACGGAGGAGTGCTGCTGATTTTCAGCGTGAAGTTGGACGAGATTTGGGCTGCGTTTTTTGGAGAGGTGGATCGGAGCCACTGCTGGGGTGTCCATGGTAGCTTCTTCATCGACTTGGTATTCCTACTTATGTCCACTATGAGCTGCAGAGAGGGTGTTAAAATTGTTTTTGCATGCATCTCAAGTGAGGTCGGCCAAGTCCATTTGTGGATATATAAGCACCCTAGCTCCATTGTAAAAACATATCTAATTCATTGCTATTGTGTTGGTTCGAATACTCTTTCTCTCTCTCTCTCTACCTCTCTCTGGCGTTTGTGCACCCTCTCTCTGTCTTTCTCTGCCAGCGTTTTCTCTCATCCTCTCTCCCTTAGCGTTTTCTCACTAATGTAATACTGCTTCCGCGTTGTCAACTTTGACAGTATGGGTTGTGGGCTTTGATGTCCAAGCAGAGGCACTATCATGAGTGGTGGAGTTTGATGTGGATGCCTGTACTGTGAAGAGATTTGTGATGGATCTCTGAGAGGGGTCCGGTCAAGGTTGGTGTCACACATGGGCATCCTAATCATGCGGGTAGAGTTGCTAATTATGTTTGAGGGATTTGGGGCTTGTGTGGACAGCCAAAAGCTTTTCGATCACATGGTATGGCTGGCCGGGTCAGTGGTTATCATGTGTTTGTCCAGTGTGTACTGGAGCCGGCCTTGTGGTAGGATTGCTTGGGCCTAAGACTTGCGAGACAGGGATTAGGGTACTGTTGGCTGGGCCAGTGAGGTATCCCTTGTTTCTGGTGATGGCTGGTTCGGCGAGTGCATTACCACTATTGGCCAGTGGCTGTCGTTAGCATGGGCTGGACATGTCACAAATGGCCTTTGTGTGTCTTCAGATGTGATTGGGCATACACTGGATGTGGGTCTTTCAGATGTATGGGACTCTAGGTATTTGTACTTGATATGTGAATGGGAAATCTCCAAGTTGGACATGCATTTGCATCATTCATGGTTGTTTGTGAGTTAGACAAACCTCTAGTTTTGTGACCTATCTTCTTGTGCTAGATGTGCTGTCATGCCACCGAGGAAGCAGCTTGTGGGGTTTTGAACCCAGGACCTCTTGGTCCTAGACAAACATCTCCTCATTGACTAGGAGTCCTTTAACCTGACCCCACTAATTCCACATGCACATTAGTTTTTGAGGCAGGGGCCTGATTTTGGAGGGGGTGGAGATTATTTCCGACTAAGAAACAGGGCAGACAGATTCAGGCCTAGCTAGACAAACAACCCTGATGCTAATATGACCAGTTGTAAACAGGTTCCTCATGCTGTCCTTGACTTTTACACAATTCCAGAGACAAGGAAAACAAGGTGTTTTGCCGTTACAAGGCTGAACCAGCATTAGGGTTTGCATTGGAAACCCTAATTAGGCTTTAGGAGCCATTTTAGGTTCAATTGGAGGCCCCGTAAAGGAACTTTTTTTTGAAAGACCTTTGGAAAGCCCCCGGGTACTCTTTGGGGTGATGTGCCATACCTAAAACTTTGGAGTTCTCCTTGAGTGTTGTAACCTAGGCGATGGATTGTCTCTTGTTCATTTGATGTCATTTCAACAAGAGGCTAGGGCTCTTCTCTATCTCATTGTGTAGCATTAGAGAGGGGTTTTCTCTGCATTTGATGTCATTTGGGCGGATGCGATGTCGCTGGGACAAAGGGTTTTGACTGGCTACCTTGCATTGCTTCTTGGATGTGCAAGGCAATTTTTGTTTTATTTTGTATTTGTATTCATTTTGCAATTGGAGATTTGGTGCTGGGAAGCCCATACTCATTCATCACTCTATTGGAATATAACATTTCTTAGGGGGTGTGCCCATTCGTGCCCTAATCTCAGACTCATCCGAAGGGCTTCAGAGACAGTTGGATGCCTTACATGACTTTTGCACTCAGTGGGACCTCTTTGTTAACCTTGGTAAAACCAAGGTAATGGTCTTCAATACCTCTCGCCCCTTCACATCCAGATTGAGCTTCACATATAGAGGGGATCTTGTGGAGATTGTCTCATCCTATGTCTACCTTGGTGTCACTTTCAGTGGCCCACGCTTTACCATGGTTCCCGCAGAACATGCCAGAGTGACGCAGGGATATGCAACCTTGAGCTTACTTGAGCGGCAGTGCTTCCAGGCACATTTCCAGGAGCCCAGGCCCTCGTCACACCAGCCTTGATGTATGGAGCAGCCTTATGGGGGCCAGATTTATC
This sequence comes from Cibotium barometz, assembly GCF_041138505.1. Taxonomy (NCBI): domain Eukaryota; kingdom Viridiplantae; phylum Streptophyta; class Polypodiopsida; order Cyatheales; family Cibotiaceae; genus Cibotium; species Cibotium barometz. The sequence continues at coordinate 31,919,733 of NC_141081.1, read as the reverse complement.
CGATGAGGATTGGCAGCGAGTTGAGATGCCCCAGGTCATGATGTTCTCCAGTATGATCTGCAGCAAACCATCAGTCCCACACCAGATTATCCAGGTAGAGTTTGCTGCAGCCCCGATGGTAGTGGATGCACTCTTCCAGACAGCCACATACCTCCATCGCATCAGTCACATGGATCCCCACAGGTACCCGAGGCTTGTCGTGGAGTCCTCCAGACAGCTAGCACTTGAGGGGCACTCTAGAGTATGGTACTTGTCACTTGCATTTGACATTGGATTGTGAGTGTTTGGTGGATGATGCGACTGGCCACTCCAATTACTGATGGAGGAGTCTCCGAAGGGCTCTCTTACTATCCAGTTCGAAATGGAGCACCTCCAAGCAATAGAGGCCAAGGGTGCATTGCTCAAAGCTCAAATTTGGGAACAAGAAGAAGGACACAAGAAACTCCACGACAATTCGGATGTTCAAAGAGCTCTTAAAGGTAAGCAAATTGTGAATTCTTTGCAAATTGATGTTGATGCTCAAACATTCATTGAGTTTGCCTCCAAGAAGGATGCCCCTCCAAGAGAGGTTGCATTGACTTACCTCTTGAAAAAGGGGGACATCATTAGAGGCCAAGATGGCAATGTGGTTTTCCAGAATCCTCTTGTAAAGGAGGGACATCATAAGAGGCCAATATGGCAATTTGGTTTTCTAGAATCCTCCTGAAACCGGCCTCTGTTAGAAACCAAAGTGCGGTAGACTAGCAGTCACCTATCCAATTGTAGTCCAGACAATTAACAAATGAACAAGAGCTAGAATGCTCCAAAACAAAAAGGAAAACGACACCTGTTGGCCCGAAAGCTTGGCGCCCCTTTTGGTATCCTTTTGGAAAAGTTTAACTGAGTACAACAAAGCCAGTCAAGGAAAATAAACCCGCATATCCAATCTGGCAGCCCTCAAGACCTCTTAGCATAGAGGATACACATACAGATCTGTGTCCCACAAGAGCAACACACCGCTGTCTTCTCTAATCAACCAAGACAATGCAACAGGGAAGCCTTGAGCACGCATCTGGCTGTTCCATGATCATGGCTTCAAACTCAGCCAAAGAACAAATCCACTATCCAACTGTGTTTCCACCCTTCAAACTGCCACACCCCTCCTCTCACAAAGGGCTAGAAGAAACAACTCTAAAGCAGTCATAAGCCAGTGGAAAGAGAGAGAAAGATATTCAGTAGATTCACTGCTGTCCCTCAGTCCAATCCTCTTCAAAAACACCACAGCCCTGAGAGTGTAGAGTAAGTATGCTGTCCTGAAAGTGCAGCCACCCGCCTTTGCCCTCCAGAGCTCACACAAGGGGAAGAGAAGAAGAGAGAGAGAGAGAAAAAGAAGTGTTCAGTGTATACCAACTGCCCTGCACAGTTCTGCACCAGTCGGCCTGACCGTACCAGTCTGTACATGCAGCCGCCTGCGTCAGCAAATCTGCAGCAGCTGCCTGTACCTGTCCGTACCTGCAGCCGCTTGTACCTGTCTGAACCAGTCGTCCTGCAGCCGCCTCCTGTGTGATGTGCCGCCTGTGTCACAGCTGGCCTGAACTGCCTGTACCTGCCTGTACCTGTTCGTACCAATCTGTACCTGCAGCACACGTACTGTACGGCTTCCCTTTAGGCGACCTGTACCAGTCTCTCTCCACGCAGCCAGCCAACCTGTTCTCTTCCACGCAGCCAGCTGACTACCCCTTTCCAAAAAGCAAGAGAGAGAGAGATGGAGAGGGAGGCGTGTACTCTAAAAGTGGAGTAGCCCCCCTCCATAATTATCCTAATGGCCATCCCTTAAAGTTTTTAAAACTAAGGGCCACCCAAGGTTTATAAAGCTTATAAAATTTAATACCTTGGTCCCCCTTCACACTTGGGGTTGTCCACACATGCTATCTTTTTGTCTGGACACCCAAGTATGAATCTTTAAAAAATTTATCTTGCTCACCGACCACCATGCCCACACTTGTGCTGTTCCACTTTCACAGGGTAATGACATACCCCCCACTTTCACAGGGTCATGACATACCCCCCTCCTGAAATATGGCAAGCGTCCTCGATTGCAATCTGGTGATACAGCAAGATATCCAAAGATTCCAAGATCAGCGTCCCAATCTCTCTAAGCCATGCATATGTAGCAACATTCACTGCAAACCAATGGTGTAGTAATAGTCCAAGTTGTATACCACTGTGAACCATACACAACCACAACATCCAATGTGACTAGTACACATATATCATAGAAGTCCCATAAATAGATGTACTATCAGCCATTAGTACCTTCGGGTGAGACAAAAGCTGCACCAAGCGACCTCTAGATGTCATCTAAGCCTGTGTGTATCAAGGGAGTGGGGTGCTACCCCCCTCTTGAGCATCAGGCAATGCTCCAGACCCATGCTCTGCTGAACCTGAATGAGCCTAAACAAGAGTCGGCTCCAACTCAAAGGCATTGAGATAAAGCTGCAAAACCTGAGGTGAATCTGTTAAGTCACCTTCCTCCATCCACTTCACATCCATCGGTGAATAGTTCTTGAACTTCACAAGATAGCGACGGGAAACTTTACCTCGTACCTTTCTTTCCTTATGTGCCAGTATCTGCTCTGGAATAAGAACCTCATCAAGTTCCTCAACTTCCGGCTGAGCCTCATCTGATACATCCTCAGGCACATCCCCATGGAAAGGTCTAAGTAGACTCACATGAAATGCATTGTGAATCCTCTAGTGATCTGGTAGCTTCAAGCGATAGGCCACCTCACCAATCTTTTCTAATACCTGAAAAGGTCCATAATAGTGCATGCTCAACTTAGGGAATAAGCGCTCTTTACCCTTCATCTTTTTGAGCCTAGCTTTCTTAAATCGCAAAAGAACCCAATCACCCAATGCAAACTCTAATGCACGTCTGTGACGGTCTGTTGCTTTCTTTTGCTTTTGCTGAGTTTTCTGGAGTGTCAACTTAACTCTCCGATAAGCTTCATCCATGTTCTCCACATACTGGTCAGCCTCAAAGATCTTATCCTTTGTGTGCAAAATAGGTGGTACCTTCTTCCCTCCTTCTACAATCTCAAAAGGCGCCTTGCCCGTCGAGGTATGGACGGTGTTGTTATAAGCAAACTCCACCAAAGAAAGATACTTTTTCCATTGTTGCTTGTGCTCTGACACATAACACTTAAGAAGATCTAACACTGTAGCATTTGCCTCTTCCGATTGACCATCAGTTTGTGGATGAAATGATGATGAAAACTTGAGAGTTGTACCGATGTTGTCAAACAACCCTTTCCAAAATAAACTCGTCATCCGTGGATCACGGTCACTAATGATAGACGAAGGCAAGCCATGATACTTGAAGATGTTCGCCATGAACAACTTCACCATATGATCAACTTTGATCGTCTTATGCACGGGAATGAAATGAGCCTGCTTACTGAACTTGCATATGATAGTCCATGCCATCATTCCCCGTTTGTGTCCTCGGAAGATCAAATATAAAATCCATGGCAATGCTCTTCCATGGTCTATCTGGAATAGGTAAAGGCTGAAGTAACCCTAGTGTCTTTTGACGGTCAAACTTCACCTTCTGACATACGATGCATTGCCTAACAAAAGCATCAACATCTCTTCTCAAGGTCGGCCAATAAAAGAAAGTCTCAACTGCCTTTACTGTGGCGTCAATACCTCTATGACTTGCATACGGTGTAGCATGACTTTCAATCATAACCTTGAGTCGTAAAACTGCCTGGTAACACACAGTCTACCATGCATCAACAAAAAGCCATCCCTGAGAGTATAATGATCATGCCGCTGACCCTCAGACATCTAATCATAGAGCCTTCCAAAATCCTCATCCTGGGCATACTGCTCTTTCCATCGATCCTCGGAATAGAGAATCGATTCGTGATGGTGTTCTTGTTTAGCGCCCTGTAATCTATACACGTCCAAGAACCATCTTTCTTTTGCACTAAGAGCACAGGACCGGGATAATGCGGCAAAGAATAGAAAACCCCCCGCGGGGGGGGGGGGGGGGGGGGGTGGGGGCGGGCGCGAAAGGAGAGGCGGGGGGAGAGAGAGGGCTGGCGGAGGGGGGAGGACGGGGCGCAGACGAGGGGAGGGGGGGCGCGATGGCGGCTGAAGGGGGGCGGGCGCTTCAGCGCGCAAGAGGGCGAGAAGGCGAGAAGAAGGGGGGGGCGCGATGGCGAGATGAGGGGGGCACAGAAGCGATGGCAGGCGGGGGGAGGAAAGGGGTGCGAGGGAGGGAAGGCGAGGGGCGAGCAGGCAGCGCGAGTGCGAGCAGGGGTGAAGGCGAGAGCTTCAGCGAGCGATTTTTCCCAACTCTAAGAGAACACCTGTTTAAACTGTATCCAAGTATATGGTGCTATGCCCTGTAAAAAAAGAGTGGACCACCACTGCAATGCATTGCCCTTGAGAAAAGTCGCAGCTTTTCTCACCTTAGAGGATTCCGTGTAGTTTCCACCCTGCTGTAAAAAGGTAAGTGCCTTTAGCTTGTCTTTGGTCCCGTTGAACGTGTCAAATTTCACTGCAGCTCCCCCTTCTTTATAATCTTTCGCCTTACCCATAGGCGTTAGATTATCGTAAGGAAGTGGCTTCACAAGATTGCTACCCCCAGCATTCATGCCCATCATAGGGTCAACATTGCCAGTTCCCACATCTGGCATACCATACATTCCTCCTGTGTTTCCAAACATACCATTATGCATACCGGGCTGCATGCCCCCATACATGTTTCCTTGCATTCCGGGCTGAAAATTAGCTCCAAAATTCCATGGCATACCCATGCCTCCCTGAGGGTAACCCCCAGTCATAGATTGGAATACAGAGCCACCACCAAAATAGCCTGGATGCAGAGACTGCTGTGGAATAGGTGGCTGTTCGAAAAAGGAACTCTGTGAGTTTGCACCATAAGTGTTTTGCATGTTCAGAAACTGTCCAAAAGAAGGATCCTGTGGAAAGGCACCACTATTGCCCTGAGGTGGGTTCCTAGAACGCACTGTCTTCTTCTTCTTCCCAGGCTCAGAACGGGATCTCATAGATTCAGCAAACTTCTCACTTTGAGTGAGCTGCATAAACACATCCATTACCCTTGCCAAATGATTTTTAAACTGAGCATCATCTTTCTCTTTACTAGGCGTGTCTTCTGGCTGTGTTACATAGTCCCGGCAACGGAACCTTGTAAACCGGCCATCAGATAGCAAAGGGCGGTGAAACAAATACTCGCACATAAAACACTTCAACACCATTGAGGACCTAGAAAAGGAAAACAAACAGGGGGAGCTAGAGTGCTCCTGCAAATAGTACACGGACACCGATTGGCCCCAAATCGCAGTGGCGCCCCTTGCGGTATTTCTTTAATTGATTATAAGAGCTTTGATTACAATATAAAGCTGGTAATTCAGCCGTCCCAGTAGAACTCCTGAAGCCTGCAAAGAACCTGCATCTGGCTTCCTGTCCACACGGCATCCACAAATAAATCCAGCCATTGTTCACATCGAAAGACTCTCTCACATTGAGTTTGCATACAGAAGCTTTCTCCCATGATCAAGGCTGCCACAACCATCCATAGCCTCTCACACTATGAAGAGCATCACACCCTGACACATCCAGTGCTCCTGCATCACAACACAGACTCCCAAACTGTCTCTCAAAAGAGTATCACAGCACATCATACCATACAGTCGACACACTTGTACAAACCCTCTCTACCTTCCAAGGGTACTATCCATCTCTGTCATGGATTCCCTGTCCCCTGTCTTGTCAGTAGCAAGGTTGTACCAAACATGTGTCTACTCCTGTACCTTCTGCCTGCATGTCACCTATCTCCTGGAGAAACCCAAAAACATGTCTCTTCGAGAAAACCTACGACCTGTTTCCACATGAAACCCTTAGGCCTGTTTCCCTTTGAAACTTCTGTCATGTTTCCATACATCTAGTTGCCTGTTCCCTCATGAAACATCTGGCAACATAGAGATGCCCATAGCTGTAGGTCCCTTTGTTCCTTTCTAGCACGAAGAAAACAATCTGCTCCATGAGCACGCAGCCATGCGAGCTTGCATCTCTCCCATGCCAAGAAACATATTCAAGTGACCTGTACTTGCAGCCAAAAGCCCAAGCACATAGCTGAATTTGCAACCAAACAAAAACAGCCCATAAACTGTCCCAAAACAGTCCCGAACCCAAAGCAAAGAGAAACTGAAAGTTCCATCAGATGAACGCCATCGACATGATGTCTATGTTCATGGAAAACCAGCCTCTGTCCACCTTTGTGTCAAGAGAAACCAACCCTTGTCTACTCTTCATGTCCAGAGGGAGAGAGAGAAAGGAGAAAGAGAGAGAAAGCGGTACTGCCTGTGACTTTGTCCTGTAGCGCAGCCCGCCAGCAGTACCTTCCTGCTGTCCGTACAGGCCTGGAACTACCACCTGGACCAGCCGCCAGCCAAACTGCAGCAGCCGTACAGATCTGCCACGTGGACTGTACCTGCACAAGCGCCGCCTCCAATCTGCAGCAACCTGACCTGCGCCGCCTGTACCTGCATCGCCTGAATCTGCACAACCAGATCTGCCACGTGGACTGTACCTGCACAGCAGACGTACACTGCCACGTGGACTGTACCTGCACAGTCCCTTCCATGCGCAGCCAACATGCATCTTCAGGCGACCAGCCCTCCTCAGCGAAAAAGCACACACTTCCTCCAGAGAGATAGGCGCCTCCTCCTTTTTCTGCCCAACAGCCCCTCTTTTACCAAAAAGCTCACACGTGGCCCCAAAAATAGCTTATGGGCCACGTTTCTTTAATGAAAGGCTTAATAAATGATTTTAAAGGTTTTTAAACCTTCAAAGCTAAAATCTCTTTGCCCCCTTTCACACATGGGGTTATCCACACATGGGCTTCCATCTTCACTCCCACCTGATGCCATTCACACTGTCCACCATGTCCCCGTGCACATCTGCATCTTGTCCAGAGAAAAACACAGGGTCGTGACATACATCCTCATATTGTGCATCTTCTGCAGCCTGTTCTCCTGCAAGAATATCCTCAGATTCATTTCTCTCAGGAGAGGTCTCTTGCTCTTCATCTTCATCATAAAAATATTCATCTTCTGTGTTTGACATGCTGCTGAATTTTTCAGCAATGGCTTTCCTCGAGACAACCACGAGCTCACCCCCTTAAAAAAGTTGATGATGGGTCCCGACAACGGAACCTTGAAACCGGCCTCTGTTAGAAACCAAAGTGTGGTAGACTAGCAGTCACCTATCCAATTGTAGTCCAGACAATTAACAAATGAACAAGAGCTAGAATGCTCCAGAACAAAAAGGAAAACGACACCTGTTGGTCCCAAAGCTTGGCGCCCCTTTCGGTATTTCTTTATTCAATTTCAATTAAAAGTTTAACTGAGTACAACAAAGCCGGTCAAGGAAAATAAACCTGCATGTCCAATCTGGCAGCCCTCAAGACCTCTTAGCATAGAGGATACACATACAGATCTGTGTCCCACAAAAGCAACACATTGCTGTCTCCTTTAATCAACCAAGACAATGCAATAGGGAAGCCTTGAGTACGCATCTTGTTCCATGATCATGGCTTCAAACTCAGCCAAAGAAGTTTCCACCCTTCAAACTGCCACACCCCTCCTCTCACAAAGGGCTAGAAGAAACAACTCTAAAGCAGTCATAAGCCAGTGGAAAGAGAGAGAAAGATATTCAGTAGATTCACTGCTGTCCCTCCGTCCAATCCTCTTCAAAAACACCACAGCCCTGAGAGTGTAGAGTAAGTATGCTGTCCTGAAAGTGCAGCCACCCGCCTTTGCCCTCCAGAGCTCACACAAGGGGAAGAGAAGAAGAGAGAGAAAAAGAAGTGTTCAGTGTATAGCAACTGCCCTGCACAGTTCTGCACCAGTCGGCCTGACCGTACCAGTCTGTACCTGCAGCCGCCTGCGTCAGCAAATCTGCAGCAGCCGCATGTACCTGTCCGTACCAATCTGTACCTACAACCGCCTGCGTGAGCAAATCTGCAGCAGCCGCCTGTACCTGTCCATACCAGTCGTCCTGCAGCCGCCTGTGTGATGCGCCACCTGTACCAGCTGGCCTGAACTGCCTGTACCCGCCTGTACCTGTCCATACCAATCTGTACCTGCAGCACACGTACTGTACGGCTTCCCTTCAGGCGACCTGTACCAGTCTCTCTCCACGCAGCCAGCCAACCTGTTCTCTTCCACGCAGCCAGCCGACTACCCCTTTCCAAAAAGCAAGAGAGAGAGAGATGGAGAGGGAGGCGTGTACACTAAAAGTGGAGTAGCCCCCCCTCCATAATTATCCTAATGGCCCTCCCTTAAAGTTTTTAAAACTAAGGGCCACCCAAGGTTTATAAACCTTATAAAATTTAATACCTTGGTCCCCCTTCACACTTGGGGTTGTCCACACATGCTACCTTTTTGTCCGGACACCCAAGTATGAATCTTTAAAAAATTTATCTTGCTCACCGACCACCATGCCCACACTTGTGTTGTTCCACTTTCATAGGGTCATGACACCTCCCCATTTGAATGAGGGTGGAGAGGCTGCCTGGATAGCTTTGATGCATGGTCAAACAGAGGACATGGTGGCCTCGATCCACTCCCCATTGCCTAGGGGAAGAAGGGCACTTGATGCATTGCCGACCAGCCATGGGGTTGATGACGTATTGCATGATGAGAGTCAACATGACTCGTTGCTTTTGAAGCTTGCAAAAATGGGCAAATATAAGGTGCAACCAACCCATGGAAGAGGCCTTATGCATTGGTAAAACACAGTTTTTGGCAAGTGGATAAAAGCCTCTACTTGTTGATGCCATGGGCAAAGGCAATGCATGCACATGAAAGTGGCAACGTATCTATGCAGCACGACGAGGATAAGGGCAAGCAGCCCGTACATGTTATGCATACATGACATCATGACAAGGATGCAATGGGTATGAATGCTGGTCCCTTGGAGGGAAATGTTGCTATGCATTCTCATGCTGAGAAGGGCAAGAAGAGGGAGCTCCATGAGAGTTCTTACGATCAGTCCGAAGAGGGAACTCATACTCCTTAGAGGGCTAAAGAGTTCAAAGCGGGGGAGAAGCAAGTGAGGTTTGATGACTGCCATGGGGAATTTCATGTGGACAAGGCTCTTGCCTTCATCTCTCAGTTTGAGGTTGCTTTTCTCGAGGGAGACTACATGCAGAAGTCCAAGTTGAGAAGACTAGGCCATCACTTAAAGGAGACAGTGAGCACTTGGTGGCTTTTCGAGAATCTTCGGGGCATAGCATTGAAGACTTGGGTGAGCTTCAAGGATGTCTTTTTGTTAGGATCTTTAAGACACTTGGAGAAGAGATTAGTGTGATCCTTGTACCACTCACCCATGTTTATATGTATTACAAAGCTTGCTTTTCAAAAAGATAACTTTAAAAACAAAGTACAAGTGCTTTTGAGTTTTTGAGCGTAAAGGCTCTTACAAAAATATAGCAAGCTATAAATATAAAGTCTTTGGCCTATCAAAAGTATAAAATAGTAATTGGTATATACAAAGGTTTGGGACCTTAGCTTTACAAAAATATTAATACCAAAATATAAAACCATAAAAGGTGTTCACATATCTTCCAAAATATCTCATAGTGGTCCAACACATGCACACTTGTGATTAACACATAATCTGCCACTCAATCATCACCTACATCCAAAATAATATTAGTCAGTGCACACAGGTGTTTAAACACATTAATCCTAACTATATCATACTAGCGCACATAGCTGATTAAACACATTAATCCGGGTATGGTAGATATTATACCAATGCGCACAACTGATTAAATACATTAATCTTGGTAGATGATATAAATAAAAGGCGCATCCAAAATAAAATATCTCGAAATAAAATAATGGCATTTCCATAGAGGTTATGACTAATATTCATCCTAAAAGGTTGGTAGTGTATACGTGTGAGTCTGTGTGTGAACTACCTCTTAGGAGGGTGGATAAGCATGCATTAAATAAGAGCCAAATGGTTTGGTGTGAGAAAGGTCTATATAACAAGGGCTTGTACTTCAATTTATATATCTATCCAATCAGGACAATGAGTCATGTAATCTCTCTCTTTCATGACTTGAGCTTGTCACATCTCTCTCACTTTCTTTTTTTGCCTGTCATCTCCACCATGGTGGTCTTCCACCTGCAATAACCTAGCCTTACGTGCTTCAATTGGTATTAGAGGCGCTCTTGTTTGCTTCACACAACCGTTCGTCGAGGCTTTGCCTGCACGGCTATCTCGGCTAGGCTCAGCATTTCCGCCTTTGTGCTACCATCTCAACTAAGTTTTCGCCACCAGCCCGACAGACCCCATGATAGGGTGCTGGCGGAGCGGAGCTGAGTGCCGCCATGGCCACCACCTACGCTAGCTTAGGCAGATCGGGGGAGGGGGGGTGTGGGGGGGCAAGAAACTTGGCTGAGCTGCCCGCTTTCTAGGCGGACTTGGCCATTGCAAACTCCTACCGGACCAACCATCTTTTTGGCTCCCAACTCCGCGTTTTTTCCTGCGTGCCATTTTTTTCCCCCGCTTGCGTCTCTTGCATGCATTGGGCTGTCTGCTCGCAGCCATCCTTCTCGTCTCAACCTCTCACTTGCGCCGTTTCCTCGTATCCATCCTCTCAACCTCTCACTTGCGCCGTTTCCTCGCATCCATCCTTTCGCCTCTTCTTCACGTCTACTTAGCACGTATAGCACCTGAGCCTATGGGCCTTGCTGTGGTTGGAGTTCATTATTGCTGTTGGTGCTACTCTCAAATGGCCTGACTACATCATTGGTATGAACTACCTCTGCCACTGTACTTGTTGCGAAGTTGCCGTGTCATTAGTAATTGCAACTCGGTGGTAAATTTTGGGGATTTCTTGAACCGTGGTATCTATGTCGAAACTAATGGCAGCATGGCAACTGCAAAGCACCAAAAAGAAGGTCCTTTTCTAAAAATTAGAGAACTTAGCTCAATCTTGCATCAACATAAATTTGGGGATCTTATTGAAAATCTACTCAATATCATGGCCCTATTAGTACCAGTAGTAGACAGGTTCTTTGGCATTGGGTTCCCTACCTAGCAGACCAAAATGTAGCTTTTATTGACGGGTGGAGTCGTCCATGCCGGATGTGCAAGGGCGGACAGCTCATAAGCCACATGAGATGCAAGTATGCAAGGCATGGAGATAGCTTAAGGATCAACTTCATCTCCACCCATATGGCCATAGCTTTGGGACTTGTATGAAGGACATGAGTGTGGATATTGATGCATGCTCATCTTTTGTGGATGGCAATGTAAAGGTCATTCCTATTATTGGAAAGTTGTGCATACACATACAAGGATAGGCAGAACATGAGGATTTCTTAATTGCACCCTTGCATGGATGTGATGTGCTTTTGGGGATGCCTTGGCATGCACGCATTAATCCTTGTAAGGATTATCAAAGCAAGAAGATAAGAGTTTACACACAAAATAAAGAAACATGTATTGGATGCTGGCATAGCCGAGGAGAGCATACCCCTTGTATCTCACATTCAAATCAATAAAGATATAAGAAAAGGTGTTTCCTCGTATGTGATCTTTGTTCATGATGTTTTAGAGCATGATCATGTTAATGTAGACTCTCTTGATGCAAATAGACTAAACTTTTTGCGTGAGTACAATGATTGCTCTACGGAATTTTTGCCTTCGAGCATGGCACCGGCGGCGGCAAGACCAGAGGACCATACCATAGAGCTGATCCTTGGAAGCTCTTCTCCCAACCGACCAGCTTATAGCGTGAGTCCTAGTCAGCAAGAGGAGATCATGACTCTAGTGAGTGAGCTATTGGAAAAAGCTCTTGTATGCATAGTCACAGGAAACGGCCGTTTCGGTCCCTAGAAACACGTTTCTCCATTTTAGGACCCCATCCGTTTCCATGGCCGTTTCTCATTTCCCAAGTGATATTGTCACAGGAAACGCCCTACCCGTTTGCATTCCTCGAACGTTTCTATTCCCATTTCTCGTTTCTGGTGACTATGCTTGTATGCTCTCCTATTGTTCTCCCGTCTTCTTGACCCAAAAGAAGGATGACTCTTGTATGCTCTTCACCATATTGTTCTCCCGTCGTGTCGACCCAAAAGAAGGAGAGTTCTTTTAGGATGCATGTGGACTACAATGCCCTGAACAAGATCACCACCAAGACCCGAGTGATCAATAGATGGGGTTGGGACTAAAACTGACGAAATGCGAAGGTGAGAGACCTAAAGGGCTAGCCCCCCACCTTCCTTCTTATAAGCCATGATAGCCTCAACCTCAGTGGTTCAAGTGTTAGTGTCCCAAGAAATGATACGAATAGAGGTCCTGTCCATCATGGAAATGCGGAGAATCCGCTACCAAACCTACTGAGTCTTCGGGTAATCCCAAAGACAATGTCGCTGAGACTCCTGAGGGTGGCCATACCTCGGGCAAGTTGTTGGTCTACCGCCAATGGCCAACCACGTGCCATCCACCAAATTCCTGTGTGCCAGCAACTAGAAAAAGAGGGTGATCTTTCGAGGTCGAAAGCTGTCCTAGATCCTCTTCCAAAAATTGGAGAGGACGCGGTGAGAGGCCTTGAGACTGCCAGTGTCCTGTTGTTGCCGAGGTGCCCTCGACCTCGGACATCTGGATCTTGTGGCCTAGCCGTGCAATGTGTGCGAAGAATAGGGTACCCAGAGTCTCCTCCCTGTCTGCAGGATCACGCCAAGTCCACCCCTCTAGGTCCCATTGGAGGCTCGTGAGGGGCCAGCTCTCCCAGATCCATAAGCGCCAAAGTCTCTACCTGGCCACCTTGGCCGGAGGGGGATCAATGTGCCACTCATGTGCATGAAATCCCTTCACCCTCACCTTTTGCAAGGTGCATCCACGGAAGTCATCCAAGGGGGGGTCTGATCTCTCTAATTTGCCATGGGGTCCAATTGAAAAAGTGAGCAAGGTGCAACTCTCATCCGTGCCATGGACTGCCAAGAGAATATCATGCCTAGTAAACACTCCCAGTTAGTGCGGGGGGCCCACGGGGGGGGGGGGGGGGGGGGGGGGGGGGGGGGGGGGGGGGGGGTCAGGGATAGGGGTCAGCCACTCCTGAGGAATAGCAGAGTCAATGTCGAAGTTGAGTCTGTCTCTGCAACCCCACCCCCCCTCGGATCCCTGCTAGGCCTCTCTCTGAGCTTGTGGGGGAAGCCGTGTGAATGGAAGCCAATCTTCAAGGGATCTAGCAGGTCTTGTGCTCAATGCTCCCCAGGATACATGAGGCCGGGCCCCTAGCATGTGGCCACTATGTAATCGGATCAAGGATTCCAGTCCAGGGCTAGTCGAAGACGCTCCTCAAAGGCTACTGGAACTGACGTTGGAGGGCCGGCCTAAGGTGATCCCAAGCTCGTAGTAGGCTGGCGGGCCCCCATCTCCGTGAAGATCCATTTGGTGCTTTGCAGCCAAGGCTCCCCCAGGCTCGGAGTACGGGCTGAAATCCTGGCCAAGAGGATGTCTTTCCAAGGCTCACCGCCTGGGAGAAGTCCTCTAACAATCAACTTGCCTAGGAGGGCATGTCTCTGAAATGGCGGGGTTGATTGTGCCTAGGCCCCCTCTGTGGCGTGGTTGGATGATCATTCTCCAGGCCACCTTGGCCCAGGCAAGCCTCCCATCGCTGTTGGCCCACAAAAAATTGGATGTACCTAACCAATGTAGACTCAGGAGAAGGCCCAGCAAGAAGTAATATACCACATGGTGGGGCAAGGACTTGGTTCGCCACCACCACTCGGCCGGTTAAGGAAAGCCTCTTAGAACTCCAGTACAAAAGCTTCTTCCGAATGCTAAGAAGAAGAGGGTCTAGTTGCTGCTATGGGGAGATATCGATGCCCACCTGGCATCCAAGATAATGGAGTGCCTCTCGGGATCCAAGATAATGGACTGGAGTGCCTCTCGGGATCCACTAGAAAGCCTCAACTGGATGCCAAGTTGGGGTAGGTGGAGAGCCTACCCAAAAACCACATGACTTGTGCCAGTTGATCTGCGCTCCTGATGCGCGACAGAAGATCTCTATCACCTTTGCAAATCTCTGAAGATTACCCACATCTCTGGATAAGTATGTTGCTGTGTCATCTGCAAACTCGAAGTCCAGCAGCTCCTCTTGAGTATGGATGGGGAGACGCAATCCTTGGAGCCCAGTCTCTTGAGTACAGATGGAGAGACGCTATCCCTGGAGCCCAGTCTCCTGAGCTGATAAAATTGCTCATGGCCTTGGCGACAAATAAAAGAGGTAGGGTGCCAGTGGGCAGCCTTGCCGGCGAATGGGTCCATTCCGTATTCAGGGATATTTGGATCATTAAGATTTCACCATTGCACCATTCAACACTAAGGGTCATGATGTAATTCTTGGTGAACCTTGGCAAATATACCTGCATCCTATCACGAGCCGAAAGACAAATGTGATTACTTCCACACACACAAGGGAAATGAACATGCTATCTTACAATGTTCTGATTGTTTGTTGCTTGATTGGCTCTTTTGCATCCGGATTTTTGAAAAGACTCATTTGTTGTTCTTTGAAGGATTCATCTAACCATAAATATTTTGGAAAGAGCTTGATACCTCCTACAACAACCACCAACAAACCAACCACCCCCCCCGCCACCTCCCTTTTCCCCCCGTGTTTGGATTCCCTGCATCTTGGGTAGGGACCCAGCTAACCACACAAGCGAGAGCCTGCTGACAAGATCATACTTGTTTACACCGTGTCACTCAGCCTACAATGTTGTCAGGTTTGACTAAACTTTTTTTTTTTTTTTTTGGGGTCACAGAAAGATCTAATTGATCCAGCAGTGAAGGGGACTATCAATGTTCTCAGTGCTTGTGCGAAAGCTAAGTCTGTGAGAAGGGTAGTTTTAACATCGTCGATAGCTGCAGTGGTATACACTCCTGCCAGAAAGCCAGAAGATGTTGTAGATGAGAGCTTTTATAGTGACCCGGACTTTTGCCGGCAAGGCAATGTAAGTTGCTGCTTCTGTTTCCATGTCATTTACTAACTGCTTCCTTTGGGAGGGTTGTGGTGGCAAGGCGGTGGTGCATCATGCATGCTTGGCTTGTGGCTGTCTTATTTTGTTATGATTCATTTCAGCTCTGGTACCAACTATCCAAAACAATAGCAGAAAGTGAAGCTTGGAATTTTTCCAAGGAACATGGGTTGGATTTAGTGACGATAAATCCGGTGATGGTTGTGGGACCACTTCTGCAGCCAACCATGAACACAAGCTCGGAGATTGTGTTGAAATTTCTGAATGGTTAGTTAATAAACACCAAAGTAAATTTTAGTGCTTCCTATGTGAGTGGTGTGAATGCGCATGTGCATGCCGATAGTCTTATGTATTAAGTTCAAGGGGTGATTTTGCAGTAACCATGTGGTTGTCCTATGCTGTGCCTTAGGTGGTGCTTCTACGTATCCAAATACTGTGCTGGGTTGGGTGCATGTGAAAGATGTAGCAGAAGCTCATATTTTGACTTACGAAGTGCCGGCGGCAGTGGGACGCTATATTTGTGCAGAGCGTGTAGCGCATTATCAAGAAATAGTGGAGATCCTTCGGAAGCTTTATCCCAACCAGCCGATACCGATAAAGTAAGCTTCTGTGGCCATTTCCTGATTATGCTCTAGCAAAACAAGATCATTAAATGTGACTCCTCATCAATAGTCTTATCTGAATTTGGTTGCTTTGAGTTGTCAGGTGTTCAGATGAGTCTTCCCCTCGCGCTCCGGTATACAAGATGTCCACTGAAAAGCTGAGTTGTCTGGGATTTAAATATACGCCAATTGAAGATGCTCTAAAAGAGTGTGTAGAGAGCTTGATCGAACAGAATCTGGTCAAGGGGAAGGCCTAACTTCTTTTTATCATCAAATTATTGCTACATATAATGCCTTGTTGTTTTTTTAGGAGGTTCTCACATTCAAAAAATAAAGTAAGCAGGGGGCCTGAATGCTTTGGAAAGGTTCTATGATAAGTTAGCTAGAGGCATGAACTTTTGTCGCTGTAATGCCAATTTTAGCCAATGGTGGCTAAAGAGGTGAAACTTTGCCAGTGCATGTTGTACAATGACAAGATTCCTGGGTCCCAGGTAACCTTTGTAATAACTGTGGACTTCGAAGGTATAGAGGAATCTCTCTCCTTTGACAACATGGCGAGCTCCCATTACAGAGGGAAGATGTTATGGCTGCTTTGTGTTCCATTATGGAGGAGAATGGTATCACTATATGACCACACATTGTGACCATGTAGTAGCTTCACATGGCTACTTTTGCTTATGTAGCTAGTTTCGCACAGTTTTTCCTGTTCCATGGTTCGGTATTCATCATGGATACATTGTACCACCTTTTTGGTCTCATAGACCCTCGGGGTGTTTTGAAGACGTTAATTTCTCTCTCTCTCTCTCTCTCATGCCAGTGCGTATGGTAGAGATTCTTCTAATGTATCATCTTGTTCTCATTGACCCATGTGGTCTTTTGTAAGATGTTATTTCAACTCTCTGAGGTAGCTATGCGAAAATTTGAGAGGCAAGAGAAAACTGTTTTCAGAGATCACATAATTGAGATGAGGGAAAAGCCACTAACACCTGAAATCACTGATGGTGTGGGGTCTACTGCAGATAAACTAAATATGGCAATCTGGAATTCAAATGGCATTTTGTGGTCTTATCTTGGAAGCCAACATAAATACACTATCATCATATCCCTTCGAGTTATTAAGGAACTCTTAAGATTATTTCATTTATGAAAACAACCAACTCTTAAGTCATCATAAACATATGCTTCTATTTGTAAAATATATATGTGAAGATCACATTTTATGCATTATGTTTAGTCTTTTTTTAAAAAAAAATTACCAAAACTCACATAATCTATGTGACTTGTAAAAATTCACCTATCTACACGTTTCAAGGAAAACATTTTTCAAATAGAATGCAAGATCAATCATAACTCTCCACCCACAATTCTAAGAGTCCTATTGGACTCAACCTTATTATCATCAACATAGGAATTATACAAATTTTTTATGTTGGTGTCTACAAATATTATATATATATATATATATAATTTAAGTTAAAGCATAAAATATATACCACTATATGCTCTATCTTTAGTGTATAGATAATGTCTCTTGTTCTAGAACCAAGAGATAAAAGATGCTTTATGACCATACCAAATCACCATAATATGGCTCCCTAGATTAAAATTAATAAAAAATTCAAGGTAACCACTCCAAGACAAATCCAACACAATCACCCTCATAACTAAACTCAACCTAATAAAATTTGAAAATATTAAAAAAGTTTCTTGACACGAAGTCCAAGCTTTGGATACACAAGCAAATTAGATTTTAGCTAGGCATGGGAGAATGCCCCCAATTACAAAAGCCATTGATGACAAGTGGCCCCATGAGGTTATTTGTTTCCATGAACATGAAGCATTCATGGTTTTGCATGTGATTGAGATGCCAGTGTGTGACCTTGAGACACAGTGGAAAGACAACCATATCCATGAAGGACTTACATGACTCACAATAATGTTCAAGATTGAGAGGAATAGGGGCATGAAGCACCTTGGATCTCATAAAATCTGAGGCAATAAGAATGTTGGCATGGAGGGAAGCTTCATAGTTGAAGTGGATTGCCAATCCTTAGGACAATAGAATTGGTTGGTTGGGGCCTTGCATTAAAAGTTTAAGTAAACCTTATGGAGGCTAACTAGGCCTCAAATGAGTAGTTGTCCATGGCATTAACAAAATACTCAAGATAGCCTCTAGAGATAAGCAAATCATGGTTTTCTACGACATAAGGCTTTTCTTTAACTAGTGGGGCATCTTTACCTCACTTGATTAGCATGGTTGTAGGCATATTTTATGCTTGGAGGGAGATGCAAAGCCTAGTTGATTGAATAACCACTTTGTGTGAGGATCTTTGATTTTGTGCATGGACCCGGAGGCTCCATAGACCACAATTTACATGCCCATTTGATTGGGGCAAGATGGAGGATTCTTCAGTGGACATCTTCACGAAGTTCGTGCATGCTATGCACGGACGGAAGGCAAGTAGCCCTTGTGAGTGCACAGACATTGGAATTGTGATTTATAGCTAAAAAGACAAGTGGACTTAGCAAGAACAAGACTCAATGAAGAAAACAAAATGTCATGACCTTTATGACATTTGGAGAATTCTATTTCTCAACACAAAAATTAGAGTAAACCATAGACTTGGAATAAATTAAAAGCATTAACCTTCATTGAAAAAAAAGAGAGCTTGAAAATAAGAAAGAGATCTCTGTTTGACACAAGATTGGATTGAATCTTTCGTGGATTAGTATGGTTCATCGTACCACTCATCCATATTTATATATATTAAAATCTTTCTTTTTAAAAAGACAACTCCAAAAATAAAAGCATAATGAGTTTTGAGTTTTTGAGAGTAAAAGCTCTTCTAAAAATATAGCAAGCTAAAATATTAAGTCTTGGGCCTACCAAAAGTATAGGTACTGATTGGTATGTACAAAGGTTTAAGACCTTAGCCTTCCAAAAATAATAATGCCAAAATATATAAGCATAATAGGTGTTGACATGTATTCCAAAATATTGTATTGTGGTCCAGCAAATGTTTCACCCGTCGATTAACAAATAATTCACCACTCAATCATCACCTACATTCAAAATAATATTAGCTAGTGTGTAAAGCCGATTAACCACATTCATCTTGACTAAATCATACCAGCACACACAACTGATTAAACACATTAATAAAAAAAATGTTATAAATATAAGGCACATCCAAAATAAAATATTTCTAAAATATCCTTGATAAAATAATGGGTGTCTCCATAGAGGTTACAACTAACATTCTCTCTTGTTGCTCGGGTTGCAATTGACCTCAATTGCATGGATGGTATGAGTGGATGAGATTTTGGTAAGGACGGAAGAACTTTTCTAGCATCCATTTAGCATCTTCAATATAGGATGATTCTTAAAAGTCACAAGATAGTTAACATATGTATTGCATGTGCATGTAGTGGTGGTCTCATGGTCAATTAACAGACTCAAGCACAAGATGTTTTTCTTTATCTACCAACTTAGGAGGTTCTTCTAATATAAGGTGAGAAGGTAAAGGTTCTCTAAAAGGTCTCAAAAAGACTAATGCGAAAAGAATTATGGATATGCCAATTGGAGGGTAACTCCAACTTAAATGCATTATCATTTATCTTGGTAATAATCTTGAAAGGTCCATAAAATCTAGGAGCTAACTTAACCACAGGATTGGTCTCTACGGAATTAAGTCTTCTTTTCTTAATGTGAAGTACATAGTCTCCCTCATTGAAAATGACATGTTTATGTTTATGATTTGTGTACTTCATGTACTTCTCTTGATATTTTTGAATTTTCAATTTTACTAACTCTTGTATTTGGTCAAAGTCTCTAACAAAAGAATCTATAGTCTCTATAGAATGTGAAAGAGCAGTCATAGGAGTCGAGAAAGGCTTACCATAGACTATTTCAAATGGTGCTTTCTTAGTAGTAGTGTGAGAACATGTATTATACGCAAATTACAAAACATGTAAATACTTATCCCACTACTTAGGCTGAGATGAAACACAAGATCTAAGCAAGTCAAGAATTGTACTATTTGTTACTTCAATTTTTCCACTTGATTCAGGATGAAAAGCAGTACAGAAATCAAGTTTTTTCCAAGATTATCAAACAAAGTAGTCTAAAAATCACTACAAAACTTTCTATCTCTATAAAAAACAATGATGTTTGCTAAACCATGATGCACAAACACTTGTTTAATGAAAACATGTGCAGATTTTGATAAGCTCTCAATGTATTTTCGCAAGCAATGAAATAAGCATGTTTACTAAATCTATCTACAATAGTCCAAATCGTATCATTCTTAATAGTAGTCAAAGGAAAAACAGTAATGAAATCAATACTTATTTGTGCCCATGGTTCATTAGGAATAGGTCATGACGTATGTAAACCAAATTTATTTCCTTTGTGACTCAATCTTTTGATAAATAACACATTTATACATAAACTTAACAACACCTCTCTGCATATTAGGCTACAAGAAATATTTGGTAACTATTTGTAAAGTATATGAAACTCCTCTATAACCAACAAAAGGTGGTTGATGAGATTCTTTAATAATAGCTTGCCTAAATGGTCTAGTAATGCACAACTTCTTTTGAAAGAAAACATCATAAGAATAATTTAAATGAGGTAACCAATCGTTATCTTTTAACTTGTTGTATGCATCAAAAAAATAAGAATGACTTTCATAAGTTCCTTTCATACTATCAAAAGAAATTCCATCAATAACGGATATATTATGAACGCTAGGTCTCCTACTCAAACATCAGCAACAACATTCTCATGACCAAGTGTATATTATGAATGTTAGGTCTCCTACTCAAACATCAGCAACAACATTCTCATGACGAAGTGTATATTAAATAGATGGCTGAAAACGTTGAATTAAAGTGCCCACTTAATATGTATATCTGATATTAAAGATTGAGAAAGAAAATGTTTAATACTTTATTGATAAGTTTTAATAATAAACTCAAAACCCATAAGATAATGTTTCCAAATTTTTAATGCATAAACAACAATAATCAATTCTTTTTCATCAGTATTGTACTTAAGCTCGAATGGTTTCAATTTTCTACTTTCAAAAGCAATTGGATGATTATCTTGTATAAGCACATGCATAAGCACAACACCAATACCATGCCCACTAGCATTAATTACTACTACAAAGAATGGTCTAAGAAAATCAAGTAATATCAAGATAAGTACATGGGTTAGTGTGTACTTAAGAGCATTGAAAGTTTTTTCATGCATTCCTTTAAGCCTTAGGGTTGCTTGAGGAGGGCGCCACAAAAGTGTGTGTATAGCTCTCTTTGGGGTTTGGCCCTATGTGTGGCTCTTTTGTGAATGGGATCGTAAGGCCATTGCACATGGGCAGGGTGTTGCCTCTTTCTTCTTGGTTTTCCACAGACTCTTCTGACTTCTTTGAAGGTGGTGTCAACACATGGGTAAAGGTGGAAGCCACTACTCTACATTCTTGCTTAATCTTTTGGGCTTAATGGTATGGTTGTAGAGACGTGGTGCAAGTTCTCTCTTGAGTTCAAAATCTAAATATAGGAAAGGAAACCCCTATCTTTGGTTTCCACTCTCCATCTTTGGTATGGCGTTTGATGGAATGGTTATAGAGGCTTGTGGTGTGGATTTTCTCTTGACTTTGGGATCCAAATATAGGATTTTCCTTCCTAGAAGCCTTGTGCTTCTAGCAGCTTGGTTGGTGGGCTGGGTTCGGGGGTTGCTTCTTGACTCTCTTTAACTTTGGATATTGGGGTGCATTCTGCGAGGTTTTTGGTACCCAAATGGAAGGGTTGATGGAAGGGTAGAATCCTTGAGCTTTTAACATCTTGATGGGGATCAAGTTGTGGATAAAACTCTTTTGCTATGGGCTCCCACTTGTCTAGATCTCCACTCATGGGGGTAGGCTTTTGACTAAACAATGGCTGCCAACAAGTCTTTGCATGGGCATCATATATGCCTTGGCTAGCTAGGGTACTTACCCACTCCTTGTTGATGACCTCCCTGAAAGGATTTTTGGGTGGTTGTCATCTTCACTAGCTAGGTATTGGATCTCCATAATGGTTTAAGGGGGTAGTCTCGATGTACTAAGGTGAGGCAAGAGGATTGTTGAGTGTTAGGGGTTCTAAGGGTGATGGTCTGAAAGTGGACAACAAGGTTGAGGATGTTGGAAGTTTTGGGGTTTCCCTTGCCTTTCCTCACTACCTCCACTACCATCATCAGTTTCATGGTGGTGATTGTAACTAGCACCAATGGTTAAATTGTAGCTAGCACCACCAGCATCACACCTTAATGGTACACATGTCACACCCTAATGGTACACAAGTAACAGTCACCCACTACTGGCATAGTGGTAACTACAACTTCTGTCACACTCACCATTAGCATAGTGGTAACTACCACTACTGTCAAGGTTGTCACTAACAAAGTTTTAACTTACATTACTGAAAAAGTTGGTTCATAGCATCATATGAAACAATCACCACTAGAATAGTGGTAACTACCAAATGGTAGTAACACTGACCACACCACTACCATAGTGGTAAACTAGCACTTCTTTCAACTAGCATCACTAGTAGCACTCACCCTTAGCAAAGTGGTAACTTGAATTACTAAAAAAGTGGTAGTTAACACCATATGTAACAATCACCACTAGTAGATTGGTAATTACCCTCATGTCATAGAGTCAAACACCACTAGAGTAGATTGGTAATTACCTTCATGTCATAGTTAAACACCAATCTGTAACCTTTGCAAGTAGTGGTTTACCAATATCATTGATAGCTACATTGCATCACTGGTAGTTACCGTGAGACAGTTACCATCATAGATATTTACTGCCACTGTAACCTTTGGTAGTTATCAATATCTCTAGTAGCTACTACCTAGTATATCTGATATACCATATAATACTTGTATTTACCATGTATCACAAAATATTACCAATGGTATTTACCATAAGAGGTAATTACAACCATTGCAACTAGTATCACTACTAGTAGTTACAACCATTGTAACTAGTATCACTAGTAGTTACTAGTATCAAAATTTTAAGGAAGCTTTTCAATGGTAGTTACCAGTACCAAAGTTATAAGAAGTCCCTAATATTTACCATGTATCAGGGGTGGTTACCTTGTATCACTAGGTGTTACCATGAGAGGTAGTTTCAACCATTACGACTAGTAGTATCACTAGTAGTTACCATGTATCATAATTATAAGGAAGCTTTTCAATGGTAGGTACCAGTACAAAAGTTA
Organism: Cibotium barometz; assembly: GCF_041138505.1. Taxonomy (NCBI): domain Eukaryota; kingdom Viridiplantae; phylum Streptophyta; class Polypodiopsida; order Cyatheales; family Cibotiaceae; genus Cibotium; species Cibotium barometz. The sequence continues at coordinate 31,896,779 of NC_141081.1, read as the reverse complement.
TAAGAAGTCCATGATATTTACCACATATTACATGTATCACTAGTAGTAGTTAACCTCCAGTAACATTGGAGGTTAAATTGTTACCAATATTAGTAGTTACCAGTATTTGATAGTAGTTATCCTTGGTAGTTATACTAGTATTTGATAGTAGTTATCCTTGGTAGTTACTAGTATTTGATAGTAGTTATCCTTGGTAGTTGCTAGTATTTGATATTAGTTACCATGTATTCCTTGGTAGTTACTAGTATCACTAGTAGTTACTAGTGTCAAAGCTATAAGAAAACTTGTTGTATATTTTATATATTCATTATGTGTCACTGGTGTTACCATGTACCACTAGTATTTACTAGTATCATTGATGTCATATATCATTAGTGGTTATCATGTATCATTAGTAGTTACCATTGTGATTGATGTTAACATGTATCATTGGTAGTTACCAGTATCCAGGACTTTTTAAGTGGTTACTTTTTTTGGTGGAAGGTTTCTCCATGTTAGTTACCACTAACAACTAGTGAGTGTGTATTGTTACTATAGAAGCAAGATATCCTAGCCATATATTTTTTGAGTGAGCATGCTAAAACAAGAGGTAGTGGAGGTAATTTATTCAAAACTCAATACCTATACTAGCATGTGTACCATTGTAACGATCAATTTAATTACTTTATGATTTTGTGCTATCTGTTGGCAGAAAACCACACAGTACAATCTAAAAGCTCTGAGCAGTCCAAGGAATGTAGGAAGTCAGTTCTCATTCCCTCTCATAGCTTTTGATAATGGCCAAGGTGAGAAAGTGTTTGATGACATTAGTGTGAAGAGGGTGCTTGACCAATCTTGCAACCCTTGGTTTTGGAGTGTTTTGAAAAGTACTACAAAAATTGTGGTTGATAATATCCATAACATCGCTGTTGGAAATGTACCTAGTATCGCAGAAAAGGTGTAATTTTGATCCAATTTTGCACTTGAAGTTTCATTTTTTATTTTCTTTGTAGTGTTGATCATTGTGTGTGCAAGTGTTGTTTGCAGGGAATTTGGTATTTGTAGTGTTATGTATTTGAATTTAACTATGTTATGTATTTGAATTTAACTATGTTATGTATTTGAATTTAACTATGTTATTTGGCAGGGGAATACATATTGTAGAAGAGGTGTAGAAGGGTACAAAAGATACTATAGAGGAAACTCTTAGTGGTGAAAATTACAACAACAGATAAAACAACAAAGAGCCCTTCTATTTTTGAGACACTTGGGTTCATGAAGAAGGGAAAGAAGCTTATAGGTAAATAAATGTTTACACCATCATATCTATGCAAGGTAGCTTCTTTATGCATTTTGTACCAACTATATTTCTATTTGTGTGAAGGAATAGAGAAAGATAGTGGAGAGACGATTGTCTATGATGGAGCTGCTACTATGGATGGAGGCGTGACTGTGGATGGATGCGTTATTGCTGTAGATGGAGGAGCACCAATAAGAATACGGCAAAACGGAAAGAGAGATAGCAAGACAAAGCACAATAGACAATGCAATATATACACAATGGAGAGAATTAAAAATTTTGATTATACCAAAGAGGTACAAGTGATGGTGCTGTCCACCTATGCGCTCTCAAGTATAGAGCTTAAATGGCAATCTAGACAGACTCTAGATGGAGAATGTACTAAGTGTAGAAGGGGGTGGATACTCATGAGCATTGGATGCCTTAGCTCATGGCAACCATGTCCATACATAGTACTGTAGAGGCGGTGTGGTAGACGCGTATACAACGAGGGCGGTTACAATGCATAGACACGATCACTGCTCGCGTATCAACAACGCGGCCCATCGACCACCGACCATTGCCCACTAATGATGGACATGGTATCTGAGGGAATATTCCTCATACCGTCACTTGGGGGTCCTAGCTAATGCTTGTACCCCTGACCATCTCCTAACCATTATCAATGGTCACAATAATGACCCCATCGGCATCTAAGCTGGGGGTTCCCACTAAAGACATGCACCATGGCTACTTCTCAAAATAGGGGTCTAACAAATGTTCATTATACATTAAAGTGAGATACATGCTACTGAGAGGCGGGCATTGAGTGTATACTAAACCCCCCCTCAATGTCCACTCAAAGATGAACTAGGGTTTTGGCTCAAGTCAATGAAGATGCCGAGTGAGCTTGTCCTTCCCAAGAGCCTTAGTGAAGATGTCGGTGCAGTTTTTCTCTGTAGAGAAATATTACAGCTCCACTATCTCATCCTCTATCAGATCCCACACATAATGATACTGAATCTCAATGTGCTTCATGGTGCAAGCATGAAACACACAGCTTTTGGAGATAGACATGCAACTCTAATTGTCACATAACCTCAAGACATGCAACTGTGATTGTTGCAGAACCTCAAGACTATAGCCTCCCTGACTGAACTCCCATGTCAACCAAGATTCTCCTTAGCCGCCATACTACCTCACATGCAGTAAAGCAAGTTACCTTATACTTAGCCTCTGTGTGGAAGAAAGTGCCACTGTAGGTTACTTTTTGCATCATAGAAATCCATTAGGGCTGGATCCTCTTCCTTACAGTATAGTATTGCCAACTTTGTGTTGTTGACCATCATGAGATGACTCGATCATCAAGAGATGACTCGATCTTGCTGGCAAAGCACAGTGGTGCTTGGATAGTGATAGTCCATTTATGCCCCAAGATCAAATCTTCTTCCAACACATACTCAACTACAAAAAACTTGCAAGTAAGGGGGTTAGTTTTAATATACATTATTGTATGTTCAAAGTACCCCAAACATAGCATGTTCAAGTCTTGTGTAAAGGGAATTCTTTCAGGATGAGCCGTGAGTGTTGGTTGACCTAACAAATCCCATAACTCGAGGGTCATAAGACTATGTTCTCATGTTGGATAAAGCTATGCTTGAGTTGTGTTGATTTTATTGGAAAGTTCCAATCCAACCAAAATCCTAGGGATCTTTTCAGTAAGATATGTTGGAAGTTCCAGCTCCTCCAGGGTCTCTTCCTCCCGTAAAAGCAATTGTACAATGTTTGTAGGAGTGTTCAAGGTGACTGTTTGCATGGATTCATCAATTGAATACAACAAGTTATGTATCCAAGTTCCACCAAGGATGACATCATACTCAAGAGAATCTAGGGTAACATGGAATGTAAATTCCACATCTCCACCAATTGTTTGAGTAGTATCATAGCTAAAGTAATTAGGAACTTCAATGTTTTGTCCATTGGCTCCTCTTGAAAGACCATTGTCTGTAGGGATAAGTTTAGGTTGTCCCAATGACACCCAAGTTTTTATTGTCATGATGTTATGACTAGCTCGAGTGCTAATCAACATGCGTTTGTGCTTAACATCATTGCATGTAGGGAAATCCAACCATATCATGATAGAATATTCAAGAGGAACCATGGATGTTTTAGTTTTTGTTTCAGCTTCAGATCCTGTTTCTGTTTCATATTCCCATTCAAGTTCGTTCTCTTTTTGTCTCTTAACTTTTTCAAGAGTACCCAATGTGTTCAATGGCACCCTTGGTCCTTTGACAATTCTAACTGTGTTTTGTTTGGAAACTTGCAAATCCTCACAGTCCTGTTCTATGGAGCTCTTTATGTCTTGGCATAACTCGTGTTGAGCCCTTAAAGGTGCAAGTGCTGATGCTATACTGGCTTCACCATGAGAGAAGAGCATTCCTCCAAATGAGGTTTTAAGAGACTGCTATAATATCATAAGGGAATTATCGAATTCCTCACGTGGTTTCTCAACCACATAATTCGTACAATCTGTCTCTAATGACTATTCTGTAGAGAGTATGTCTTCCTCTTGAAAGGGGAAGCGATACTCCTCTGAGTTTTGTATTTTGGTTGCTTTTATAGGATTGGCCTTATGAGATTCAATCACAACTAGTGATCCTGTAAGACAAACATGCTAAGCATGCACTCTTGAGCTTGCTTTTTGCATTCTACATATGCCGTATGATCATGATTTTCAATTTGGGGTGGTTGGGTGGGTTCTAGTTTCTGGATTGGTCTGGGAAGTGCACTGAGTGAAGAGTCAGAGCTTGTTTCATCCTCACTTAGCGATGTAATAGAACATGTTTCATCTTCTGACTTTCTTTGGATCGTCAAGTTTTCATTATGTTGGCCCATGCAACGAGAACGAATTGTCTTTTGGGCTTTTGTATCCTATGTCGCACACATATGGGTTTTGTGGTTTGTGTGGTGGACTTTGAGGTGGATGCTTCTGCATCATGCGTAGCTTGTGGCTCTTTTGGGTTTATATCCCCTTTTGGGTTTATGTCCTCCAAAGGCTCCTTTTCCCTGTTCTCTTTTTCAAACTTAGTTTTGATAGTTTGTTGTCCCTTGTTTTTCTAGGGTTTAGAAGGTTTTGTTTTCTCTGTTGATTTCTACTTTAAGGCATGTTCTTTTACCCATTTCAAAGTGCTATATTTTGTATTCTTTTTTATTGTCTCTCCTGCCTTGGCTTGTAAGCATGTAAGCACATTCAAGGGTATCATGGATAATTGCCTATTTTGTACACTTAAGATGTGAAGAGTTGCATTGTGTGAGACGAGTTGCATTGAAGCAACTCTTCTTAGGAAATCTTGGAACATGTGGTCAATGCCACATCGTGCACACATGGGTTGCAAAGTGTCAGTGACTATAGGCATGGAAGTATTCCAAACTGTGCAGTTTACCACTTTGTGAGGTCCATGACAATAGAAAAACTGAAGTGTTTGATTAACTTCTTCCTTAGTGGTTTCTACCCTTTCAACTGTTTGTGTTTGGTGCATAGGAAATGGAGGTTTTGAGTCAATTTTTGATGACTTGGGACACTTTGTAGTATCATGACCAAAGGATTTACAATATATGAAGTACAGAAAGATAGGTGCCTTGTATGCACAATGGGAATTGGCATGGTCGTTTTAGTGATTGCACTTAACACAAGGCATATCGCTCCTCACTTGTAGAGGCATTAAGGATGTTTGGCTTTGAAGTCGGCGGACATTTTACAGAGCAAAGAATTGGGCAAAACTGAAGTATATCTAACACAAGCAGAAGCTTCGAAAGTGACTTAAAGTACCTCAAATGTTTGCTTAATGTATGTGTAAACTTACCAAAATGTTTGCTTAATGTATGTGTAAACTTACCAAAATAGCAATCTACAAGTTGAAAGCTGTAGGCGGAATCGAAGGAAGTAGAAATTGCAGGTCAAAATGTGCTGATGTGGAGTCAATAGGTTGGAAGCTAACATGGCATTAGCAGGTCAAAAGATGACATGGCATCAATAGGTCAAAAGCTGAGAAGGCGGAGTCCTCATGTTAGAATCAACTGATTGACGAATGGGAAACCAGCTACGATTGACGGGAATGGGAAACCAGCTGATGTGGCATCAACAGGTCGAAATCAGCTGACTAACGGATGAGAAACTACTTGACATGGATGGAAAACCAGCTAACAGATGGGGATGCTGAACCAACTAACAAAATCTAAAATCGGCTGATGGATGAATGCTGAATTGGCTAACTAAATCAGCTAATAGAAGCTGAAAGCCAAACGCCAAATGCCAAAGTTTGAAGTCCAAAATCTGGATGCCGAAAGCAAAGTACCAAAGTGAAAAATTGATGGGTAAACCCGGCCAAGAAAGTAAACCTAATAAATGGAGTAAACTCAGCCAACTGCTGCTAAATGCTACTGAAGACTAAAAACTGACTATTGAATATGAAGCCGCAATCAAATGCTCAATGTTGATGGTTGAAAGATAAATGCCAAGTGCTAAAAGTTGATTGTTGAATATGAAGCCGCAATCAAATGCTGAACGGTAAAGTGGCTGAAAGCTAAATGCCAAGTGCTAAAAATTGATTGCTGAATGCTCAAGCCGAATGGCTGAAATGTGAAAAGCTTGAAGCTTAATGGTGGCTGAATGGCTGAGTATTGAATGGCCAAGTGCTAAAAGTTGATTGTTGAATATGAAGCCGCAATCAAATGCTGAATGCTGAAGTGGCTGAAAGCTGAATGCCAAGTGCTAAAAATTGATTTGCTGAATGCTCAAGCCGAATGGTTGAAATGCGAAAAGCTTGAAGCTTAATGGTGGCTGAATGGCTAAGTACTGAAGCTTAATGGTGGCTGAATGGCTGAGTACTGAAGCTGAATGTCTGAATGTGGAAGCCAGAGATCCAAATGTTAAATGCCGTAAGCCAAGCATCGAATTCTCAAAGTTGAAGCCAAAATGTCCGAATAGCTAAATGCCGAAGTTCAATGCTTTAATGCGGATTGCTTGAACCTGAATGGTTGAATGAGGAAAGCAGGCCTGATTCACCGCTTTAGAGACTAATGGGGTCAAGAGTTGTTGGCTCTACAGAGCCTAGCTTAGAAACTAGCTTTGGTAAGCACAATAGGAGCTAATGCCAGTGAAAGGAAAGGATGTCAAGGCTAATGGTAGGAAGTCGAGTCGAGAGTAGATGTGAACATCGGTGGTAAATGCCAATAGTCGGACGTGGACGCAATCTTAGAAAATAAGACTGACAACATTGCTCTAATACCAATGTTGTATGAGGGAGAAGATGCTTTGCACCCTCACACAAACACATGCACACACAGTCTAATTGAGCTTGAAGAACAAGAGAGAGACTGGAAGCAAAGCTGAAAGTACTTGATGATAATGATATAAAATGAGTGGAGTACAAGAGTACAAATAGAAGCCCTAGGCTGATGTGGCTAACACATAAGAGTGTTTTCACACGGGGATAAAACCCCTGCTAGCAGCACAAGGTAAAAAGTACCCATGTGTAGGGTTGTTCACACACCATGGACTTCTAGGCTAACAGCCGAGCAATTTTTCCACTTAAACACTCCACATATTCCCACTCTTCCAAAGTGGAAGGATACAAAGCTGAAAAACATCATGTGCTTTAGAATCAAAAAATAAAAACAACTATATTGATTTAAAAAAATACTTTATACTCACTGTTTGGCTTGTGCCTTAGAATTTGGTTATCTGGATGCAAGCGGATTTGTTTGTGCAAATATACGTGTTGAATAAGAACTTCTATTCTCATAGTTGCACCATACATTCATCATCTAAACTCTAATATTCTATCTTTTCAATGTTTCGATAAATCACTTGTGTCTCTTAGCTTTACTTTGAAAGAGCCTCAAGTTCTTGGTCGCATTAAGACCCAAAGTGAATTTATTATATTGTTCAGGAATCCATTTTCCCTCCTCATCTCTTCGATTAAAAACCTCCGCAGTGTGTATATTACATGTATTCTTCCTTCTTTGAGACATCTACGACAGTAATAAAAAAATATAAATAAAATGATACCTCAATGTACCATTGGATTAAGCATGTCGAAATTAATAATTTTGCACTCATAAACTAAATTAACAAGACTGAACTTGATTATTACCTTTTGCCAGAGTCCCAAGTAGTCTCTAAACCAACAAAACTTAGAGGTTCAAAACTTGCGAAGAGAAAAGATTTTTTTATAGATATTATCAATATATTACATTATCAAGATTACCAATAAAATAGAAAATAAAAAACTTACCATTTAAAGACGAGAAAACTTTGAATAAAAAGAGAAAGAAAAATGCTTATCACCTTTTCCTTTCCCAACTTAAAAAGCTACAGACCAATACTATAGCTTCAAAAATTGTAGACCAACACCAAAGATTTTGAATTAGTCTGCATAGCACAAGAACAACATATGAGAGATGATGCAAAATGTAATTTTTTCCCTAAAAAAAACAAGAGAAGAAGGACTAACTTTATGAATACCATGAGAAATTAGCTTTGAGGTTCTATTCAAAGGAGAAAACATTTTACCAAAACATGAACATACTAAAGAGAAACCTATTTGAATATTTTTTCCTAAAAGAACGGAGAAAGACTACCTTCAAGAACGCCAGAAATCAGCAATAGCTCAAAGAGATTATGTGCAAATGAAATAAAATTTTACCATAAGATAGACATATTAAAGAGGATGCTTACAATAAATTTGTATGAGAAACAAATCAAGGAAGCATGAAATATGATAAAATCAAATTCCATAGAGAAAAAAGGAGGGAAAGTGAAAAGGGGGGAAAATCAAAGCATGAAAAGTGAAAGAGGGAAAGAAATTCGTTGATTAAGAAGGAACATTCACTACTCTGACATTATAATATTTTATTATGTGAGGACCACAAGGCAAATCTATCATTTCTTTAGTTTTTTAATATTTGGTCCCTATATTATATTCCACTAGCTTGATCTTGTAAGATTTGGTGGTAGAAGATTCAAAAAGATCCATGTTACATGGATCTAGAATCCCAGTTCTCTCATTGGCTAGCCCATTCTTTTTTTAATATTTTCTTAGAGGGCCCTTTTGTGAGTCCATACAAGTCATTGGTACGAAGTGGGTTTATACGCTAAAGCATAAAATTGATGGTAGTGTTGATTGTCTCATATGACTACAACGATTAAGTGTACTGCCTTCTTAAATGGTGACTTGCATGAAGGGGTTTATGTATCTCAGTCTCATGTAGGAATCTAAAGTCCATATTAGGGAATTTTAAAAAATCCCAATTTCCACTTTCAAATGTTTAGGACAAATTAGCCAAGTCAATAAAATGTATTAAGTTCTTTTCTCCAAACTGCATATTTGTGATATTGAGGTTTACAATACTCAAAGTACACTATATTTAAGGACAATCTTATGGGAATGCTTTATTCAACTGCACATTATATACCACAAATTTTGTGATCACACTCATCATGTTTCCTCAACCATATATCAAAAAATATAGAAAATGACCTTTGATCAATTCAAAGTCATTAATTAACAAGGATAACATGTCTTACTCTCCAAACTCAAAGTTTGCAAATATCTTCACTTCCATGAACTCAACATTAGATCCACGAACATTACTCATCATTCAGTATGCCAACTTGATGACATCCTTGTGTCCATTTATATAACTTCCAATATGGCAGCAACTATCATATTTTTTTGTAAGCCAAATATAATAATGGAGATAGAAAAAATGACATTTACGAATCCAAGAAAAATATAATTATAGATGAACCGATCATTAAAGATAAGGCCTTAATAATGACACTTACAAATTTCCATGACTATAAAGAGCTAATTCTTATTCTATAAAATAGATTGAATAAAATATAATGAAAAAGTATGGAAACTTAATATTGATAGCGCATTGCAATCAAAACTCATAGTCGAGAGCTCATCTCTTGCCTTGACGTTACATATAGATTCAACATAAACACATCCATATTCAAGGTTATTGATTGGCATGTGAGTTTATTTATGCCAAGGTGGAAAAGATAGAGAAAACACATATCTCAGATTCCCTTTCTCACTGAAACCCCTATAACTATTTATGTAACTTGCCACATTTCTGTCTCAAACATCACCCACGATATATACTCGATCCTCTTTGATGTTAACATAACTACTAGGTCCTCAAGAAAAGAGTACCTCCTTGATATGGGGTGCATGAAACACAACAAATTCTAGTCTCATCATCATGAAGAACTTTAGATCCACAATAGTGCAACAAAGCTCGGCCCCAAGAGGAATACTTGATTGGATGAATAGCCCTTGACTAGCACCCACAGCTGTCGAGCTCTTAACCATGAAGACAAACTCATTAATGTAAAAGACTTCACCATTTTAAATTGGCCAACAAAGTGGTTGTAAATGGTCTTCATTGCTATCATAAATGTAAAGTGGAGAAACACCAAATATTCTTATTAGTGAAAACAACAAAAATCCATGATCAGTGTATGTACTAGGCTAAACAATATAAAAGAACCCAATTAGTGTTTGCACTTGTGGTATGCTTGGAGTTGTAATATGAAACCCTTGGCTACAGCATGAACCTTTTCTTATAGCCTAGCTATTTGTTTGTCATAGTGCATTGCAACCATTTCATTTAGTTTTGACACTTGTGGCATCTTTTTCAATATCTTTAATTGTATATAGTACTTAGAGTCAATGGAGGGGAGTATATTGTTCTTGAAAATGTAAGTTCAGAATCACATGCTACATGTTTAATAACGCCTTGGCATGAACTGAATACGTCATTTTCATCACATGTTGAGGCTGCATATCCCTTAGATTCATCCTTGTTCATCTCCTCCACTCTATAATTATGCGTCAAAATTATTTATACAAGATATGTCCATGTTAGACTAGCAACAATTGCCCATATCTATATCAAAAGAAATCATTATATGGATGTCACTAGCCATATACCTACACGGCACTAGTATCCATATAAGTCTTCCAATGTGTTTTCATATGCATCAATGTTAAATTTGGGTGGAAAAATGTAATTACTTGTGGTTGACTTGCACATCCTTTGTATCGATTATCTCATCAATGAGAACTGTCTTTGTTTGTTACATAGCATTACATTGGTGGTGCCAAAACTTTTTGATTGGTTTGAAAATGGCCTCCACACCAATCTTTTCTAGCCTAAATAACTTCTCATGATCATACACATAACACTCCTCATGTCCCACACAATTAAAAATGCTAATTGTCTCCCTACATTCAATTCTAAAATCTCCACCATATGCATGACATTTGTGTGCAAAGCTATGGACCACATTCCAACATGTAACTTTATGAATATATTAGCTAAAAACTCTATGCATCATGGGTGGACAAAGTACAATCCATTGTTTGCCAACATAAGCTTGTATGCTTATTTGACTTTGTGAAGCAACGTGTTAACAATAATCCCTTGTATCTTATCCTATGTTGCATTATCTTTGTTAACACATATGTGATATACTTTGTTGAAAAAGAAAGATGAAAGACATTTTGTCAATCGACAACCTCAATCAAAAAATCATAAACACATATAATTGCTCTTAAATATTGGATATATTTTCACTACATAAAATTAAATTTGGTAATATTGTCAGTTTTGTCCATATATTATGGATGGTTTTGAATGTTGGATTTGGTTAGTTATCCAAATCTCACGAGATGATATATTGTGTATGGGTGTTATAGGGAAAAAAGATAGAAAACATTGACTCAATCGACCAAAACTTAGTTAAAAAATCACAAACACGTTTTTTCATTACTCTTGATATATCTTTCAGTACCATAAAATTAAATTTGGTTATATAGATAGTCATCACATATTTGGATAGATTTGAATGTTGGATTTGGTCAGTTGTTTAAATCTCACTAGATAATAGTACAGGCATCTTGTGCATGGGTACTATTGGCTAGATTTGATTACTTGTCCAAATCTATGTTAAGGGTGGGTAATTATAGTGGTTAAATCTTATAGATGGATGTGAATTTCTAGATTTGGTCACTCGTTCAAATCTGTATCATGGGTGTTAATGATATGGATTTGGACAATTGTCCAAATCTTATGTATGACTATAATAAACTTTATGTGGCCTTATTGACATACCCAAATGATTAACTATATGCGAGGATTACATTTGAACAATTGTTTAAATGTTTGTTTGGGATGGCAATCTAATAATCACAAACACATAGTCTAATTGATCTAATGAACATGGCATATGTTTTTAACTTTATAACAATGAACAAATTATGATGTAGTCCCTTTGTCATTATGCACAAATCATGGTGCAGTCAAGTTAGCTCAACAATAGTTCTTCTACTAAGTCAAGATCATAAGTAATATACATACAAATCTAATTGATGATATTCATAGAGCATTTACTTACATATCACAATGGAAAAAACATATCCTACCAATAAAATGAGAATTATGTGTGCTTTTCAAACACCTGTTATGTCTAGCTCATCAAGCAGAAGTTAATCAACAAAGTCTAACATTTTCTCTTCATGCTCCTTTGTAAGTGTAGCTATATGTTCCTTTATAAGTGTAGTTATATGCTTTGGTGTGGGGCTTTCTATCAGAAGCTACTCATTTGTAAACATAGAATCCCCTCCCTGCATTGTGATTCCAGTCCATGAACCGATTTCAAGATTCCTCTTCTTGAACACATTGATTTCATCTCATGTAATTCTCATAAACATAGAACCATTTCCATTTTTTATACAAGTTTGATGGCTATAAGTTGCTTGAATGTTACAAATGCGATAAGGAAAAATTATGCAGGTTCGACAACAAATTTTAACAATTAATGCAACATCATCTCAAACTTGTTTGAGCTCCATGCCATGCTAACAAACCCCGTGAACTGCATCAATCACAACTATGCTAATGGTAATTGGTTCCTTGAATGTGTTGCACATGAACTCCATCCCTTCCATGCCTTCAACTTGGTATACACTCCAAGAATACTTATCAGATTACAAACTAGTTTCCTCCCTTTGGTTTATAATCCACTTAAAGTATGCTTATGCTAATGAGGGCAATGCATCTTTATGATCCCTATGAGCAAGCTTCTTTTCTAGCCATATTATTTAACTTGATCCAACTATCATTTCATAGTATTATGGTTGGTTGTAGTAAGTCACACACTGGTCCCATGACCTGTCAACCCTTATCATTTCGTAGTATTATGGTTGGATGTTGTAGTAAGTCACACACTGCTCCCATGACCTGTCAACCCTTATCACTTGACTTTTCCTTGAACTCCTTCATAAACTCTTCCTCCAACATTTGACATGCTATTTTTGCCATATTCATCTTGTCCATATCATACTTTCCCCTAACTAGAACAATCTTAAAATCCAATATTTCTTCTTGAATGATCTTAATATTCTCCTTATCTAAACTATGTAAAAACTTGCACATGCTAACAATAGGTTGTCTCCCAACCTTATTGACATTATTACTATGCTCAGCATGATGGGTTAGTGATCCATCTCTGTATGCATCCATAATCCTCATATATGTCTCAAACATGTCATCTAGGCATATTATCATGTGTGCATCCTTAATTGTAACACTATCACCAAATGCAACTCATGATAGCTTGATAAATTGTTGCATAACATTCTTAACACTAGGCAATGGATACCTTGGTGAAGCTGTATAAAACTAACACCAAGGTACAAAAGATTTAGTTGAAGAATGAGCTTTATACTGTGGAGAAGAAAAATATGTTTGTGAATGATTATGCCTTGAAGATCAAGGGCATCGTGGAATCCCTTGCATCAATTGGTGTTTCTATTGATGATGATGATAAGGTGAAAGTGTGTATAGGTGGTCTTGGGCCACAATACAAGAGGTGTTCAAGATGTCTATTCAAACTCGAGAGAACATTCCCAACTTCATAGATTTGGTGTCAATGTTGATCATTGAAGAGAAGAATTTGGGTGAAGATCAACAGTCTTCACAAAACAAAAATAGTTCAGAGCAGCAAGCCTTCTACACAAGTGTAGGTAGAGGACGAGGTAGAGGTTGTGGACGTGCCCAAGGTGGTGGCCGAATAGGTAATCAGAATGCAGCAACAGTCCGTGATCCACAACAATAACACACAGGTGGAAGAGGCCAGTTTAGAGGCAAGGGGAGTTAAAGAGGTCGTGGTAATTGGCAAAAGTAACATAATGATACACGAGGCTTATTTTATTGTGGTAAGCATGGCAGATGTACTTCATGTTCCGAACATTACAAAGAATCTAGTTTCTATTGGCCAGATGATTGAGCAAGATTTGCAGGTTCGATCTAACCCTGATGGTGGCTGTTATGTAGAAGACTTTAAAGATAAGTGCAGGTTGCTTGCAAAAGGCAACAGAGTGGGCAGAATGTTTACATTGAGTGTAAATATGCCTGAAGTGAGTGCTGCAATGTTTGCAAATGGTTCAGGAGTTGTTGTAGATACAGACATTTGGCATAAGAGAATTGGGCATGTAAATGTGCAAAGAATGAAGTTTATGCATGCAGACTAAAGAAATTGTGATAGAGCTGCCTAAGTTTAAAGTTAAAGGTATGCAGAAAGTATGTGAAGCATGTCAATTTGGAAAGCAAATAAAGCATGTATGTACACATGATAGAAATATGAGTAGGAATGTACTAGATGCTTTGCATTCAGATGTATGGAGTCCTGACTATGTCTGTGGGTGGCTGCAGGTACTATGTAACATTCATTGATGATCTCAAGAGGAAATTGTGGGTGCATTTCATGAAGGAGAAGAGTGAAGTGTTCACTCATTTTCAAAATTTTAGAGTGATGAACTGAAAAACAGACAGGAAAGCATGTGAAGTGCCTAAGGTCAGATGGAGGGGGAGGATACTTCTCCAATGAGTTCTCTGAATTCTTGCGAAAGAATCGCATTCAGAGACAATTTACATGTAGATACACTCCACAACAAAATGGAGCTATTGAGCAAAAAAATAGGCACATTGCAGAGATAGCATGGGCACTGATGGGCAGAGAAGAATATGCCGCATAGCTATTAGGTTGAGGCTGTGTCTACAGCAATTTATATCATGAACTCTTCTCCTATTGCATCCATACATGATGTAATGCCAGAGGAGAAGTTTATTGGGCAGGAAACTTGATTTGTCTCACTTGAAAGTTTGTGGATGTATTTCTGCATGTGCTAGATGAGTTGCACATACCAAGCTAGATCCAAAGGTAGAAAAATGTGTGTTTATCGAGTATTCCGTTGAGCAAAAGGGATATAGATGCTATAATCTTGCTACACATGAATTGAGGGTAAGCAGGGATGTTGTATTTGATGAGATGAGTAGCTGTATGCTGCTGAAAAAGATGATGTTATAATCATGCTACACATGAATTGAGGGTAAGCAGGGATGTTGTATTTGATGAGATGAGTAGATGTATGCTGCTGAAAAAGATGATGTTGGGGCTGATGTAAGCAGAAACGTGGCTGCACAGAATGCAAGTCAGCAATCACAGTCATTGAGTGGACTAGGAGAGTCCTCATCTAGCAGTTCTGTTGATAGACCATGGAGTGGCAAGCTGCGTTATAATACCAGTCGTGGAAATGTTATTGGTACATCACATAAAGACAAAGAGAAAGTGGTTGAGTCCCTTGGTATGCCTGATATTTCTGTAGGGCATTCTCTTGTTTGATGGAGAGTCTAGTGGCTCGAAGATAAGCCTTGATGAGGATCTTGGGATTCCAACAATGAGGACACCTGGTGTGAAGAAGGCTATGGAACCCAGTTTTCCATGTGCAGACAAAACACATTGAGGTACATTATCACTTCATCAGGGAGAGAGTCTTAGTAGGCGACATCGACTTGGCCTACATCAGCACACAGGATTAGGTCGCTGACATCTTCATAAAGGCCTTGGGAGCTAAGAAGCTCCACAGATTTCCAGATATGCTTGGAGTTCATGAGCTAGAGTTGAGCTTGAGGGGGAGTGTTGAGATGTCAAGCTCAATATGAGCTGACACTCACGAGGCGCCTGCATGACCATTCGACATTTACATCATTGGCGGGTTTTTGGTAGCTGGCTCCGACATATCTTTTTCAAAGATTCTACAACTAGACTACACCAACTAGTCCACACCTACCCACTCCTCTTAGCATGTTCATAATAATATTAAGAAATTATAAATGCAGCATGTTTTTGTCTTTCGTATGCATCTAGCTTGTAAAGACCATGAGACAAAGTACTAGAAGGAACAATTATCTTGTCGTCACTGCGATCATGAATAATAAATATGCAATCCTCAAACTAAACCACTAAGCCAGCCTTACGGTAATGGTGACAGAGACAGATAACAATTTCTTCTTGATCCGTGGTGCATATAATACATTTGAAAGCGTGATTGTTCCACCATTTGCAACAATGAGAACAACTTTACCTACAAGATATGAGGAGTTTTTTATGTTGATAATCATGGATCAAGCTCTCCTAAAGATAAAACATCTACCTAATGATAAACTAATACTACAATAATCACAACACTAATCTAAGGTGGATAGAAATGAAGAAAACTCCTACTAATGAGTGTATGATGCTAATTAAGATGCACTCAAGTACAATTAGACACCAAGATGAATTAGCTTGGATACATAAAAGACTTGAGATAAGTACAAGTGATATGATTTCATTGCTTGAAATGGTCCCCTTTTATACCCTTGGGCTTGTACATCAATGTGGGATAAATCCCTTTGCTTATGTGGCTTCATGCTAGGCTTTACACTTTCTTGGCTTACTCAACTCACTCCCTACCTCTTCCTTGTGCTCTTTGGCACCACATTTCTCAACACCCCCCCTTGGTTCCAAATCTTTGGGCTACTCAAGGTGGTTGGATGCGAGGTTTTACAACATATTTTCATCCCCCCCTCCTCATGGGGTGAGTTGACCTATCTTTGAGGCCTAGAGGTCATCTCTAACAGTGAGGCTCCCCCCCCCTTGATAGAGACTTGACCTATCTTTGAGGTCTAGAGGTCTCTTCTAAGAGTAGGGTTACAAATTTTGGCTATTTCTTCTACCTTGGCTATAGCATCGGTGCCAGAGGGTAGGACAATAAGTTTTTGGTGGCTTTAACGACATGTGATTTAGGTTAGGGTAGTGATTGAGTTTTTAAGTGTTTCTTTGTTGCTTCTTCTTCATTTTTGAATGCGCGCCCATAAAGTCCACTTTACAAAAGAATTTGAAAATAGTTTTTTTTAATGATGATAATCCGGATGACGCCTTGATCACATTATTTGATGTTGTCAAGGCCCATGTCGATAAGCCCAAAATACACATTTGAAAACCCACAACGTAGTGATGTGAACATGCCCTTGTTGATATTGAAAGCGATGATGCCAATCCAGATAGGCCAATTATGCTTGAAATGCTTCTTTGGTGTGAACACACCCTTAAGAGAGGAAATATTTTTTTTAAATTTGTATCTTTTATTTTGAATTATTATTTATTATTGCAACCTTATCTAGTCGGCTTCATCGGCTCCTATTGCTCTTTCGTGCAGCTTCTTCTGTTGTCGGTGGACAAGGCCAGACTGTCTTCGTCTTTTGCTCGCATCTACAGACCAAACTGTGAATACGGGGTGCCTCAGAACCAAGACAGTTAAGAAGGCTCTTCTTCTCTGCCTGTGAGATGAGGCTGGCAATGGCATTCAACGGCCGCGTGTCTGATTAGCTTTCTCACAAGCAGTCGAACGACGTAGGTGGCGATACCCTCTCTTGGGGTAATGTGGGGATCATGGGAGGCCGAGGCCTGTAAATCTACCTTGATGTGTAGCAGGTGCAGGACAGTGTCCAGGAGGCGATCAGCCATGGAGTGATGTTGGGTGTGGTGAAGGAGCTGCTGGCTAGTCCATCGCGAGGAGGGCTCTTGCTGCTGCAAGCACTTGTGTAGGAGCTTCTTGCACGCGTTGAAGGCCTGCTACTGTTATGGCTCGTTGATGTGTGCTAATGAAGCTGTCTGCACTTTGGTGCACATTGCTTTGCTGGCTCTTATTCAACCCTTCTAATCTCTTCTCAGTTATGTAGTGGGACAACTTAGCTCCCTCTTCTCTTCTTCTGGCTATTAGCTAGCTTCTCCCTCACAACCTGTAAACTTGCTAGAGCTACACAGCTCTTTTACTCTTTAATTAATTCTTGCTTTGATTAGGGTTGTGATTCTCTTCACCTCACTCCGGCCTCTGCAATGCCACACTAGCTTTGAATTCCCATGATCTCTCTCTTAAGATGAAATCTGCACTCTCTTTCTATCTAATCCTAACTCTATATAATACTAAAAGAAATGATTAAGAAAAGCCTAATCAACTCCTAAATGAGTTAATCACTTATGTTATCATATGCTTTAATGAGATCTAATCATTTCCTTACAAAACTAGAGAGATGCACCCTAGCTCTAATACCATGTTGATAATTATTAATCATGGATCAAGCTCTCTTAAAGACAAAACATCTACCTAATGATAAACTAATCCTACACTGATCACAACACTAATCTAAGGTGGATAGAAATGAAGAAAACTCATAATGAGTGTGTGCTAATTAAGATACACTCAAGTAAAATTAGACACCAAGATAAATTAGATTGGATACATAAAGAGACTTGAGATAAAGTGCAAGTGATATGATTTCATTGCTTGAAATGGCCCCCTTTTATATGAGGAGGTACACCCTTGGGCTCGTACATCAATGTGGAATAAATCCCTTTGCTTATATGGCTTCATGCTAGGCTTTGCACTTTCTTCCCTTACTCAACTCACTCCCTACATCTTCCTTGTGCTCTTTGGCACCACATTTCTCAACAGTTTGCACATGTTACAGTGTTTCCCTGTGCAGAATATTCAGGTGATGAGAACAAACTACGATGAGAAGTAATGCGCTTACTAACACCACTGTCAAAATACTAAATATGTACATTTGTAACATCCATGCATAAATCCTTATCTAAAGGGTCATAACTGTATTGAGCCCAATCATCATGTGCATAGTTTGCAGACTCTTTCTTTTCTACATTGGATGCTGATGCGTTAGCTACTACATCCATACCTGAGTCTTTATTTTTCTCCTTCTCCAGTCGTTTCCTGCACTCATTAATGTAGTGACTAGGTTTCCTAGAATAGTTTCATTTGCCCTTTTTCTTTGGCTTGTCGCCTTCCTTGTCTGCAGGCTTGCCTGATGACTCTGATTTTGGCTTGTAACTACCATGAGGAAAGGTTTTTCCTTTGTCTTTTTGTTGACTGGCAGCAGCAAAAGCCTGATTTCATGTACGCATGACAGATCTATTTTGCATGGATTTCTCTTCTTGCAAGAGCACAGAAACCAATTCTTCAAACTTCAAGGCATTTGGATTGCCTTTCATTATAGGGGTAGAAGCAAAACCTTAATATGAGTCCGGCAATGCTTTCAAGACAATAAGCACCAATGAAATGTTAGGATATATTTCATTAACACTGGCCAACTGCTCCTTAAAATCCTTGATTTTTATAAGAAAACTTTCCATGGAGTCTCCCATATCCATATGATCTAACTCTAATTGCTTGCGTATAAATATAAGCAAACACATGCTTCATTACGTACCTGGTACAATGATGCAAGTGCATTCCAAGCATGTTTAGCAATCCTGCATGACTAAATGTGAGGAATGATACTCCTCTTAACTAACAAAGCAAGCATCGCATGAGCTTGCGTATCTCTTCTATCCCACTTTGTTTGTTCATACGTAGGAGGTATGCTATGTTGTGGTAGTGTACCATGTGAAACTGAGTCCGTGTCTGCAGATGTGCCGTCTGTATCATGCTCATCAGAAGAACTAGGACGTTTCTCAATGCTAACTAGAACATTCCATAGCCCTTTAGCTACTAATACATGCCACATTATATAGGACCATAATGGGTAGTTGGTCCCGTCAAGTTTATCCTCAACGGATAACATCCGAAATACATCACTGTCTGCCATTTCTGATAATACCCAAGCAAGTAATCACGCAACCTACAAAGTGCTGAATACTCTTTCCTGCAACCAAGGTGACTGCTAATAAGGTCACTGACAATGGAGACTTGCAAGGTATATGAAAGAAATGAAGAGTATAGTGAGTAAAAATTTTACTCGTAAGATATGTAGAGATCGATGTCGCTGAAGTGAAGCCCCTAGATGCTTTCTCATGTATCTGCACACCCATCTGTAGTAGATCTAACGAAACTACTCCAAAATCCACTGAAGTACATTGCAAATCCAATCCCCAAAGATGTCTGACTGCAGAAAACTAAAAACCGTGCGAATGGCCCCCAAAACATGCCCGAAACGAAAATCTGACCAAAAAGCTGTGGTACAAAGTACTATAAACTTCACGGTCCTCTTTCTTCTCCCAAAAGGGCTCCTTGATCCAATTCAAAAGGGAAGGTAACTCGGGTGAGGGGTAGGCAACAACACGGGTAAGGAGCGTATACTCTGATACTAAATGTTGAAAATAAGGTTCCAAGAATGTGTGCGCGCACACACAGTAGAGAAGCTTAAGGGAGCGCGCGCACACACACGCACACACAGTAGAGAAGCTTAAGGGAGCGCACACGCGCGTGCACACACACACACAGAGCAGAGAAGCTTAAGGGAGCACACAATTAGATGATAGATAGATCATGAATGTGTGCTGTACAAAGACAATAAGTATACCCAAAGATGGGTGTATACTAGCACGGGAGAAAAAACCTCCTAAAGAGGAAAAAAGTACCCCGGTTGGTCCTAGTCTATTCACACACATCACTACTAAATATGGCTACAGTTTATGTGTAGTACCCTTAGACAAGGGTCTTGTACCAAATATGGCTACAGTTTATGTGTAGTACCCTTAGGACAAGGGTCTTGTATAAAAAGTGGGTCCATAAAGAATTTGAAAAGTAGTAGATAGGGCCTGACATGGGGTGAGACTCACCCATCCACATTGGTACCAAACATGCCACTAGTCCCATAGAAAGACGTAATGAAGGGCTTGTGAAAAATCCATTGACCGTATTGGGACATGATCTCAAAGGGCTTCCAAAACCTAGTATCTGGCATGTCTCGAAAGTGACTATGGCCATGGAAGTATCTGACCATGCCATAAAGGTCTATCTATTGGTGGAAGTTTCTCTATGGTGGCAAGGGGTATGGGGGTCGTCTGTGTATGAAAAGTTGTAAGAACTTGCGCCAAGACCACCTTCTTTTGGTTGGTATGAACTTGGGATCAATGCAGACTTCTCCGAGCACCGAGCCATGTATTACTGCCACATTTGGTGATCACTAAGGAGATAGGGTATGTGCCACTCGAGTTGGAATCCTATGTGACTTGTTGTTGGGTAGTCCCTAGGATCAACAGAGTGCCAACCTCCTTTGGTGTACCCACGGATAGTCGATCTTCCACTAGACAAATAGGTGATCTGTGTGTTGGTTCACTACACAAAATTTGGCCATGTTGAATGGGGTGTTGCTTTTGAGTAGTTGGCAGTGGTTCCTCATTGAGATTTGACCCCTCATGAAATGATTTAAGGATGCAAGGCTTGTGGTGGATGTAGCTAATGAAGTGGTTTAGTTGTGGGAGAAGATCGAGGCTTTGGAGTTGTTGGGGTCGAGCAGTGGATGAGGTAGGGGCTCCCATGGAAGATACTGTGGATAGCTTGACAAGAGGGTTATGGATGGGGGTTAGAATAGGGCTAGTTGGAGAGGTGGGTGGGTTTGGCTTTGGGAGATCTGCTTTGTTACTCAAACTGTCCAAAGAGGGGGCTTGATTGGCTTGCAAGGTTGCTTCTCCAGAAGACTAGTGGCCGCCCTAGGTTCCTTATTAGAACATGTCAAGGTCGTTCTCCTCATCCTCAGGCTTATAACTTTGGAAAATATGTGCCTCGTCAGCGGAGATGTCCTATGGGTAAGCATGGTCGTGAAGCCTCTTGCTCTTAAGACCGACCATAAATCAATCAAAGAACGATAAATCATCCACTCTTTCACCCATGATGCATCTCATGTGGAGATACTTGGTTCTACCAATGTAATCCCACATTGTTTCTCCCTCCTCTTGCTCAAGGTTATACATTCCCTAACTTTAATCTGTTTTGGTGAGCTCTATCATTTAGTCACCATCTTAGAACAAGCGAAGCCCTTGCGAGAAAGACATCAACTGAATAACTGACATCTCATTCCCCTTGACCGAGTACAATGACAAGGATGACACATTCCATTAGAATTATGTTAGCAAAATTATCTAGAATGCAAAACCCAAAAATGATCCCCCAACTATGCAGACACAGTAAACATAGAAACGCTGTATTCTCCTAAGCGAAAACCCGCATCCATCATTGCACTAAACCAGAGAACTAAAAGCCAGGCACCCCCCAGTTAACAATCCAACCAACAGCATGATGGTTAACATGCTCGCAGGCATATAAAGTCCCATAGAAACAATACAGGTAGCCGAGCTCAGCTTTACCCAAGCAACCAGGGTTTGTTCCCAAGCATATCAACTGCAAGTTTTATGTGCATTCAATTTGTATCTTCGGCTTCATGTTCATGGTGCACCTTCAAAGTCCGATCTTTAGTAGACCAGCAGCAATAAAAGGATGGCGGCTATTAGTGTCCCATGGCATTTGGAAAACCTGGGGGATCTTTGCTCTGTTAATTGGTCCCAAAATATCATGGTAGCTAGAACACTCTACCTCAAATTTCATCTGGTAATCACACAGAGGAAAGACCATGTCAATAAGCAAGCCATGCATCAAAGAAATGCAAGGATCCAAGAGAAGCACCTTGTTAAGAGCATTGTATCATCCTCACCTAGCCCTGATATGAAGATACTCAAGAGGTACTCCATATCAACATTCCAAACAGCCTGTATGTATTAACAGTTTAAGGCCAGCCCATCAGGTTGGACACTGTAAATGAACTTATCTACAGTTGAGCCATCATTGATATCCACCAAAAGTTCCCCTTTTTTTCCACTCCTCTCTTCATCCTCAAAACAAGGTTTTCCTAAGGTAAACACCTTAGAACCACAGTTAGAATACTGCACAGACTGCTCCACAAGCTCCTTCACATGCTCCTCATCTATCTTCTCTCTCTGTAGGACTTGTGTCTGAGCTTCAGAAATTCTTGTGGACAGCCTCTGCAAGGCCAGGCATGCTTTATAAGCTACATCCTGTAATCCTTGCTCAGTTTCAGCCCATATGTTATTCTTGAGGAAGTGTTCTAGAGCTGATTTCTCCTTCAAAAATTCCATCAGTAGCTTCTCTTTTCCTTTTCTCTCTCGGTCACAAATGATATGTGCCTGAACTAGCTGGGCCTCCACAACAGCCAGCTTGTATTCCCTGTCTTGCAGCTCAGATTCAGCCTCTACAGACACCTTTGTCAGAGTCAGGTCATGTTCCATCTCCTTCTCTGTGAGCAAATTTTGAAGGGCTGAAACCTTCTCCTGCAAACTGCAAATCTCTCTCTCATGACCTTCCTCAGTAGAGCTACCTAGAACCTTGTCTCTATAAACCATGAACTCGCCCTCCTTCTGTTTGAGGAGCTCCTCTAATCTTGTTTTGTCATCATTAGCTTTTGCCAGACTTTTGTTGAGGGCCTCAATCTGGCAAACCCTTCTTTGGGCTTCATCTTCCATGTTTAGCAGCTGCCACCGGAAAGCCTCCATCCTTTCATCTCTTGCTTTCATCTGCCTTTCAAAAGCACTGATCTCCTGCCAATATCTCTGCTCTAACTTAGATGCGTACCGAGCCTTCTCCAGCCCCACCCGGTCCTGCAGCCGGGGATTCTCAGGTGCAGTGCCTGTGTATCATAGATAAGAAAGATGTAACTTCACAATTTCTTTCATCATGTGTTGTGGGCAAGCCCCATCCCTCCCACACACAAACACACCCAAAACCCCACCTCCGCTCTTTCAATACACACACACACACACACACAAAACCCCTTTTGCAAACCTTATGAACACACAGAGGGTGCCAATGAACACAATTAAGCTGAGATTCAGAAAAATAGGCCTTGTCATCTCAGTTAGTAGAAACACAGCACCTGTATGTTCTTTCTCCTTGTGGAATATCCCAATGGCGGCTTTGGATGTTATATAGAGCTTCTTCCACTTCTCGATTTCTTGCTCTCTGCGAGCCTCTGAGTCCATGTACTGCTTTAGCAAAGTCTTCGCAACCGAAAGCTGAAATTGTTTGGTGGCCAGTTCAGCTTCCATGGACTCCTTGAGAATAATCAAACCTCTGTTATCCATGAGCTCTGCATGATTGAAGCAGTCGTGTTCTGCAAAACTAATCATATGCTTACTATCAGCCATATGCACCAACATGTTCTCTTCAAGATCGGTCACCCTCTCCCGGTACAAAACCAGCCTGTTCTGCAGCAGCTTCACCTGCTCCTCAAATGCAGACTGCAAGCTCCTGATCTCAACATCATGCAGTTTCTGCAGCTCTTCTATCATGTAAAACCCACCAGAATCTGTCCTGCTTCCAAAGCTGTTCCGTGGCCTAAAAATCTCTGTTCTCAAGCACGACCGAGACTTATCTTCTACAAGCTCCTTCCACTTCTCCTTCTCTCTTTCGGCATGGCCAAGTTTGGCCTTGATTATGGCAAGTTCCCTCTCGAGCTCATGTCGGCCGTCTGTGTCGGTATTAGCCATCTTGAGCATGGTAGATATGGTGTCTTCTTTCTCCTGTGTAGATTTCTGCAGCTGGCTGATCTCAGACGACACCTGAGCAAAGAGCTGTTCATAGTGGTTTTTCTCCTGAGTGAGGACAGTAAGGCTGGTTTGGGCAGATTTAACGCCTTGCAAGGCCTGAGAATTCTCCATCTCAGCCATTCTGAGTCGAGTTTCTAGCTGTACTATGGTTTCATCGCACTTGGTAAGCTCGACGGAGTGGGTTTGTGCTTCAATGGAAAGCTTCTCCTCCAGCTGAAAGAAAGAGGATTCAACAGAGGCTAGTTTCTCTGCAAGGGCATTCTTCTCCTGTTGCTCTGCTTGAGCTTCTTCCATGGTAGCCATGATGAGAAACTCCTGTTCACCGATGCGTTCTTTGAGCTCTGCAAGAAGACCCTCTCTCAGCTCGCATTCTGGACAGGCCTGCTGCTGGACAATACTCAGGCGCTCAACTTCCTGGCGGAGGCCTTCTTGCTGGTCGAAAGATCTCTGCAGCTCCTGCCATAGCTTCCTCTGCTCGTTTCTGAACTCCCTCTTCTCTGCTTTCCAAGCTTGCTCTCTGCTGGCAAAGATGGACACCACTCTCTCGTTTGCCTTGCCGTCTTCTGCTCGCTGTCTTCTGAGCTCGAGAAGCTCGCCCTGCAGATGCTCAATCTGCTGCAGGAATCCAGAATGCTCTGCTGCAGATTTCTCTGCAGCCCCCGATTCTTGCTTCGCCTTGGCTTCAAGAACCATCGACTTCTGCGCCATACGCTCCAAGCGGGAGGTGGCGCCTTGCATACCCCTGCGTAGAGTGGTGGCCTTTGAAAACCCCGGGTTCACAGTAAGCGTTTTGAGGCAGGGGTTTCGCAGCAGGCCGAGTGCGCAGAGAGCGATGGCGAGGCCGAAATACTCAGCTGAGAGAGGCAAAGGTTCTGGCGACGTGAATAGTGATATGGAAGCTTCATCAGATTGGAAGCTACGGTGGTGAAGTGTTGGTGCCATGGAAGCTTCATCAAAGGGAGAGCTATGGTGGTGCATAATTGGTACCATGGAAGCTTCATTAGAGATGGCGCTATGAAGGAGCAATGCTGTGTTGAATGGTACCATAGAAGCATCATCAATAGAAAATTCGTAAGAGGGGGAGCTATGGCGCAGCTCATCAGAGGGGGGACTATGGCGGTGCGGCTTGTGGAGGGTTAGTGTTACCATCTCCTCCGCCGAAGGGGAAGAAGAAGGACATCTTTCTTGAAGTTCCTGCTCCTCTTGCTCACAATTTCTGCCTGCGGATGCAATCGCCATACAATCGGCCCTGCACAGAACCATTGAAAACGTATCTACCAGCACAATTCTGCTATTCCGGCACGCAATTTCAAGAATTCAGTGATGATCATTCAGGAGATAAAAAGCTTTTAGAGGAGTTAACGAAGGTCTGGCTATGGCGAGAAAAACCTATCTATGCCGAATTTTTTGCACTAATCGCGCGAAACAAAGCTCTGGCTATGGCGACCATGGGAAACCAAAAGCTTGCCAAGGCCAGTAAGCAGCAAAATTACGAGGAGATGAAGCACTTCACAAGGAGGTTAAGAATCTACAGCTATCGCGGAAGAATTTTGATAAAACAGTAACGGATACAGCAATAGCAACAGAAGCTAAACCTTTGAAGCTATGGCTATGGCGGCGCAAGAGAATTGGACAGAAGCTAAGCTATGGCTACAGTGGAAGAAGAGAATTCTAAGAAAGGCTAAATCCCTTGAAGCTATTGCTATGGCGGAAGCAGAGAGTTTCACAGAAGCTATGGCGCTAAACATTGACAGAAGCTCTGAAATTGTGAAGCTATGACAACGGACACGTGCTTTGATGGACCCAAAATCAAGCCCAGTTGCCCATCAAGAAGAAAACTAGCTTTTTGCCGAGATCAGAGAGACTAGCCATAGCTGCCAACCCTTAATGACAGAATGTGGGTTCCAAGAAAGCCATAGCCATAGCTGCTAACCTTAAGAGAATACTGCAGCAAGCCATAGGCAATGATGATCTTAGTGGGCAAGCTAAGCTTCGGTAGTACGGTGCCACCTTTCATCATTATCACTATCCAAGTGCGTATCTCTGTACCATCTGTGCTGCTTTTTTCAGTGCTTGTCGATGCTTGCTTTGCAGTGCACAGACAGTTTCTTGGAACCCATTCTCTGTGTGGCTGTGCAAAGCAAAAGTGAAAGACAACACAGAGAGAGAGAGAAAGAGAGAGAGACACACACATATCCCCAAGTTCACAACCCATGAGTAGAATCTCACCTTGCCTCGCATGCAGTAACTTTGCTGCCACACAGCATGTGCGCCGCAATGCAAATTTTTGAGAGGAACATGTTAATGTTGGGATCATTAAAATGTATTTAGTAATTGTGCAGCCTTTCACATTGGTAACGGACATCCACAGTTTTTTTTGCTGTCATGGTTCAATCAATACCCGGGCTGTCATGGTATAGAACAAGAGCCCTTACCACTAGGCCATCTCCCCCACTCCATAGTTGGACAACTATAAGTGAAACTTTACTCTTTCCTTTTTCTTAAGAAAAATTATGATAGAGAATACTAAAATTTAGATGCCACTACTGTTAATTCCAACCCAATACACCCTTTTATAATTCCAACCCACTACTGTTAATTCCAACCCAATACACCCTTTTACAATTCCAACCCAATACACCCTTTTACAATTCCAACCCAATACCCCCTTTTACAGAGGCATGGACGCAACCGTTGGGCTATAGCATTGGGAGCCAAATAACGATCCCAGTGGCTCACCCACCATCGAACACCAGTCGGACAAACGGATCACCCACCCTTGGGGGACGGGCCATTGAGATCTACCCCTTTTTGCTAAAAGGATTGTGTCTGTAAAGACCCTTGGCCATCAAAGGGCCATTAGTTAGCCCCGTCGCACTCTGGGGGCAAGTAAAAGATAGGAGAATCACCATCCCCTCCCACGTACTTTTGTCCCACCACAAGGGTGTGTAAATTTAATAAATGTTAAAATTTTGGACTTTTTTCATTTGCTTTAAAACTTGTGCCTTCTTTTCATTGGTAAAAGCTACCAACCCTCCTCCACAAGAGTAAGGTAGCAACCAAGGTGGTGTTCGGAGGAGTGGAGCTTCCAAAGCGAGCTTGGGGAGTCCCCCTTTCAAGGGTACCATCAAACCAATCTTAACCCTCCTAATTTCTAGGGCCTCAACTAACCCTACACAGGAGAGGTTATTGCAAGGGTTTCCTCTTTCTACTAACCCCGCTCCCTCATTGGGATGTGGCTCTTAAATAAGGGAGATCGTTGTGGGTCAGGGAGGTGATATCTAGCCTTTTTCACAAATGGGGGTTATGTTAGTAAAGACCCAAGTTCCCAATTGGGTCGCCACATAAATAAATGGACAACAAAATGATAAATTGAGACAATGACAAGTGGGCAACCAAGCTAAATTGAGTAGATGACAAGCAGGCAAGCATCATGCATGGATAAAAGGATGAAATTCCAAGTGAGTGGGTAGCCAAGAGCGAAGTCAAGAACAAGCATATAATACTATTTTATGTGGATAGAAATGCCACCTTCATAGCTTCTTGGAGTTAGAAGTTAAAAACTACATATTTTATTATTGTGTGGACAAAATATGTTATCTTTAGGACTTGGAAGTTGGGGAGCTTGAAAGCCATAGGTAATTCCCAACACGCACCATCATCATCATCACCTCCAATGTAGTACCCAGAATCTTCTTCTTTCACAATCACCACCATTCTTTTTTAAAATTAATTTTAAATGACCTTTCTTTTTGCTTCAATATGAAGCAACATCTTATCGTTCTCACAAAACCATATCCAAAGTGTGATAAGAAAACAAAGCATCTTAGGGTCATTCACAAGCAATACTCACCCAAGCTATGCAAGTGTTTGCATGGATGCTTTGATATGAAGCAACAGCTTATCCTTCACAAAAGTGTGATATGAAAACAAAGCATCTTAGGGTCATTTCACAAGCAATACTCACCCAAGCTATGCAAGTGTTTGGATGGATGCTTTGATATGAAGCAACATCTTATCCTTCACAAAAGTGTGATAAGAAAACAAAGCATCTTAGGGTTGTTTCACAAGCAAAACTCACCCAAGCTATGCAAATGTTTGGGTGGATGCTTTGATATGACGCAACATCTTATCCTTCACAAAAGTGTGATAAGAAAACAAAGCAACCAATACTCACCCCCAAGTTTGGATGGATGATTAAAGACTTGCCCACATTCACACTTAGGGCCAACGATCATAGCTTCCCCACCTCGTGAATTATTTGAGCAAACAACAAGTCAATGGCCATGCATTACATTGATAGTCTCTTTTGGCATTGGATAGGATCTCCAAGAAACTCAAAATCTATGCCACAATCTAACCTCATCCTTCCTAACAACAAAATGAACTTGGCCATAACATGTCAATTTATGTCATCCTTTTACCGAGTCATTTGTCCTTGCTTGTAAAGCCCTTCTTGAATGTGCACTTGCATTTCCACCAACCTTCATGCCCAAAGGCCTCACTTCTAAGAAAGCTTCTATATAACATATATGCACAAGGTTACATAAAATCATGTTAGTTTTTTTAGTAGTTCTTAATAGTTTGAAAGTTTTTTATTACTTAAACTCATTATATGTTAGGTTTGTGTGTGTGTGTGTGGGGGGGGGGGAGGGGGAGGGGGGGTATTGGTGTGTTATAATATCACTTGAAGTTATGCTATTTACAGTGACAAATTAAAGTTGTGTGAACTTGGGTAGTGCTTGAAATTTTAAAGAAGGAGACTAAGTTGTGTGTACTTGGGTAGTTCTTAAACTTTTAAAGAAGGAGACTAGGTTGTGTGTACTAACGGTCCCAATGGCTCGCCCACCATCGAACACTGGTTGGATAAATGGATCACCCACCCTTGAGCCATTCAAATCTGCCCCTTTTCGCAAATGGGGTCGTGTCTGTAAAGACCCTTTCCCATTGAATGGGCATTAGTTATCCTCGTCCCACTCCGGGGGCAAGTAAAAGATAGGAGAATCACCATCCCCTTTCAGGTACTATTATCCCACCACAAGGGTAGCATTGTGTAAATTTAAAAAATTTGGACTTTTTTCATTTGCTTTAAAACTTTATGCCTTCTTTTCATTGGTAAAAGCTACCAAACCTCCTCCACAAGAGTAGGGTAGCACCCACCCTTTCAAGGGGTACCATCAAACCAATCTTAACCCTCCTAATTTCTAGGGCCTCAACTAACCCTACACAGGAGAGGTTATTGTAAGGGTTTCCTCTTTCTACTAACCCCGCTCCCTCACTGGGATGTGGCTCTTAAATAAGGGAGATCGTTGGGTCAAGGAGGTGATATGTAGCCTTTTACATAAATGGGGGGTTATGTTAGTAAACACCTTAAGGATTAGAAGTCAGAGTTCCCAATTGGGCCACCCCATGAGAAAATGACAAGTGGGCAGCCATGGCTAAATTGAGTAAATGACAAGTAGGCAAGCATCGTGCATGGATAAAAGGATGAAATGCCAAGTGAGTGGGTAGCCCCAAGAAAGAAGTCAAGAATAAGCATATAATATTATTTTATGTGCATAGAAATGTCACCTTGATAGCTTCTTGGATTTATAAGTTCAAACCTATATATTTTATTATGGTGTGGACAAAATATGTTATCTTCAGAACTTGGAAGTTGGGGAGCTTGAAATCCATAGGTAATTCCCAACACTCTCTATCATCATCACGCCTCCAATAGTACCCAAAAAAAATTTCTTTCACAATAACCACCATTCTTTTTTAAAATTAAGATCTCATCCACATGCTCCA
Source organism: Cibotium barometz (assembly GCF_041138505.1). Classification (NCBI taxonomy): domain Eukaryota; kingdom Viridiplantae; phylum Streptophyta; class Polypodiopsida; order Cyatheales; family Cibotiaceae; genus Cibotium; species Cibotium barometz. The sequence continues at coordinate 31,866,915 of NC_141081.1, read as the reverse complement.
TGCACCCTTGTGCCATCCTTGTGTTCATACATGTGCTACCTTGAAATTTCCATGTGCTACCTTTTTGACCTTTGGCTTCACCTTTTACAAATGACCAAACAAATCAACCTTTTCCAATGTACCCTTAGTCTATTCTTTTCGAATGTGCATGCTCCTCCCCTTGCTCTATTCATGTTGCACCCTCACACATTGTTTTTCTCAACATGGATATGACCTCCAAGAAATTCAAAAACTATGCCACAATCTACCCTCATCACTCCTAACAACAAAACGTGGCATGACACTTTATGTCTCCTTTTACCGAGTCATTTATCCTTGCTTGTAAATCCCTTTTTGAATGTGCACTTGCATTTCCACCAACCTTTACGCCCAAAGGCCTCAATTCTAATAAAGCTTCTATATAACATCTATGCACAAGGTTACATAAAATATTTCTAACTTAAAAGTTCTCGAAAATACACACACCATCAACTATAAATCTACATACTTTTGGGATGTATCATCTTTGTGACTTTACTGTCCACAATGTGTGAAGCGACATTTTCTTTGAAAGGTTGCTAGACAATCCTAACACTTAAATTTTTATCATCCCAAATGCTTGATAATCAATGAAAACCACCTAACTTTTTCAATATAATGAAGCATTATGTCCTTTTTAATCCCTAAAAAGTAATCATTTTTAGGTATGATAGGAACACCGTTTTACTTCGGTCATCGTCAAGGCTAGACTACTCTAGGAAATTATATATTTTGGGAATGATTGCTCATAATCCCAAATTGATTCTTTCAAATAATCTCAAAGTAATGATTGAAAGCATTTAAAAAAATCACTAAAGTTGTACCATTGGAGCACGTATATAGATACCTTCTTAGGTATATATATACACCTTAGAAGGTATATAGATACCTTTTGAGGTATATATATACATCTTGGAAGGTGGTACCAACCTTCAAAGGTATATATATACACCTTAGAAGGTGATACTAACCTTCGAAGCTGGCGTATGAAATGTTAGTGCCTTGAAGTTTGATCATGGTTCTCTTTATTTGCAAATAAGCACTAATAGTATAGATATGGCCAGTACCTACACAAGCACATATGAGTAATCTTATAATTTTATATTCTTATTTCAAAAAAACCAAGCTAATATTCCTCTTTTTTTATCTCCCCTTTAAACACCAATAAGAGGGGTCTAGTACAAAAAATATTCCTACCCATTTTCTTGCATTTTTTATATAAACCTTTACCTTTCTTAAAATGACACAGCCTTGAGGAGATCAAGGAAGTAAATCTCACTAGCTCTGGTGATGAACCTAAGCTAATATTCATTGCCAAACCACCATTAAAGTGGTGGAAACATTGAATTTTAGATAACTAAGAAGGGGAGACAACTTGTGAAGGTGCAACACCACCATTAGAGGGGTGGAAACACTAAATTTTAGATAACTAAGGAGGGGAGAATGTGAAGGTGAAACATAATTTTGAGTTTGTTGGTATTGATGTTCACATTAGTTTTTTAGTATTTCTTGACATTAGTTCTTATTTCTTAAATTCATTATATGTTAGGCTTGTGTGTGGGGGGAGTGGGTACTGGTGTGCTATAATATCACTTGAAGCTACGCTATTTGCAGTGACAAATTGAAGTTGTGTGTACTTGGGTAGTGCTTGAACTTTTAAGGAAAGAGGCTAAGTTGTGTGTGTTAGTGCTTGAACTTTTAAAGAAGGAGATTAAGTTTTATCCTTGAACCAATTCCATGCAATCATCACATATCTCTTTTTTAGAAAGAATTGCAAGGCTCATATACTTAAGTTTTATCCTTGAACCAATTCCATGCAATTATCACATATCTCTTTTTTGGCAAGGCTCATATACTTAAGTTAAGAAATATTCATAATAAGGATGGATAGAGGGTGCCCATGTAGCTTAAAAAGATGATGCGAGTTAACACGTAATCTTCAATGAAGGGAGCATGGGATATGTAGAAGATTCAACCACCATTGTGTTGAGATATCAAGCTCAACTAGTGCTATGGCAGACATTGATGACTCGCCTGGGTGATAGCTTCCAGACTTATGTCATTGGCATGGTTGGTAGGATTATGGTTGATATGCCGCCAGTGGATGATAGGCTGTGTAACTGCCACTTTGGAGTACTAGAGTTATGGCATAATTATAGTGCCAGCTCATATAGTCAGGTTCACACTATAGACCGGCGACCACTTTGTATGTTGTAGGAGAGTACTTTCCCTTTATGTATGTACTCTTATCTTTTATTTATATGGTTTTAGAGAAGATAAGAAGATAAAAGAAAATTCAGCCATCCATCTCTCTTGTGTCTTGTACTCTTTTTTTGTGTGTGTGTGTGTGTGTGTGTATGTGTGTGTTTACTTACAAGGAACTCAAGCTCTCTCTCTCTCTCTCTCCCCTACATTCTCTTTATGGTATCAGATCTCGTAAGTGTTTGTTTGAATGGGCTTGGCAAAGAGTACAAGCCATTCAAGACCTCCATTGCAGTTAGGGAGAATATTCCCAACTTTCGAGACTTGGTGTTTATGCTGATCATAGAAGAAAAGTCTTTAGGTGAGGACTCTTCTTCACAAAGCAAGAACACATTAGAACAAGCCTTCTACTCCAATTCAGGTAGAGGTAGAGGTAGAGATCGTAGTCGAGGCCAAGGTGGTGGTGGCTGACAAGGAAATTAGAATTTTGGACAACAATAGTCCAATGATTCACAACAGCAATCATACACAGGTGGAAGAGGCCAATCTAGAGGCAAGGGGAGCCAAAGAGGCTGAGGTGATTGGCAAAGAAATCAGAATGCAAATAGCATAGAGTGCTATTATTGTGGCAAACTAGGGCACATGACAAAGGACTACTATAAAAAGTAGAATGACATTGAAAGTTGCAGCAAGGCAACTATGCATCATCTAGTAAACAGGGAGGTGATGACGAAAGTGAGCAACTGTTTGTGATGCAGCACATGCTCAATTCCATAACAGGAGATGTGTCAAGATCTCAAGATAAATGGTATGTGGATTTTGGTCCCTCTAATCACATGACAAATCATGTTGAGTGGTTTAGAGACATGCAAAAAATGGGAAAACCAGGTTATGTAGAAACAAGTGATGATACTATGCATCCCATTGCGCATGTTGGTAAAGTGCCATTGTCTATGCAGGATGGCAAAATGAAGTACTTGGTAGATGTACTTCATGTTTCAAATATTACAAAAAACCTGGTTTCTGTTGGACAGATACGGTTGAGCAGGGTCTGCAAGGGAGGTTTAATCCTCAAGGATGTTTTGTGGAAGACTTCAAAAATCAATGTTGCTTGGTTGCAAAGGGCAACAAAAATGGCAAGATGTTTTCTTTCGATATGAACACGCCTGAAGTAAAGGAAGTCATGCATGTTTGCACATGGAACAAGTGTCACTGTAGATATTGACATATGGCACAAGCGCATTGGTCATGTGAATGTACAGTGAGACTAAAGACTATGCACGCCCAAAATATTGTTGCAGGTTTGCCAAAGTTTAAGGTTGATGGTATGCATAAAGTATGTGAAGCATGCTAGCTTGGTAAGTAGGCCAAACATGCTTTCCCACACGAAAAGCATGTCAGTGTAAGGCCATACATTCAGATGTACGGGGACCGACCAAGACTGCAACAATTACATATTGCAGGTACTATATTACATTCATTGATGAACACACTTGGAAAGTGTGGGTTTACTTCATGAAGGAGAAAAATGAGGTGTTTGCTCACTTTCAAAGATTTAAATCCTTGGTCGAGAAGGAAAAAGGCATGCAAATAAAATGCATGAGATCAGATGTTAGGGGAGAATATTTCTCCAATAAGTTCAGCGATTTCTTGAGGAAGCAGGGAATCAAGAGACAGTTTACATGTAGGTACACTCCGCAACATAATGGTGCTACAGAAAAAAAAAATAAGCACATTACAGAAGTGGCACGTGCCTTGATGGTGGCTGAAAAGAATATGCCACATTATTTTTGGGCAAAAGCAGTAGCAACTGTTGTGTACATTATGAATAGGACACCCATTGTAGCTGTTCACAATATGATGCCTAAACAAAAGTTTACAGGCATAAGACCGGATGTGTCTCACTTGAAAGTGTTTGGGTGTATTGCATATGTGCATGTTCCTGAGGATGAAGTGAGAACAAAGTTGAATCCTAAGGCAGAGAAATGCATCTTTATTGGTTATTCTATGGAGTAGAAAGATTATAGATGTTATAACCCTACCACTCGTGAGATGCGAGTAAGCAGAGATGTTGTTTTTGACGAGATGAGTAGCTGGTAGCAACAAAAGATGCAAATGTAAGAAGTGATGATGCCACACCACATATAGAGTAGCAATCACAGGTGCTTAGTGAACCTGGAGAGTCCTCTAGCAGTGGATCTAATGTTAGCCCATGGTCAAGTACGTTGAGGGTAGATGTAGGTATCATGAAAAGGGAAGGAAAAGGTAGATCAACCCTTTGTGCCTGATCTGTTAGTAGGTCACTCACATGTGAATGGTGACTCTAGCGGCTCTGAGCAGAGCCTTAATGAGGTTACTCCTGGTGTAAGGAGAATGAGGGTTGTTTTGAGGACACCTGGCAGTGATCCAGGTGTACACAGGTCCACGAGGGTTAGGTACCCTGTTGACAGGTTGAGATATGATGGATATATAGCCCATCATTATGCTTACATGGTTAAAGCATAAAAGAATTGGAGTCCACTTGTTTTGAGCAGGCACTTGGAAATAGGAAATGGGAAGATGCCATGAATGAGGAGATGGCAGAATTGGATACACATTTAGCCCAGTTGCAAGAATGGCAACCGTGAGAGCTCTCATTACTATGTCAGTAGAAAGGGTTGGTCTTTACATCAGATGGATGTAAAGAATGCCTTCTTGCATGGTGATTTTCAAGAAGAAGTTTACATGATGCAGCCACCAGGTTATGAGAGTGATGCACACCTAGATTTTTGTGTGCAGGTTACACAAAGCCTTGTATGGCTTAAAGCAGGCACCCAGAGCATGGTCAAACAAGATCGGGGAGTATCTTCTTACCATTGGATTTCAGATATCCAATGTAGATTTTTCACTTTATGTGAAAAAGATAGATAGAGGGATCATGCTATTAGTCATCTATGTGGATGACTATGTCATCACTGGTGATAGTGATGACATACATGAGCCAGGAGGCTTTTGAAGCAAAAGTTTGAGATGAAGGATTTAGGTGAGCGGTGGTATTTCTTGGGCATAGAGGTGGTGAGATCACCTCATGGCATTTTGTTATTGCAGAGGCAATATGGCTTGCACATGTTGTCCAAGTATGTTATGACAGGCTGTAAGCCTATTTCAATGCCATTGGAGCAGAACACGAAGATTTCCACAGATACAAGTGAGCTTTTGGAGGACCCCACTACATACAGGCATATAGTGAGTAGCTTGATCTACATGACCATTACTAGGCCAAACTTGAGTTATGCTGTTGTACTTGTGAGTCAGTTTTTATGCAACCCCAAGGAAGCCACACTTGGATGTGGCTAGATGGATTCTCAAGTACATAAAGTCCACAGTTTATTATGGACTTTTCTATGAGGCTGGTATAGAGATACAACTACATGGGTACACAGATGCTGATTGGACTGGTAGTGTTGTAGATAGGAGATCTACCAGTGGTTTTATTTTCTCATTTGAGAGTGTTGTTGGGAGTTGGAGCAGTGAGAAGCAGCCAACAGTTGCCTTGTCGAGTTTAGAGGCAGAGTACAGGGGTGCTACTGTGGAAGCTTGTGAGGTAGCTTGGGTTCAGAAGTTGGTGATATGGGTGAGCCCGTGGATAGGACAGTTATCATTTATTGTGACAACATGAGCAGCATATAGTTGGCCAGTAACCTATGTACTCTTATCTTTTAGTTATATGGTTGTAGTAGAGAAGAGAAGAAGATAGAAAAAAATTCAGCCATCCATCTCTCTTGTGTCTTGCACTCTTTGTGTGTGTGTTTGTTTGTTGCAAGGAACTCAAGCTCTCTCTCTCTCCCCCACATTCTCTTTACATTGGAGGGGTGGAAAAAATAAATTTTAGATAACTAAGGAGGGGAAACAAATTGTGAAGGTGCAACACCTTTGGGTTTTTTGGTTGATGTTCACATTATATTTTTAGTAGGTTTTGATGTTTTGAGCATTTTTATTGCTTAAACTCATTCTATGTTGGTTTTGTGTGTGTGCATGTGTGTGGGGGAGAGGGTATTGGTGTGCGCCATAATATCACTTGAAGCTTTTTTTATTTCCAATAAAAGGATGTTGTGTACTTGGACATTGCTTGAACTTTTAAAGAAGGAGACTAAGTGTGACCCTTGTAGTCCCTCCAAAACAAAGCATGAGGCTTTTTTTTCAAGGGAAGAAATGGCATGTGGAAAGCGCTTGAGTTAGGTTTTCCTTCGGGATTCGAAGGAACCTTGAACCAATCCCATGTAGCAATCATTGTATATCTCTTTTTTGGAAAGAATTACAAGGCCAATTTTCTTAAGCAATATTTGTAATAAGGATGGATACAAGGTGCCCATGTAGCTTTTTTTTAAAAATGTTGGTTTACCATGCAATCTTCAATGAAGGGGGAGCATAGGATATGTAGAAGGTATATCTTATCCACCCCAGTGTAAGGGTGGAAACATTGAAGTTTTAGATAACTAAGGAGGGAAGACGGCCTGTGCAGGTGCACCTATGAAGGTGCAACACCTTTGGGTTGGTTGGTTGATGTTATTCACATGGTTCTTTTAGTAGTTGATGTTTTTTTTTTTAATTTCTTAAATTCCTTCTATGCTATTGTTGTGTGTGTGCATGTGTGTGTGGTGGAGGGGGGAGTAGTGTGCTATCATATCACTTGAAGTTATTTTATTTTTCAATGACAAGTATTAAAGTTGTGTACTCGGGTAGGTTGGTTGATGTTGTTCACATGGTTCTTTTGAGCATTTTGTATTGCTTAAATTCCTTCTATGTTAGTTTTTGTGTGTGTGCATGTGTGCATGGTTGAGGGGGGAGTAGTGTGCTGTAATATCACTTGAAGTTATTTTATTTTTCAATGACAGGATTAAAGCTGTGTACTTGGATAGTGTTTGAACTTTTAAAGAAAGAGACTAACTTTGAACCTTGAACCAATTCCATATTGTATAATATCCCTTATTTTTTTTAATAGAATTGCAAGGCTAATATCTATTTAAACTTTGAACCAATTCAATATTGTATATTGTCTATTAGTTTGGAAAGAATTGCAAGGCTAATATTTATTTTCACACATATGGTTGGTTGGTTGGCCTTTGTCTACTTCTTCATATTTTTTATGATTTTTTGGTGAGTTCTTTCGGGGAGAGGACTTATAGCTTCCCTAGGTAGCCATGTGAGAGTGTTTTCGTCTAGTAGCCCTATGCTTATGGTAGTTTTTCTTTTACATTTTTGCCTCCATGGCAAGGTGGAAAAGTACGGTATGGTAAGGTATGCATTCAGGTATGGGTTGAGATTTTGAGGTATGTTAAATGCGTAAGGTCCGTAAAAACATAAAAAATATACTATATAGTGTACATATATATACAGAAAAATGAATTAAAAAACAATTCATTTCTAAACATTCAACCACAACACAATTACCAAAATGAAAGCTCCATCTGTTAACATGTTTCCTTCACTCTATCATACTCTCAGCTTTGGTTCTGCAATGGCGATGATCGGCGGCTGGAATCGCATCATCATCATCTCTCACTGCAATGTCTATATCAATGAGAGGAATGGCTATATTCGTACTTTGCATAAGTTGGCTAAAATCGGTGATAGTGGTTGGCCTAGGGTTTTTTTTGGCCCAAAATGTTTTTAAAGACTACCACGTACTTGCCAATGAGGTGATAGCTCAAGTGGTGAAGGTTTTTGCCTAGGACCAAGAGGCCTTGGGCTCAAAACCCCCCTTGGTGCTTCCTCGGCGGCATCACCTATAGGTGGATAAATATAGGCTACAAGTGGGCGTCTATGGGCAGTGAAAAATCAATAACTATGGGAGGATCTTGGGCCAAAGGTCAGTTGGGGGAGGGAGGGAACTTGCCACATACAGATCCATACAATATGTTACAATACCATACTGTACACTAAAACATACCTTATAATAAGGTATATCGTATTTATGCAACCTTGCTCCATGGCTTGGGTTCAACACTTGTTTAAGGTTCTCCTTATTTGGTTGCTTATTAGCACTTGTTATAGATTCTCCCTATTTGGCTATTCGAATTTTGCTCAAAGTAGTCTTTGAAAGTAAGCAATTGCTTTGACAGTAAGCAATTGCTTTGAACCCCACATTGGTTAATGATGGGATACGCTTGTGGTTGGTTTAAATGATGGGAGATATGCTTGTGGTTGGTTTAAATGATGGGATACGCTTGTGGTTGGTTTAAATGTGCTATTTTGCTCATTGATACTTAGAAAAAAAAAAGTGTTTATGTTACACAAGTCAATGCATGACCATGTGAGTCAAAGGACAACAAGTGACGTGATTTCTATTAGTACCAAGGATACAAGGAGTAGTCACAAGTTCTTGAGACATAAAGTTTTGGAACAATGATAAGCGCATGAACAATGTCTAGGGTGCACGATGATCACACATATTTAAAGATGTCAATGATAAGATCAAGTACAATAATTCAAGCTAAATTATAAGCCTATATTAACTAAAGACGTGTTCCTAATGCTTAAAGACTAGAATCAAAAGACATGGAAATACATTTTTTGTTTTGAGCTTCAAAGAAATAGGTAGCTATAATGTTAGGCACATGTGGTGGCACTAATGTATGCCCAATAATGTGCATCTGCCATTTTTGTTCAATTTAGAAGCTGGGAGAATAAGGAGTCAAATACTAGACTATGGAATAAGTGGTTATATATTTCAAAGCGCTCAATAGATCCTTGCATCCTATTTTTTACTTTGGGATCTCTTTTTCTCTACTTCCCTCTTAAGCTCTCTTGTTTCATGGTACTTATGTGAGCAACTAGGTTGTCATTAGCTTATGTATACTAATTTTTTTAAAGGAAATTTCACCAAACTAAAGATTGAAATTGGTGTGAGCATTGGAAGCTCCCATGGGTTTCACTTTTGAGAGAGGGTGGACTCTATTTGTGTTGAATCTTCACATTAGGTTTGCAGTGAGCTTAGTGTGAGAAGCAAATGAAACATGGGATGAAAGATCCCTACCCCCTCTGCGCAACGAAATCGGGGGTGCTAGCAGCGGAAGTAGCACTTCTTGCGCACAGGGCGGCAGAGCCTCTCACTCGGGGCCTCGCCCACCACGGATATCTAGACAAGAGACTAATCCCTCGGTTCTTCCAAAACCGCGAACCCTGAAAAACTTCCCTCACCTAGAAAGCACGAGTGATTCCTCCAGGATATTTTTATTCTAACGTAGTCAATGTTGTAATTCGAGCATTGTGATGAGCTATGGTGGATCAAACACTAGAATCAACATCGTTAACAAAGTGATTAGCAAATAATTAAGATGTAATTAGTGGATAATTAGCAAATAGATTAATGTAGGCATGGATACTCAAAAACCAGCAAATTCTCATTAGGGCAATGCCTCAATTTATAGAGTTTACATCAAGCATCAAATCCCATTGATTTCTCCATGATTCACTCCACCTCTTTTCCCTGATTCTCTCCACCTCTTCACTTTTCCCAGAATATCTCCCTGAATAACTCCACACTTCCCAGAATATCTCCACACTTCCTAAATCTTCTCATGCTACCCTTTATTCTCTCCCGGTAGATTCTTCTCACCTTTTCACAGGTTCTTTCACATTTACATCTTCTCTTTTATAGCCTCTAACCAAGGGCTTGTTCTCGCACACACCCTATTCACTTGTATTTTCAACACCTCCCCTCAAGTGAATAATCTCTAGCACACCTGGACACTATACCAAGTTTCCCTCTTACTTGATAGCCCGCGACCAGTGCCTCAAGTCCCTAAACTCCATAGTCCTTGACACTCTCTCTCTCTCTATGTGTCCAAGGCTACTACTATAAGTGCCCGCGACCTTGACTAAAGTGCTCACACATACATCTACCACGTGGCCTACATCATCGGTGGCTCAAAGGTGGTTTTACTTTGTTGGGGCAGGTTACATTGGGTTGTGGGGTCTCTCTCTCTCTCTCTCTCTCAGAAAAGATGATCCGACTCCACTTCCTTTGGAGCCTCCATGAAGTTTGCCGACGTCGTTCCTTATCCACTGGGTTTGCTGTAGCAGTCTCTCGCCATGTGTCCTGGCTTTCCACATTTGTGGCAAGTGAAGGTCCTTCCTCCTTCTCTGCCTCTTCCTTGTCCTCATCCTCGAGAGAATCCTCCTCAGGTGAAGAATGCCTTTTCTTCTCTTGCTGTTGAGTCGAGCCATTTCTTCTCTTTGCCTCTGCTCTCTTGCTCTAGTAGAGCTACTTCTATCTCGTGTAGCTTCAATTCAGGTACATTCTTTAGTATTGCTACAATGTTTTCATAATCACCTTTGTCCACACTCTTCAGAAGCACTGCTAGTGCCTCATCATCTTCTACCTTTTGGCCAATAGCTGCCAGCTGTTGCTTAATGCTTTTATATTTGTTCAAGTGAGTGATTAAAGGTTCACTTTCCTTCATGTCCAATTTGTAGAATTGCATTAACAGATTTATCTTTGAATTTTTTGCTTGTGTACCAAATAATTTATTGAGTTCATCCCATGCATTTTTTGCCCATTGTATCCCTGTGATGTGATGAATGATTTCATCATTTAAACTGAGTGCAATAAGTCCCAATGCTTTTTCATTCCTGCTCTTCCACTCATTTTTTCCTCTCTCTGGGCATTCATCTCTCCCTTCAACTAATCCCCACAGATTTTTCCTCATGAGCAAATACATGGTTTTTGTCTGCCATGTATAAAACTGCTCCCCATTAAATTTGGCTATTTCCTGTGCTGAACTCATGGTGATGTGAAGGGGCTCTTACCTCTTGATCCAATTTCAAGATTCAAGGGCAGTGTCTACCCTTTTACAACTCAATCTGGTGTTTAATAGATGATTACAACAATTTTATCAGCATAAAATCACTAGAAATTACATTAAATTAAGGGTAACCAATTTGTACGGGATGGTTGGAGTATCAAACCAACTCCGATTTGCAATCTGAAGTTATAGGGATTTGTATCACATACCTAATGGTTAATTTGAACCCTCAATTGCACCAAAATATAGTGATTAGCACTGATTAATCACTGATTAGTAAATTAATGCTCTATTTTGTGTGCAAAAAATAGAGTATGCGGGGAGTCCAGATCTGGTGCCTTAGACTTCAAATGAGCTCAAATGCTTTCAAAGGCATCAATAGAAATGAGTCTAGTAGAGGATTAAGCCAAGAAACACAAGATTTGACCAAATATTGAAAGCTTAATCTCTGTTTTACCAAAGTCACCTGTAGATTTGATGAAGAGCTTGGATCTCACTGTAGACTTGATGAAACTGAATTCTATCTTCACCAGCTTGTAGAGCATGCTTGAAAACACCTTGGGCTAAGAGGAATTAGAGACCTTTGATCTGTGCAAGCTGCAATGTCAATTTCACTCAGAAAAAGAAGCGCCGGGTAAAAACGCGATTTCTCCCTCCTTCGCTGGTGGTTTGCTACGCCGTTTTGATGGGCTTGAAGCCAAGTGAGTTGGCTACCATATGCTAGAAGGGTTTGCCCTAATTCTATGTGTGCAAGGTGAATGAGATCCTCCACTGGCTGGGGGTGAAGGGGTGAAGTGAAAAATAACTAAAAATTTTGATTATTTCCTAATTATCTACTAATCCTAATTAATTAGATAATGGGCTCATAAATCTGATGGATTCTAGGCATGGCTCTGATACCATGTTGAAATTTGAGCATTGTGATGAGCTATGGTGGATCAAACACTAGAATCAACATCATTAACAAAGTGATTAACAAATAATTAAGATGTAATTAGTGGATAATTAGCAAATAGATTAATGTAGGCATGGATACTCAAAAACCAGCAAATTCTCATTAGGGCAATGCCTCAATTTATAGAGTTTACATCAAGCATCAAATCCCATTGATTTCTCCATGATTCACTCCACCTCTTTTCCCTGATTCTCTCCACCTCTTCACTTTTCCCAGAATAACTCCACACTTCCCAGAATATCTCCACACTTCCTAAATCTTCTCATGCTACCCTTTATTCTCTCTCGGTAGATTCTTCTCACCTTTTCACATGTTCTTTCACATTTACATCTTCTCTTTTACAGCCTCTAACCAAGGGCTTGTTCCCGCACACACCCTATTCACTTGTATTTTCAACAGTCAAGAGCCTGAACTAATCAAACTGATCTGACCAAACCTATAAGTCACATGGTCAGATCAGGGAAGACACTTGCACAAACAACTAATTAGAAACTTCTCAAGCTTGAGAGGGGTTGAGAAGTGAAATCATTTGAGAAATTAACAAAAACCATAAAATTCCTTCTTACCTCAAGGTTTGGCTTGCTTGTTTATCTAGAAGTGAAGCCCCCAACCAATCAATTGGTTTAGTAAGTTGAGAAGAAAGCTCCAAGAGTTTTTGAAGAGAGAGAGAAGCTTACTGGCATGGTATAGCTTACAGTTTTTTTCCAAAAGACTAAGGATCTATTTATATATGTGAGGGAGGCCACTAACCAAGTCTAACTAGGTTCTAGTATTTTCCAGGTTCAGTTTGACTCAATTTGGACAAGATTTGGACCAGTTTGGCTTCCTTTTTTATTAGAGGTAAGATAAAAATATCACAATTTTTTTAAATTAAAAACCCTTCCACATGTGTGAAATAGGCGCCTACCTCAAGAGTCCCCCTCTCCTTACCAAGATGTCGAAAATGCATCATTATTCTAAAATATCTCATTTTTTTAGTAATATCTCATAGTTTTTAACTAATAAACCTTGTACTCAGTCAACTCTTCATCTTATGTGAGCATTTACTCATTTTTGGGTATTTTCTTTTATTCCTTTGGATTTATCTCATCCCCACACTTGGATTAATCCACTTGGCCTTGGAACCTTAATTGGACCATAATCTTTTTTTTTTTGAAAAATGTAGACCCTTAGGCTAAGGTCCTTTATACACATTTTCAATTAATTCCAAATGTACATTGGAAAGTTCATTTTGAATTTCTATTTCAGGGGAATCCATTTTAGACACTAGGAGGATTTTTATATCCAAGTATATCTTAATTTTAGATTATCTCTCTCTAGACATTTTCTCTCTCTAGGCCAAAACAGGGTAAAACAAGATCTTTCTTCTATTTCAGAGAGGGGAATAATTACAAGAACATAAGGGGAGGTTCTTACACATGTACACCTCAAAAGCTAGAGGGAGGAATCTTATATGGGAGATGGGAGAAAGTAACACACAAGAGAGAAGGATGAGCTAAATCACAAGCTATATGTACCTCCTTGTTCCATCATGTGTCAATAAATTCTCACACTCCATGTGCCACCATGAATTTTTTTATATTAAAAGTGTGATTTTCATCATAAAGGATTTTATGCATAAATTAGATGCATAAAAGAAATTCTTTTATATTAAAAGAATGATTTTCATCATAAATGATTTGTATGCATAAACATATGCATAAAAGATTTTTTTATATTAAAAGTGAGATTTTCATCATAATTGGATTTTATGCACAAATTAGATGCATAAGAGAAATTCTTTTATTCTAAAAGTGTAATTCCTACTAAATTGGATTTATGCATGGAAAGATGCATAAAGAAATTATTTTAACCCAAAAGTGTTATTCTCATCAATTTTGATTTTATGCATAGAAAGATGCATAAAGAATTTTATTTTTAATTCAAAAGAGTTATTCTTATCAATTTTGATTTTATGCATAGAAGGATGTATAAAGAATTTTATTTTTAATTCAAAAGAGTTATTCTTATCAATTTTGATTTTATGCATAGAAAGATGCATAAAGAATTTTATTTTTAATTCAAAAGAGTTATTCTTATCAATTTTGATTTTATGCATAGATAGATGCATAAAAGATTTATTCTAAAAGTGTTAATTTCATTAAGATGAAAATTTATGCATAGAAAGATGTATAAAAGATTTATTTTTATTTTGAAAGTATTATTCTCATAAAATTGGAATTTATGCATAGTAAAATGCATAAAAGGATTATTATTAAAGTGGTATTCCTACTAAAGTTGTCTTTATGCCTAATAAGATGTGTATGAGATGTGATAGGATGTGATAAGATGTGTATGAATGTAGATGTGGATGTATGGATGTGGATATGGATGTGTATGTATGAATGTGGATGTAGATGTGAAAATGGATGTATGGATCGAAGATATACTTCGGTCAGCAGGCTGTGGGGGAACCCAAGAAGTGGCTAAGCTATCTGCACCTAGTCGAGTTCGCCTACAATGCTTCTTATCACAGAAGTATTAGGATGAGCCCTTTCAAAGCTTTGTATGGACAAGATTGCTTAACTCCACTAACTTGGTCCGACCCATTGATTAGGGTCGAGATGTCCAAACAGATGCTTGATCACAGAAGTATTGGGATGAGCCCTTTCAAAGCTTTGTATGGACAAGATTGCTTAACTCCACTAACTTGGTCCGACCCATTGATTAGGGTCGAGATGTCCAAACAGATGCTTGATGACATGGAGCAGCAAATGCAGTCAATTCGCAAAGATATAAAAGCTACCCAGGATAGACAGAAGCAGTATGCAGATAAGAAGAGGTCAGGCAGAAAATTCAAAGAAGCAGATATGGTCTTCATTCGAGTACACCCCAAAAGAAGTTCTCTATCTCTTGGGAAGTACAAGAAGTTATCTCCCAGATATTGTGGACCATATCTGATTATAAAGAAAGTAGGTGACTTAGCCTACGAGCTTCTTCTGCCTCCTCATCTCAAAGTACATAATGTATTTCATGTCAGCCTTCTTAAAAAGTATATACCAAGCCCAAATCATGTGCTTGATGATGAAATCTTAACTCCTTCAACCCAAGGACAGATGGAACTCCAACCTGAAGAAATCCTTGATGTTCGAGAAAAGGTTCTCAGGAACAGAATTCTGAGAGAATTATTGGTCAAATGGAAGTTCTATCCTTTTGAAGATGCCACTTGGGAGAAAGAAGCCGAACTGTTATGAGATTACCCCAGTTTGCGAGATGAGGACATCTCACATTTTTCAAGTGGGAGAGAATGTAAGATTCCTCCCTAGCCTCTCAAGATGTCGAGTATCTTCCCTTGTAATCAAATCCCTCTTCAGATATATAAAAGATCTTGTTTCTACCTATTTTGGCTTAGAGAGAGAAAATATTCTAGAGAGAGATTATTCAGATTTTAGATATTTTTGGATGGAAAAATATCTCTTCTTATTAAAATAAATTCCCCCGAAACAGAAGTTCAAAAAGATTTTCAGAAGGTGCATTAGAAATCAATTATAATCTGTTCAAAAGGCCTTATCCTAGGGGTCCAGATTTTCTGAAAATTTAGAATTAAGGTTTTGAGGGGCCAATCAGATTCATCCAAATGTGTGGAGGAGATAAAAAGAAGAAATAAAGAAAATCCTTCCAAAAATGAGTAAATACTCACATAAGATGAAGAGTGGACTAAGGACCAAAGGAAATACTAAAAAAATAAATTTTTGACACCTCAGATGTGGGGATTCCCCCTCATGAAGGAGGTGCCTATTTCACATGTGTGGTGGAGTTTTAAATTCTCAAAAATTGAGATATTTTATCTCTCCTCTCTCCTAATTCAAGTCTAGCTCCAAAAAGTAAGCTAAACTGACCAAAAAATGATCAAAAATTGACCAAACTGATCTGAAAAATTCTAGAATCAGTTTGGTTGGTTAGAAACTCACTTTTTCCTATAAATAGAAGCCTCCCCCTTTGTTGAAGCTTAATAGTGTTTTATGCACTGTTACTCTACTCCTCTCCCCAGAGCCAAAAACTGTTAGTTTTTACCATTCCCTCTTCTAAAGAATTGGTGGCCACTCTTGTTGCAAACAAGAGTAGAACCCTCAAACCATCAAGCCAAAGGAAAGCTCCCAGAATTTCATGTAAGTTAGAAATCCTACTTTTTCTTATTCTTTTAATGGTTTTCTAATTTTTTGTTATCTTTAAAATGATAATCTGATGCTATGCCTTGCTGGAAAGGCTTTCCCCCTCTCTCATTCTTAAATTCAGTCCTTCTTTATCCTAGTTAAGTAATCAAATTGTTTGAATTAAACTTTTCATACTGTTTCTCTTTTCAAAGTGGAATTTGACTAGCTTAGGATGCTTTAAACTAATTGGGGATAATTTTTAAGTAAATTAAGAATAAGAAAAAATGAAAAATGGTCAGCCATACAAAGGAGGTTATGGCAAGATTTTCTTAAATTTTGTGAAATAAGTATTAGTACCTTTTATTATTCAAAAAGAGTAATCCCCATCGTTTGTGTATTCTAAAAGTGTTATTTTCATTCTATGCATAGAAAAATGCATAGTAGAAATATTTTTATTACAAAAGTGTTATTTCTATTAGATTTAAATTCTATGCATAGAAAGATGCATATTGATTATTATTTTTATTATAAAAGAGTGATTTTCATTAGATTTAAATTCTATGCATAGGCATATTGGTTTTTTTAATTATAAAAGAGTGATTTTCATTAGATTTAAATTCTATGCATAGAAAGATGCATATTGAATATTATTTTTTTTATAAAAGAGTAATTTTTATTAGATTTAAATTCTATGCATAGAAAGATGCATATTGATTATTTTTTTATTATAAAAGAGTGATTTTCATTAGATTTAAATTCTATGCATAAAAGGATGCATATTGGTTATTTTTTTATTATAAAAGAGTGATTTTCATTAGATTTAAATTCTATGCATAGAAAGATGTACATTGGATATTTTTTTTTAATTATAAAAGTGTTACTATCATCATTATTGATTTTTATGCATTAAATGATGCATAAAAGAATTTTTCCATCATTATTGATTTTTATGCATAAAAGAATTTTTTTATTATAAAAGTGTTACTTTCATCATTATTGATTTTTATGCATAAAATGATGCATAAAAGAATTTTTTTTATAAAAGTGTTACTTTCATCATTATTGATTTTTAAAATGATGCATAAAAGAATTTTTTTAATTATAAAAGTATTACTTTCATCATTATTGATTTTTATGCATAAAAGAATTTTTTTATTATAAAAGTGTTACTTTCATCATTATTGATTTTTATGCATAAAATGATGCATAAAAGAATTTTTTTTTAATAAAAGTGTTACTTTCATCATTATTGATTTTTATGCATAAAATGATGCATAAAAGAATTTTTTTAATTATAAAAGTGTTACTTTCATCATTATAGATTTTTATGCATAAAATGATGCATAAAAGAATTTTTTTATTATAAAAGTGTTACTTTCATCATTACTGATTTTTATGCATAAAATGATGCATAAAAGAATTTTTTATTATAAAAGTGTCACTTTCATCAAAATGGATGTTTATGCATAAATAGATGCATAAAAGGATTTTCTTTTATATAAAAGTGTTAATTCCATAGAAGCTGGATTTTATGCATAAATAGATGTATATATAATTTTTTTATATCAAAATAAGAGTTCTCTTTAATCATTGTTTAAATCCCATAAATATTGGTAAATGAAACGATGTGACCAATTCAGTAAACTACACTCAAATCACCCACCGAATCTGAAATTAAATTGAGACCTTTGATTTTGATCTAAGGATCCAGGTTACAGAATATAAATTCTATTAGAATCCAAACCTGTGATCTAGAAGTATTGGGATACGGAATTAAGATATACTCATTGTATTAAAAAAAATCAAAACTGAAAACTTGCATAGAAACCTTATTTTCTTAAAGGACTGTCTTACGCCAGAATGCTGGAGGGAGCATTTGGTATATGTGTTTTGCTAAGGGAAGTTCGGTTGCAACAGCTGGTAGGGAGTGTTCAAAGGACGGCCCACGCGGCAAAAATCTACCCAGGTCTTGACCAGCCTGGGTATGGTGTAAAATGGTGTGCTTCCGGTACGATGGGTGAGGGCCGACGAAGCGGTCCCTGAGTGAAGTGCCAGGACACCTAAGGAGGAACCTGGAGGGTTCTGACCAGGCGATGCACGGGCTCACGATGCTTAGGACACCCATGCATATGTCGTGGAAGATATATATATGTATGATGACGAGAAAATTATTGTAATCTGTTTACTCGATCTCGTTGGCTGACCTGTTGGTCTCAACGGAGAGTCCAGAGTGATACTGTTTTGTGAGAAACAAGGATTGAATGGAAATTTTGAGTTATGACATCTGTAACCAATAATTGTTTGTCAATGGATTGTTTTATAAATTAAAGTTTAAAGAGGAGTGTGTGCGTATCTGTATTCTAAAGCAAAAGTTAAGAAAGGCATTCAATTATGGGTGGGTGAGTACTTGTCTGGTTCTACCAATTCCAGTGGTTGTAACCCATGGGCCGGATGGGGTTAGGCTGGAATCAGTAGAGTTTTAATAATAAAATTGATCAATAGGAATACGCTTAGAACTCGAATAGTTAAATAATAACCTGAAGACTTCTCAAAAGAATAGATCAACGGCTGTGCCTAATTCAATTAGGAAAAAAGTGTCGATTCCTTCAAGTTAAGTCTGTAATAGTTTCCCTTCTATCTGGTTTATTCAGATGACGGTTATTTCAGTATCTTGACCTCGTTAGAAAAATTCAAATGTTAAGAAATTCAAAATGGTGGAATCATCCTCGTTTTTCGGGCATGGGAAATTTTCTCGGTTTCGGTTTTCGGAATGACCACCAGCTTAGTCTCGTGCC
Organism: Cibotium barometz; assembly: GCF_041138505.1. Taxonomy (NCBI): domain Eukaryota; kingdom Viridiplantae; phylum Streptophyta; class Polypodiopsida; order Cyatheales; family Cibotiaceae; genus Cibotium; species Cibotium barometz. The sequence goes on along the minus strand of NC_141081.1, from coordinate 31,848,026 downwards.
CGGAAATTCGAGGGCAAGGCCTCGAGTGGGAAACCCTGCCCCGCGCAAGAGGGAGCTGCTTCCGCTGCCAGCAATCGGGAATCCGGTGCGCAGAGGGGGCAATTGGATCCCACAAGAAGAGGGGCATATAAGATGTCCTCTTCCTATGAATCGTACTCTATCCTGAGCACTCCTGATAGAATCCCGAGCTTCGGTCAGCATTTCCTGTATATTACACAAGAAATCCCTCGATGCATCAAGCTCGATGTCCTTAAGACCGACATCAATAGGTGCCCTGGGTTAATACCCATACATAAGTATGCACGAACTAAAACCAATAGCCGTATATTTAAAACTGTTATAGGCAAATTCTATCATTGGAATATTTCCCAATATGATGATTTTCTAGAGACATATGCACGAAGCATATACTCTACAATCTGATTCATACACTCTGTTTGCCCATCAGACTGCGGATGATCAGAGCAATTCACATTCAAAGTAACTTCCTCATTGTAAACCATTCAGAATAAAGTAAGAAAACATGGCATTATAACAGCAAAAACCAGGGATTCATCGGCGCCCCGACATACCCACATCTGCATATGGAATAATCGACGTCTCGAGTTACCCATATCAACATAGAGAGTCATCAGCATCTCGATGAGTCACATATGTCCATCCGTAAAACAATCAGGTTGACTATATAAATCACATATGTCCATCTCGATGAGTCACATATGTCCATCAGCATCTCGATGAGTCACATATGTCCATCCGTAAAACAATCAGGCTGACTATATAAATCACCTAAAGTACAGAACTAGAGAAAGAAATGCCAACAAAGGAAGAATCCAAATTTCCTTATCCGAACACAACAAGATAAACTTGTTTGAACTCTAAAGAAAGAGATTTCAACAAGTGAAAATGCCGACGATATTACCCTCATCAAAACATGCAAGCTATAGATAAAAGAAGTTTATCTAGAAAATACCCACAATATAACTTCTAGTGAATTTAGAAAATAAGATTGTCTTTGAATGTTGAGGTCAACATGCTAAGTGATGTAAGCAAAGCAACAATCTTGAGCCCAAATTATCCCATAAAATAATATATGTGAGGGATCACTAGCATCCCATACCACCATGATACCACCCATGCATACCTTAACAATTTGAAACTCCCTAGTATGCCGTCTAGGAAATATGAATAAAATCCTGTATAAAAGGAATAAGATGGCCTTATCCAGACTTTCACATACTAAACATGTCTCTATATACTTGAGACTACATCAAGGATAACTCCTTCTGAGTACATCATTAGAAATAAAATTGAATTATTGGCGCCTTTCTAATGATAACTACCCAAAACACAATAAATGTAGGGTAGAAAAATAACTCACCTAGATATATAAGGTATCCGAGTTGGAATATGTACAAGAGTATAAGAAATATACTCCAAAATTACGTGCAAAAAACGAAGGCAAATGCTACCTTCAAAGCACATGTAATTATTTAAAAGATCAAAAGATCCTTATAAAATCATGGATAAAAGCATAGAAGCTCCTCCAATCCATAGAGACCATAGTTGATCATAAAAATCACTGCATACCATCTAATGGACATTAATCATGCCAAAAGAAGCATTAAAATTGGTGGCCAACTCATCAATCCGGAGTATATGAACATTGTGTTGTTCAAACAAAACTCCAAAGTAAGCAAGTGAAACACATGTGTGTAACACTGAATAAAAAACCCCTAGACACAAGTGATCTAGGCAGAACCTGATGAGTCCAAATAAAACTTGGAAAACATCAATAAAAATCTACCAAAACAAACCGATCAACTAACCCATGATAGAATTTATCTTAGGCATAAGAAATTAAGCACAATCCACACTTAAATAAGTGCAAAATAAATTATCATGGAAAAGTGTCAAAGGTGAAACACACTTTGAACGCAAATTATAGCCATCAAAAGAAATTAAGGAACATGCCCAAAAAGAATGGCTAAACAATGGTAAAAAATCATGAATACATCGTTTAGAATTAATCCAAACATAAATATCCATTAATACGAGATATAATCGTATTAATAATATGCGAATAACCCGCATCTATCTAATGTCAGCACGAGAAAACGTACTTCAACATTAAATAACCCTCGAAAATATTAAATTCTCAAGAAAAAAAATTATCATGATTTTTTCCTAATTTTTTCTAATTTTCTAGGGCCTCAAAATATGATAATTCTGAATTCCACCAAACCTATCTTATGGCATTCCAAACTTATATTTTTCCAGAAAATTTTTAGCAATTAATTTTGCTAAAATACCATTGATATTTTAAAAATATCAATTTTTAGGATTTATATATATTTTTTTGAAATTTCCTAATTTCTCCTGAGAATCCCATCGTTTACGAAATTTCCAATTCTGCCCGACAATTCTCAAATCCAATGAAAATTTTTAATTTTAATGGATTTTTTAATTTTTTGTATCAAAAAATATATTTTAAAGAAATTTGAATGGTCACGGGCGCCTGAATGGACACACCACATGCCAAACACCAACCCCACATTTACCCAAAATTTAAAATAACCTTTGTCTAATTTTCCACTAATTTTTAGGAATTTTTAAAAAAATTTAAATTACCCCAAACGCATTTGAAATACGAATGGTCAAAAAATTTTGGAATTCCAACGATTTTCCAGGAATACGGAAAGCCAAAAGTTTTGGAAAAATGAAAAGACACAAAAAATCAGAATGTGAAAGGCCAAAAGTTTCCAGAATACGGAAGGTCAAAAGTTTTTCCGGAATTCGGAAAGCCAAAAGGTTTTGGGAAAACGGAAAGCCAAAGGTTTTCTAGAAGATGAAAAGCCAAAAAAATTTCAAGAAGAAATTTCCAGAAATTTTTCAGAGATTTTTCCTCGAATCCCATAATTTCTCACTATTTTTCAGGCTTTTTTCAAGCTTCTTTTTTTTTGAAATATTATCAAAAAGCTTTTTTTATGAAAAAACTCATTTTTTAAAAAAATAAAAAAACTTTTATTAGCTTATCCATGTTTTGATTTTTTTAAGGGGGGCATTTTTTGCGTAGCCCTCCCCCCCGTGTGCGCGCAGGGTGTGCGCGCAGGGAGGGAGTAAGAAAACTCCCTCCTCTACTTCTTCTCCCCTCTTTCCTCTCCTTCTTCCTTCCATTCTCTTTCCTCCCCTCTGTTAATCAGAGAGATTAACTTTAATCTTTGATTAAAGTTTTTAATTAAATAATACTTAATCATAATTAACATTAATCATACAGATTTGAGAGACGGAGAGGACCCCACGCACACGAGAGAGCATTTCATGCATCAACACGTTGTTTCTACTGAATTTCAGTAGAAAATCGACAGAAATTTGATTGCATACCCGCAAAAAAAACCCGCAAAAATGTATAAAAAATATATTTTTAATCATAAAAGTGCTCAAAATTTCCTTAAAAAATAGAAAAAAATTCCTTTAAAATCCAAGAATTTAAGGAATCCATTCTACCAAAAATATCCACAATAAAATATGTGATATTTTTGTAAAAATTTCCATTAATGCTCGATTTAAACCATAAAAAATAGGAAAAAATAGCATTAAACTTATGGAATTTAAACCATAAAAAATAGGAAAAAATAGCATTAAACTTACAAAATTCCCTCGCAACGTCGATTCATCCATTGAATTGTAGTAACACATGTTCCAATCACCATATCGATGATCCACGTACAATTCATCAACACAAATCAATTAAATAACATTTTTATTAGTAAATATTAAAATTTACTTAAAAAATCAACAACAATTAAATAGAGATTGCTCTGATACCACTGTTAAAACCCTAAGATCTCTCTAGATAATTGTTATGCATAAACATGCATAAATCAGGCATAAACTCAACCACCCAACCACCCTCGAGCCCAAGGGATGCACACATGAATCATAAATGAAATACATCATACCTCTACCTTGATGTCCCATACCATCAAGAGGTATAACTCCAATCCAATAGCATGTAGCTATAGTGTGAAATGGTAGATGAGTAGATATGGACCTCTACACAAGAGACCATAGCATAAACCTCCAAGCCCCCTTGAGTGTGCCCCATGCCCCTATTATATAGGAGGGCCCTCAAGTGACTCTTGACTCTCCATTTCCCATGTGTGACCCTTGGATGCCTGACCCTAACCTTAACCCTTAAGGTTAGTCCTAACCCATGCTCCGTGAAAGAGGAAATTGACAAGCTGCTGAGAGTTGGGTTCATCTATCCAGTGGACAAAGCATAATGGATTTCCCTGATAGTCATCATCCCAAAGAAAAATGGGAAGCTGAGGGTCTGCATCGACTACTGCAATGCCTCCACCATATCGAATCCATTCTCACTACTATTCATGGATTCCTTGCTAGATGCCATAGTCGAGCATGAGACATACTCCTTTCTAGATGGGCTTAGCGATGGGTACAACTAGCGGTGGGTACAATGAGGTATAGATGGCCTCAAAAGATAAAGAAAAAATAGCTTTTGTGACAGAATGGGGGGAATTTTCCTCCAATGTGATGATGTTTGGGCTGAAAAATGTTCCTGCTACATTCTAAAGGAAGGTTCAGGAAATATTCTATGAATATATGTGATGATGTTCCTGCTACATTCTAAAGGAAGGTTCAAGAAATATTCTATGAATATATGAACACCTTCATGAGGGTATTTGTGGATGATTTTAGTGTGTTTAGAAAGAAAGATGACCACATAACACATCTCACAATGTGCTTGGCGAGAAGTGCAAGAAGGCCATACTAAATCCAGCCAAGTGTGCCTGCGCTGTGGATCCCTCTTGGGGCATAGTGTCTACATAAGGGCTAGCTATGGATTTGGCCAAGGTCGTAATCATTATAAAGCTGCAGCCGCCCAGGAATGCCAAAGAACTTGCAAGATTCCTAGGGCTAATTAAGTGGCATATCAGATTGATGAGGTTCTTGGCAAATGTGGTAGTTCCCTTGTATAATTTGAAGGATTCATAATATGTTTGGTCCAGATCCTGTCAGGTGGCATTTCAAAATCTCAAGAGAATAATGTCGGTAGCGCCCATTCTCCAGCAGGCAACCAAACTATGACCTAGTATTGCATGTGTTTATTGATGCACTGATGTAGGAAGCATAAGAAGGCTAGTATATACTAGTTTACTATGCAAGAAGGAGGCTATCCAAGCTGGAGAAGAACTACTCCACTAGGGAAAAGTAGTCACTTTTAATGATCTACTCCATTAAGAGGTTCAGGCACTATCTGTTGGGAAAAATGTTTGAATTTCATATAGATCACAAAGCTCTCTTGTACCTAATAAAATAACCTGAACTGGCAGGAAAATTGGCCAGATGGATGCTTTTGTTACATGTGTTCGAGTTTAACATAAGGCACATCCTCGAGAACAAGCATGCAATAGCAGACTTCCAATCAAGACTAGAGTCAGGAGAAGAACCAGAGGGGGGGAAGATGATTTCTTGGATGCGCAGCTCTTCCTCACAGAAGGAGAAAGACCTAGCTGGTACAATGAAATGCGGCAATTCCTCTCTAACATGTTCTTTTCGAAGTGCATGTCTAGAGATTAGAGAAAGAAGATGACTCTCCGGAGCAAGTCATTCATGGTGGTAGGTGGACAGCACTATCTATAAGATGGGCATCAATCATATATTGAGAAGATATGTCCCCGACCATGAGCAACAAGCTATGTTGGCAGAAGCACACTAAGGGATAAGTGATGGGTACTTTTTCAGAGAAGTTACAGGGCGGAAGGTGTTCCAGGTAGGCTTGTGGTGGCCAATTGCATTAAAATATACGCATAAGTTTGCAAAGGAATGCGATATGTGCCAAAGGCTAGAGTAACCAAATCATGCAAATAGAATGCTGCACACCCCAGCGTTGCCCCTAGAGCCATTCCAGAAATGGGGTCTAGATTTTGTGGGCCCATTTAAGCCAACAGCTCAAAGAATAGGAAACAAATACATCTTGGTAGCGGATCACTGCACCAAATGGGTAGAGGCCATGGCCCTAAAAGATTGTAAGGCATCATTAGTAGCGAAGTTTCTCTATGAAACCATAATGGCAAGATTTGGATGCCCAACTGAGATAGTGATGACCAAGGGACCCATTTCCTTAATGAAGTGATAGTGAAACTGACAGAGTAGCACATGATAATACATAAAAAGTCAACAGTCTATTACCCACAAGAAAATGGGCAAATAGAATCCACAATAAAATCGTGAAGGGAATACTGATCATAGTGAATGAGAATAGTACCGATTGGGACACAAAGCTGCACTCATCATTGTGGACATTCTGGACAGCGTATAAGAATGCAATAGGACTCACAGCTTTCAGCATGGTGTATGGACTTGAGGCAGTGGTACCCATGGATTTCGTAACACAGAGCCTCAGGATAGCCGTAGAGTATAAAGGCTCTCTTCGGAAGAATCGGAGGTGCATAAGATCGAACAACTCCTCAAGCTAGATGAAAGGAGGCTGCACAGTCCATGGACAGCCAAGATTGTGTAGAAAAGGAGAAAGTTGTAGATGGACAGGAACATAAAATTTAAGATCTTTGAAGAAGGAGATGCTGTCTTGTTGTTCTCATAAAAAATGGGACCCCACCCAAGAAAATTAAAATTGAGATAGATTGGTCCATTCGAAATTGTCAAGAAAATGGAAACATGAACATTTGCGCTGGTAAGTCTGGACGGATGTTAACCCATTTCTAGGGTTAACAAGAGCTACCGCCATTATCTTACATCAAGGAGTCAAGGTAGACACACCAAAAGGTCATACATTCAAGATATGAAGCAATGGTGTCCAAATCTACAACTTGGATGGGTGCTCATAATGGTTTGATGGAATACTTAGGGCGATTTTTGCTTCAAGAGCATGTGGTAGTAAGTTCGGATGAAGTCCCAAAAGTGATGTACTTCATGGATATATTATGAGAGTAGTCATTGTAAATGCATTAGGCCTCTTATGAGCCTAATGTGCCGGCCGAGCACTTTAATCATTGTGAATGCATTAGGCCTCTTATGAGCCTAATGTGCCGGCCGAGCCTAAAGTGCTCGGCCAGCCTACAGCGGCCTACAGTTTAAGTGAGTGTAACACTTATGGCCATGCATATAAGTGAAAATATCTTATGGCCATGCATATAAGTGAAAATATCTTATAATACATGGAACTCTCCCATTGTGCAATAGAGTCTTGCTCTTGCTAATACTCTTGCTAATCTCTCTCTAATCCATGCTAGGTAGTGAGTGTGTGTGAGTGAAGTGAGGTGAGAGGAGGGACGAGTACACGTAGTGCAACGCGACGATGTGACAACGCACGCGGAAGGCCATGGTGGAATTGCTTGTCAAGGAGTTGTGAAGCTTGGAGACCTCAAGGGTTATAAGCTCGGTCATCGAAAAGATCCCCATGACAGTTTTGCGGTCGCTAGGTAATCTTCTTGTGGGATTTGTTTCGAAGGGAGTTTGGGTGGGCTATAACCCGGGGAGCCATCCCTTGGTTTTTTCCATTGTTTGCTCTCTAATCTACGCAAACCCATTGTCCATTGTCTTGATTAGTGGTTTTCGACGAAAAAGATATGGTTAATATGGAGATTTATGTGTGATGTTGTGAGAAATGGCTCTCTTTTGGTCTTTTGAAAGAATGATTTTTTGGCTTAAATGTGCTGTTTTGTTAGTTTTAATCTAGTTTTTAGTGTTTTTTAAGTGCGCATATAGAGTGTGTTAGGTTTAGTTTGCATCCATTGCATCAAACAATGCAATGAATTACAATTTTGATGATTTTTAGCTCTGTTTAGAGTTAAACATAGAACTAGAATCATTGATTTTTGCTTGATTTATGTGTTTTTTGTTTGATTTGTATGAATTAGAGTGTTAGCAAGTATTAGGGGTAGCTTAATCATTTGTAAAATTTTATAAAAACTTTTAAAAACTCTTAAAATTGACTAGTCTTCCTTAATTGACTGGTTTTTATCATTAAGGGGTGATTAATCTAGTTTAAGAGGTTAAAAAAACTAGAAAATGTGTTTTTTGGGATCAAAATTGATCAAGTTGAGTGTTAAAATTAACATTTTTGGGTGTTTTGGGAGCATCTAGATGCATCAAAACATCTAATTGCATCAATTTCTTCACCAATTAGAGAATTTTTGCTCTCTTTGAACTAATTTGCATAAAGAAAAGAGCCAAAATTAAAGGCTTAATTAATCTTTGATTATTAGTTAATTTATATTTTAGATTAAGCACAAAGTTTAGCAGTCCAAGGATCTATCTAATGATGTGCTTAATGGTGTGGATTAATTGATGATTAAGGGTTAATAAGTACTCTTGATTAATTCAAAAGAAAAAAAGATTAGTAGAAGGATTAATCTTTGATTAATTCTTAAGCACTTTTTTCATAACTCATTAAGGCTAATGAGTATTGAATGAAAAGATGCCCCATAGTTGGCAAATGGCCACTTTTGGGAGTCATTTATGAATGGTGTAAGGGGGTGTCATAAAAGTGTTGACTTTTGTTATTCCCACTTACCTTTTTGGAAAAAGCGGACCCAAGCATAAAATTGCCCAAAATAGCCCGAAAAGACCACGTACCATATTTGGGCTACTTTTTGAGTCTCTAAACAACAAAATCACAAAAAAGTCAAAGAGACAAAGTTGTAGTACTCTACAAATACTATAACTCTCTCATATAACGTTTTTCCAAATTCCTTTTGGAACACGTTCAAAAATAGGCTGCGAAACAGGAAAAATCTTTCCAAATTTTTTTTTCCATCTTGAGACAGTGATAGAAAATAGGTTTTGAAACCTCCTCTTCCATTTGGGATGCTAATAGCATGCACTTTTTCCAGAAAAGTTTATCCTAAGGGCATTCACATGCGCTTTTGAGACCGCGGCTTCTAGCTGGGACACCAGTGGCACGCACTTTTTTCGAAAAAATACCTCTAAGAGGTCATTCATGTGAACTTAGCGCCTAAGAAAATTAAGGTAAACGGATGTTTGACCCAGAGCAAGGTGCACCGGTCCTCTTGAGGCCGTAACGGGTTGTAAGAAAACCTAAAAAGCAAAAAAAAAACGTGCCTACTTTTAAGGAGCAATTGACAACATCAAGATATGGAACGATAGAGAGATTACGTGGGCCACCCAAATTGAACCCAATGGCTAAAATCTTTGAGCCATTGCAATTCATGCCCCAAAAGCACCTTCCAATACCATTTGCCATGTTGACAACAAACGTGTCATTGGGTTTCATTAGGAGAAATATGGACTCTCCATTTTGCCCCTTAAGGAGTGAATAAAAAAAGAATGGCCTAACCAATGAGAGAGCTAATATTCCAGATTCATGTAACATGGATCTTTTTGTCATATCTTTGCCCAAATCTCTTAGTACAATAAAAAAATAGAGCTCATAACTTTAAAAAATAGAGAAATGTCAGATGTGCTTGTGGTTTTCACCATTAAAAAAGTATTCTTTCATGTTAGATGTACATTGTGGTCAACACATGGAAGTTTGAAAAAAGTATTTCATTTTTTACCTTTTTTATGTTCAACTTTCTACTCTCCCTCCTTTTTCATTTGTCTACCTTTTCATTTCCCCCCCTCCCTTCAATTTTTGACAAAATTCAATTTCATCATATCCTCTACATCTTTGCTTTTTTCTTCACAAAATTTTACAAGTAGCTTCCTCTTCGCCATAGCTACCTTCTCCTAAAATTTCATCTCATTTTGAAAAAATCTCACTAATTTATGTCCATTTTCTCACGTGAGCTTTCTCTTCTGTACACCATAGCTCCTTTGTTGTGTTTTCTTCTCTTCAAGTTATGCTCTAATGTAATAGTGTTGTTCATTTTACAGGAGCAAGGTTCAAGCCACAAGGTTGTGTTAACATCAAAGTACAAGGTTATAGAAGTTCTTTGCCCCGTCAACCCGCTTCTTCTATTAACTCTATTGAGATTGCCAACATAATTTCTGCAACAACTGGGTGTTGGCAAAAGCTTATTGTATCAAAAGGGAGCTGGGTTTTGATGCAACCAAACAAGAGAAAGAACCAAAGATCAAAGAATCAATTTTTGGAAGCATGGAAAGATAGGGTGAAGGATTTTAGAACTGTAGAAAGGAAGAAAAATGTCACGGAGATTTTAATTCAGCATGTGTACATGCACAAAGAACTTGTGTTGCATGATTATCCTTAATGTTTTTTGTAAACCTTAAGTGTTTTCTAACCACATAATTTGATTATTGCAGATATTTATCCATCATCCTATCAAGAATGTAAGCCAATAAGTTTATTTTGGGACTATCGGATGTTCTACATGGTAGCATTGGAGAGTTACAATACCAAAATAGATCTGCCACCCAGTTAGCCCAATCAGGTATTTTCTTTTATGATCATTTGTACCAATTGCTAGACAAAGGAAATGCCTATGGTGACTTGAGAAGGCTAGATCTTCCAGAATGGCATAGTATGGATTGGCCCATTCCTCATGCCACTACTACAGAGACTTATAGAGCTAAACTCTTCTCGAAAGTGCAACATTCTCTATGGCCAGGCATTGCAACTAGAATTGTCAAAATAAATATTTGCATTGCCATTACAATTTTTGTGGACTTGTTGAGAAAATATGATGTGAAGGTTTGTAGAACAATGCTCAGCTACAAAGCTAGTGCTACTGCTGCAGATAATTTTAACTTTTTGGATGATGGCTGGGACATAAAAACCTACAATAAAGTCTATTGTGAAGTGGTACCAAACTTAATTGCAATCAAATATATGATTGCGACTCATAATTTCATATTCTCTTTTTACTACAAATGTAGCAAGCTTATTCAAAATCAATTGCTCCCAATGGATCAAGACCTAAACTCTTTTGGTGATGATAATAAATTGGTTAATATTAAGGTTTATGAAGATGGATTGCTATTAGGTGTTATATTGCTTAGTAGTGCTGCACACTTACACAATTACATCATGATGTGCTCCCGGAGATAGCAAGGAATGTTTCAGGAAGCTTCTCATTTATTTTGAACAGCAAAAAGGTAAATGAAAAACTTAAGCTTGCTTAATATATGAGTTTTTCATACATACAACTGAAAAAACATGTCAAATACTGGCACCCCCGAATAAGATGGGACATAGAAAGTACGGCCAAGACGGGTCAAATATTCTTCCCCAACCACCACCGAGGAAGTAGAGTTAGACCTCAAATAGAGTGAGGTGGAACGACAACTATGAGAATTGAGCTTAAGGAAATAAGAGCTCGATACTCGAAGGACGAGAGCTAAGCAAAAAGAAACGGGAAGTTTTAACCCACTCTAGTCTCACGAGGGAAGGAACCAGAAATAGTTATGGGTAGAAGTGGGAGAATTTCCAAACTTGGAACCCATAAACAAGGAATCCAAAACGGAGGAAGGGCTTAACACCACAGAAGAGGAGGGTAACCTAGCAAGCATGGTAGGTGAAGTAGAGGACCGTCTCTACACCAAAAAGGATATTGAGTAGATGATCAATCACCCTACGTTCCTACAAGACATGGAACTCCTGATTCTGCAAAGACGTACGCATGCGACTAATGGGGAGTCACTCCAAGGTATAGCGGCTGGACCATCCCATGGATCAGAATTACCTAGAAGAGCCAATATGGGAAGGGGACAAGGTCTAGGAAGGGGGGGAGCAATTCCTCAAAGGCTTAGGATAGATCCAACCATGGACCTTAATGTAGCCACAAGGGTAGACCTGCTAAATATGGCGATAGAGATGGGCCGAGGGATGGTCAGAGAACTAGGCACTGCACTAGAATCTCGACCTTCCCCAGTTGAAACCACATATTATTTCAAAATTTATCCAAAAGTTCTCTGGGGATGGAGATCCTATTCAACATGTAGAGATTTTTGAATCTACATGTGAAACCTGCGGGCCAGTCAGTGATGTGACAATGATACATGCCTTCTCAACTGACCTTAAGCCTGAGGATAAGGTTAACTTCACAAGACTAAAGAATGTTTTTATGCCCGATTTTGCCCCTGTAGTGGTGACAGATGGAACCCTATGGCACAATTACATAATATTAAACAAAAGGAAGATGAGTCGATGAGAGACTATGTTTCTCTTCTTAAGCACTTAAATTCGAGGTGCAAACTTTGAGAGAGGTTAAGTGATGATCAATTGTTGCCTTGCTTTTTGGAGAGGGGTTAGAGAGACCATAAAATGCATGATTACTTGGTAGTACTACCGGCTTATTACTCTTGATGCATGTTGCAAACTGGCAATTGAATATGAAGATAATATTTGGAATTGCCGCAACCAGAAGATGAAAAAACATATTCAACAACTACGATCACGTGTCTCGAGCAAGCAAGTCAGAAACATGACGGTGGATGAGCTCAGTAATGCCATATTAGAGAAATTGAAAGTCAAAGAGGAAAGAGAAACATCTAGGCATGGGCATAATCACCTTTACCCCTGCAAGGAATTAGTGTGGTGCTCTATGTGCATATTAAATCACACTACCACCGAGCGTCCACAGTTAAGAGCAAGGCCATTACTCTATTGTGCTCACTGTGTGAAATTAGGAAATCATGACACTTCAAAATGTTGCACAGCTACCAGCACTTAGAGCCCCATTGGCTTTATCGGCGCCACCTGTACTACAGATCACCGCTACTTCTCGACAACCCAACTCTTCCTACTTACCTAGGGGGATGTTTCGGGTACAAGGCGCTTCACCTTTGCCACCACCAGTTCTACCACCACAACCACCATAGGCTAAGATCAATCAAGTATTGATCGAAGAGCCGTCAAAAGATGTTGACATGGTGCGGAAAATAGAACTTAGCGGGGAGTAACTAACGAGAAAACGGATGAGGTTACACCGAAATATTATGTCCTACTACAGAATAACACGCCAGTACATGTGTTTCAAACCACGGTACAATGGAAGGGCAAGGACATGAACTCGAATTTGAGAAGAGGACCGCTACAATGCTTTGGCTGCGGAGGGCCGCATCGAGTCACCGAGTGCCCAAACAAGAATATGGGTTATACACATCAACCACAACAAGTGGTGGCTTCTCCCAATGACATGCCAATGCTCACCTATACTAAATGTGGAATTGATCATTTGATCAAGGATTGTCTATACCGAGCAAGTGGCTTTACTTCTACTACCAATCAAGCCACCATCTGGACCATTAGTGTACAATCTGGGGTGTACAATCTGGGGGAAGATCACACCGCTCAATGTCCTAACAAGTGCTCAAGCTCAATTAGGAGACAAGGGAAGAAATTGAGTGGATGAGACTATTTCCAGAACTCGATGAGAGTGAAAAAAGTAGGTAAGGGTGACACAAGAGTCACAATCCAAGACGGATCTGAAGAAGAGGGGTGTCAAGGGATCAATAATAGAGGATTAGACCAGGAAAAGCAAAGAGAGCAACCAACAACTCCTAAGGGGGTCGGTGAATACCCCAATGTCGACGAGGAAATAAGAAAGCTCGAAGATGCCAAGGCCTTAGTCGAAGAGTGCCAATGGCTTCATGAAGCAAAGCAGAGGGCCAACCAGGTAAGGGATACAGTTTATCCATGAAATGAGCCAATCCGGGATAGTGAATTGGATGTGTCAACCCCAATTCCAAAAGAAACAGAAGAGGAGTCCCAAGCAAACACACTGTCCAGAATGTTTGAGGAAAATGGGTTGCGGGAGTCCATCCATTCCTTCCCTATGGAAGAATACGAGACACCTACATGGGAAGAACCCTCTATCTCCAAAGAACCCAAAGACATAGGAAGTCTCGTGGTTGTGTTGTCCACGCCTGTCCAAATGCATAGGGCAACTGTTACGCAATTCACCAACCCTATGGATAGACATAAAAGAATGGGTAGATGGCAGGCTGATACTATAGATGAGACTCTGCCACCTTGGCAGAAAGAACCTTGAGGCATACAAGGAAAACCCGAGTCATTAAGATACTGGTTAACCAACTGGGATGCTACTACAAAAAATTGCTGGAAAAACTGGTGGAAACCCGATCTAAAAAAAGCAGTTCTGATCGTTAAAATGGCTGACGGAACATCTTTGAGGCCCATTGGGCTAATGGAGAATGTTAAATTTAGGCTCTTTATGTTTCGCTATCATTATGCATTCGTGGTCATGGACTTCATGCGCCAACCTAATACATATGACATAATATTGGGAAGGCCCTTCATGAGGGAATCCAAATTGGTGTATGATTGGGCCTTGGATCATGTGTATGTACATAGGGATTCACAAATCTTAAAGATTGATCTGAGAACATGGAAAGCACACCCCATGGAGGGGCAGTTGTTTGGTAATGATTCGGTCACAACGGAGCAAACCACCTCTATACAAATATGCCAACCCTCAGAGGGAGATCCCAAGGATGAAGAGGAAATGAAAATGTATGCGTCACTTCCTCCTCCAGACTTCAGTGAAAATTGAATGCATGTATTGGCCACCTTTGATGTGATGCAGCCTAGGGGAACCCAGTATTTGGAATCTGGAATCGTCCCCACGACCTCTATCTGCATGGTTAATTGGCAGATCATTAATGAGGAATCAGGAGAGGGGAGACATCAAGTACAGAAGGTACTATAGCACGAAGCCATACTACCTGTGCTCAACGTCTTAGATGCCTTAGATGGTGGTGGAAATAGAAACGGTATATAGCCCGACGAAATGCCCTATTACGAAGAAAATTCACGGATGCCCAATGGCTAAGGTACCTTGAGGCCACTAAGGTACACGATGAGTTCTCAAAGGATTGGGGTGAGGAGTTGAGTAAGATATCGTTGAAGGAAAGGCACAAAGAGAAAATCGTCCTTCAAGAGCCAGAAACACCCAAGCTTACAAAAGCTGGGCGCTGAAAATGCAATAAAGCCCTGGTAGAGGCAGAACGTGAGGCCCTAGAAAGATCATGGCTAAAGCCAAAAGTGAAAATGAGGACAAACCAGACTTTCTCTCAGTATCCAACCACTTCAAAACCTACATTGTTGGGGCGAACGGAAGGTGGTCCGATTGACAGCTACAAGGGTGAAAGAGGAAGGGCTATCCACATCATACGATGGCTTGACAGAAGTCAAGGAAGTGGATATTGCGGGACCAAGGGAAGCAACTTGGCCCGTATACATTGCTAAAGATTTGACTTCGGTTGAAAAAGACGAGCTCATTTCTCTCCTCAAGGAATTTAAGGATTGTTTTGCCTGGAATTACAAGGAGATGAAGGGGGTACCGCCTGAGGTGGTATGACATACGATTCCAATCATGGAAGGTTCAAGACCAACTAGGCAGAAACCATACCAGATGAATCCTAAGTATATGGCAATTGTAAAGGAGGAAATTGACAAGCTCATTGCTGCAAATTTCATCTATGAAATTGAACATATGGATTGGTTGTCACTGATCGTGATAGTGCCAAAAAAGAATGGAAAGCTTAGGGTATGTGTCGATCTTAAAAAGGTCACTAGGAAAGACCATTATCCATTGCCTTATACAGAACACGTTTTGGAAAGAGTGGCTAGGAGAGAAGCTTACAACTTCTTGGATGGATTCTCTGGTTACAATCAGGTGTCCATAGAACTAGAGGACCAGCATAAGACAACTTTCAACACAATGTGGGGGACATTTGCATACAAGGTTATGCCGTTTGGCTTCACAAATGCCCCCCCAGCAAACTTTCAATGGCGGCGGTTGATGTGCACAGCCTTCAAGGACTACTTACAAAAGTGGTTGGAGGTATTCATTGATGATCTATGCACACACTCTTGATGGGTAGACCATCTGGCCTGCTTGAGGAAAGTGTTCAAACGATGTCGATTATATCGTATATCCCTGAACCCCTTGAAGTGTCAGTTTTGGGTCAAGCATGGTGTGATATTGGGACACATTATCTCAAATAATGGTATATCCATGGATGATAGCAAGGTCAAGCTAATATTGGAGCTGCCACCGCCTACCAAAACTACAAGGGAGTGCAAAGATTTATGGGCCATGTGGGGTACTATCGCCGCTTCATAATCTTTTATGCAGAAATAGCTAGACCCTTGTACAAGCTCCTCATTGTCTTTGAGTGGACCGAGGAGTGTCAGAAGCATATGATCAACTAGCAAGTGTTAGTAAGTGCACCAATTCTACGACCCCCCGATTGGGATCTCATATTTCATGTGCATATTGATGCATCAAATTTTGCTATTGGTTACGTACTAGCCCAGCCTGGTGAGTTCAAATTGGACTATCCAGTTTGCTTCGCGAGTCGTCAGCTAAATGATGTAGAGGTGAATTACACCACCACAGAGAGAGAAGGATTGGCCATGGTTTACGCCATCAAGAAATATCGACATTACCTCTTGGCCAACAAATTCATATTTTCATGGACCATCAAGCCTTACTATACCTAGTAAATAAACCTTACACCACAGGGAGAATCACACGATGGTTACTATTGTTGTTGGAATTCGACTTTATAGTCATGGTGGTAAGGAAGGGAACACAGCATGTGTTGGCCGACCACATGTCAAGAATTCCAAATGGGGAGCCAGCAAAACTGGTGTTGATGAATGATCTCCTTGATGCTTGTTTATTCAAATTGGACATGGTTCTCGAATGGAGTGAAGAAATCTTAGAGTATCTAGCTTACGGTCTTCCGCAGGAAATACCTTTGAGCAAAGATAAAATGCGGCGGCTTATCAAGCTGGCTGCACCTTATCAACTGATTTTTTGCGGGAGAACTATATAAGCTAGGAAAAGATAATGTACTCAAAAGATGCGTTAGAGAGGATGAGTTCGTCACCATATTGGATATTGGAAGAAGCTCATTCAGGGATAGCAGACGGGCATTTTGCTAAAGAAATCACAACTCAAAAAGTGCTTCAAGCAGGACTGTGGTGGCCTATGTTATTCAGAGACGCCATAGAATTTGTCAAAAGATGCGAAGAATGTCAACGTTTTGTTATTCCACAAAAAAGGACAAGATGCCGCTCACCCCTATTATTGTAAGACAACCATTTGAGAAATGGGGGATAGATTTTGTGGGACCGATTAGTCCAATGGCACATCCTCGATACGTGATCGTGGCCACGGACTATTTCATGAAATGGGCAGAAGCTAGAGCCTCAAAGAGAGCTAATGCGCGAACAACTGAAAATTTTTTATATGAGCAAATCATCTCCAGGTTCGGCCGCCCATTAGAATTGGTGAGTGATCGTGGCTCACATTTTATCAATGAGGTGATTGATCATTTACTTGTGGGATTCTTAGTGATCCATCGAAACTCATCACCTTATTATCCACATGCCAATGGTTAAGCAGAGAGTACAAACAAGATTTTGTGTACTATCTTGACAAAAACCTTGGAAGCAAGTCGAACAGATTGGGAACATAAGCTGGCAGTAGCCCTATGGGCCTATCAAACATCATATAAAGTAGCGAGACGGGTTGCACTCGCTTCCGTCTAGCTTATGGTGTGGAAGCAGTTATGCCTATGGAATACCTAGTTCCAAGCTTAAGGATTGCCGTACAAGAGCGTCTAACGGAGAATGCATTAGTTGAAAGGCTAATTGACTTAGAGAAGCTTGATGAGAACAGACTGATAGCATCACATGGACTCATGGTTGAAAAATTATGTAGGAAACATTGGTTTGACAAAAATCTTAAGCAAAAAGAACTTGAAACGGGGGACCTTGTCCTCATGTATGGTGTCGGTAGCGCCAGGAAAAAGAAACTTAAATATCGAGGCCTGAGACCATTCCGAGTATCGAAAATCACACCTCAGGGGTCTGTTTGAATTGAGACAATTGACGGCATCCAAATGGAGGTTATGTCAATGGAAGTAAATTTAAAAAATACTTTGGACCACTGACCCAAGAGATGCTCTTGCAAGAACATCTCTTGTTGAAACAACAAAAACAGCTTGCAAAAGAAAAGATACAGCAAGCACAAGAAGAGGCTAAGGCTAGAGAGATCAAAGCCAAACAATTACTACACAAGAGACTGATATATGTCAACATGTCTTTTGTGACCCTTTTGGACGAAGGGGAACTAAACATTGAGCCAGCACAACTCAAGGTGGGACTTACTATAGCTAAAGGCCATGCAACAAGCATTGCATTAATAGATACGGGGTCAAGTCATAACTTGATCTCATATGAAATCTGGGTAGCATTAGGTACCACACCTTGAACCCACTGATGCGCAAGTTCATAGCATTCACTTGATAGCCACAAAAGCTGAGGGATTTTTAAGTGTTAACATTTCCATCAAAAATAATTCCTTGGTCGGGAAGGTGTTTGTCATGCCTGCAGG
Source organism: Cibotium barometz (assembly GCF_041138505.1). NCBI lineage: Eukaryota > Viridiplantae > Streptophyta > Polypodiopsida > Cyatheales > Cibotiaceae > Cibotium > Cibotium barometz. Next base: position 31,829,685 of record NC_141081.1, on the reverse strand, counting down.
TTCCATGGAAGAAGAGATGATTCTAGGACAATCCTGGATCTGTGCCAGTAAATACAATATCTAATGGGAAGAACGAACAACATTGATAAGCATAGGTAAGAAGGTCATGTCCATACCCTTATGGAACTCGACAAACAGAGGGAAGCACATCATAAAACTAATGAACAAATAACGAGTGCAATGGCAACACCTCAAAGGACAGAACCAATAACCGTTCCACAATGCTTACCCACACAATATCCTACATCTAAGGGTACATAGAAGTGGGTGCCCAAGAATCAACTAACAGATCAACCAAACAAGATGGACACTATGAATGATATAAAGAACCCAAGAAGAGCCTGCAAACAGTTCAAAAGTCAGACCTTGTTGACTCGAACCAATTGGCAGGACTCCAAGCATCCAAAGAGACCTCAAGGATCCCGTAAGCAATGGGTCCAAAAGGACTTACTATGAGCACAAGGATACTATCAAGGTAATGCAGCAATATGGGTACCCAAACCCCTCTCAGTGGGCCAATACCACAAACAGGTCGAATCATCAAAAAGAGGGTGGTAAGAGCATGCAACATCAACTTCCGACTCAAGCAATCACCACACCAACCCTTGTGTGGAGGAAAAAGAAACCCCAGCCAATGGGTTGGGAATTCCCAAAGCAACCAAAGTACCCACTTTGGCTACAGAACTAAACAGGGAACTTAAAAGTAAAAACAAAGAAATTCAACAAGGAGAGAGGCAGATAGAAGCCCTCCACAGCCAGACACAACGACAAAATTGTTTAGTTGGGTGGAAGGAACAATAAAAAGCTCCCACATGGAACTAAAACGATTGCATCAACAAATGCCCAAAAGCAAGAGGCAAAGATTGGAAGACGAAGAAAGACTCCCACAGCTGGCCTCCCTATAGAACATCGATTATCAACAATTCTTGCAAGAGACCATAGAAGGACTTGATAAGATGCCCAACCAACCACAGAGTGGGTTGGAGAAAAAATCGAGCACCAATGTAATGTGAGAGCAGGAATAAAAAGTTTGGCAATGCCACCTCCTAACAACACATATGCTCCATGACCGTAACACTACCCTCTAGAAGCAAGTCAAAGATACATATGCACAAGTACAAAAGTTAAAGGCAAACTTGGAAGCAGCTGAGACCCACAAAGAGGTCATTATGAAGAGTTTGAAATCTACAGAGGAGCAGGAGAACATGTACAATGCACTGGAGAATAATAACATGGTATTAAGCCAAACAATAGTACAAAAGATCAGGGAGAATGCTAATCTTAACACTAGGTGAATTTTGGACTCAACTTTGGGCTTTTTTTCTCTAGAGAGAGAAAGGCTTTCGACCAATAGGAAGAGAGCCACTGTAATGGAACTTTTGATAATTAGACGTTTTTCATATATTCTTTATATGAATATATTGTTATTAAAGAAATATGAAATGCATTTGACCACACTTTATAATGTTATTTCTTTAATATATATGAAAAATAGAGTGTTGTCAGCTCATTTAATAAATCTCAGCTCATTTAATGAATGGTTTTCAATCTAAAAATTTCCCTCGTTCAGCTCTTTTAATAAAAGTGCCTTTTTCCTCTAAAATTTTGAAATGTTCTCTTCAAAGTTCCTACGTCATTTAATGAATGGATTTTCCTCTAAAAATTTTGCATGTTTTGGAGGTTATCTCTTCTGCCATCTCATCTTCTTCCATCTTCTTACATCTGCTTTTATTTTCTATTTGCTTTCATGGAAACCAGACGTCCTAGGCATCGGAGTCAATATTAGGTAATTTGGGAAAAATCTCACATTTTGGGAATCAATTACTCCATATAGTTTTGGACATATCTTAAACATACTAACTCCAAATTTGTCGGAGATCATAGATTTAGATTCTGCTCTTCAAGATCTTTCCGATGATATGTCACATGAGGGGGTTTTGACAAACTTTTGGACAAGTTCACCATGTTCCCATTTTTCAAATGGGAATGGGATTTTTCCCAAATTATCTAATATGGTGTTATCCCTGCTCCTCTACAAGAGCTATTATAGTATACAACAGTTTTGATATGGATAATCAAAGATGGATTCCTAAGCTGGATTATGTCGTAGACTAGCAAGTAAAAAAAAACAAAGAATGAGTTCATAAAGGCAGAGTTCAAGACTTCAAACTCTCTGACACAGGTAGGAGCATTAAGGAAGTCCTTATACAACATGCCTACATGCACTTAGAACTGCGTCTGCAATGTTTGCTTGATGGAATCCCACTCCATAGACCAAACTATAAGTAAATGTTTTTACATTATGTTTATGTAATGTGTTTCATTTCTATACTTATGCTTCTCTTGTATTCGTCTGTATAGATATATATCCTTCAAACTTAGTTGACTGGCAGCCTATAGATAGTATTGTGAAAATCTTTGATGTTTTTCATGCATCTATTGGTGAGCAGCTATACAAAGAAACATCTAGCAGGTCTTTGGCAGAGAGAGGAGTTTTCTTTTATAATGAATTTTACACGGCACCTCATAGTGTTACAGGTTATGGATCTTTGAAAGCATTACCACTGCCTTCATTCGATAGTCCAAAATGGCCCATATCAATAGCAGAAACAAGTGAGTGCTTTAGATTAAAGATATACCAAGACGTGCAAAGGTGTATAAGACCAAATGTAGCAAATCGTCAGGTGAAAATTGTTGTCTTTATGCCATTGCATGTTTTTGTCGACTTCTTTTATGAGGGGAGGTCAAAAAAACATTGTCAATGTTTATCTGTGAATCAAAGAAATGTTTGGATTTCTTAGGTCAAAATTGGGATGTGAAAGAATTAAATGGGGTTACCTGCAAACTCCATAGGAAATCTATTGTCTGTAAATATATGATTGGCTCCCAGAATTTTATTTTGGCCTTTCATTATATGAGATGGCATTATGTCAATGGAAAACTTGTAGCAGTTGATCAGGACTTGGAGGATGACATTGAAAATCCATTGATGTTATTAGAGGTATGGTTTGAACATGAGCTCTTAACAGTACTCAATATAAGGTCAAAAATCTCACTGCGTCAAGTGAGAACAGACTTGGCAAATGAGGATGACCTACAAGTGCCTGATGATTATGTGTTCAAGTGCAACGGCCATAAGGTATGTTATTCAATCTAACCTCAAAAGCGAAGAGGGATCTCGGTGAGAACTAACGTACCCATATCGCGTTGAAGTGATTTTGCCCACCACAATGGTAATTTGCTTGCATAAATTTCTTGAAAGCACTACAACGTGAGAAGAGGTCTTGGTGCGAGCTCTCTCAAGCATATCGCGCTATAGTGATTTATCCTACTGTCATTCTTTTTTTACTTTTTCAAAGATTTTATCGTTTAAATTTTTAAGAAATTAATTTTTTCCTTACAAATAATTGATCAAATTACTACAACGCGAAGAGGGGAGTCAGTGAGAACTCTCCCACCCATATCGCGTTAAGTGATTTGTCCTACTGTCATTCTTATAGTGATTTTTCTTACAATCGTCATTGCCTTTGAAATATTGCATCAAATCACTATAACGTGAAGAGAGGGCTCCTTGTTGGGAATTCTCCCACACGTATCGTGTTGCTGTGATTTTGGTACATTTTTCCTTGCAATTTCATTTTATCACTAATATTTCATCAAATTACTTCGTGACTAGAGATGTTGATGAGATTTCTCCAACGCTTATCGCGTTATGCTGATCTTGGCTAATCCTTTATTATCTTACACAAAACTTTCGTCGTCCTCCTGACATATTTCCTGGCTTGTAGATGGAACCTTTCGGGATTGAGGTTGAGTCTAATGTTGGCCTTCAAACCTCAGATGAAAAGTTGTTTGACTTCTTGTATAACGTTCGACAGCATCATCGTCGCCATCCTGAAATCTCACGCATGTTTAATTTCAATTTCTTCATCGAAGACATGTAATTTTAGCAGACCACTTTGAGTGGTACAGTCATGTTTGATGGCGTCCAGTATGTGCACGTGAATGATATCGTGCCTTCAACAACCCTGAGACAAAAGTTGAACATGGATGTTTTAAAGGTGCCAGATGATAAGAAGAAGACACACAGTAAGTGCCCCATTCACAATCGCAAGTGTCGTCTTGTTGTTTACCACTATGGATTTATTTGCTACCTGCATATGCTGCTTGAGGATGAAGAAGTTGCAAATGAAAAAATTGAGGAGAAGCCAGAGGAACCTCCAAGAGCAGAAGATGAAGTTCAAGAGATTGCAGAGGAGATAAACTTGGCTGCATAGAGGGACTTAAGTGAGTAGTTGGATATTGATGCGCTCAGAAGAGAAGATACCTTAGTGGTTACAGGTGACGAGCAGCCCTCTATGATAGAGGAAGCAAGGGACATTCCAACCCCACTACTCCCCACATTTCCTATTGGTAACAAAGAATATTTGTTAATTACAGATATTCAAGATCTCTTTGACATAAGGGAAGACTACTGTCTGGCCATCATTGCACAGAATCTTGAGGAAGATGAAGATTTTGTGGATCCAGATTTGGATAAGTATCTCTTATTGGATTCAAATGTCAAGGACAGTGAGTTCCATTATGCTACCGACACATTATCCCCATGATGTACAAGGATGCAAAAATCTATGAATCCAACCTTCCCACTGAAGGGGAATTTCAGGCTATTCAACAAAGACTTAATATTTCACACATGGGAAGGGAAGGGGCGTCCTCATCGATGGTCCAAGACACTAACTCAACAATCAATATATGGACAAATGATTTACTTGAAAATGATGAAAATCAACAAAAGGTGTGTTTACTTGTTAATTACTTTTTATCGTGCTGAGTAGCTTATTTTATTTGTTGTGTTGCAGCTGGTTGTGTTTGAGGATGAGTTTCTCGGTCGCGGAGCAGGCAAACGCGTGGGAGGACTCGGAATGGACTCAGCATGGGAGAGTACATAAATCGATTGAAGTTTCCACAATTCATTATATTCCACAAGAAATTCTTGAAAGACAATGCATAATTTCCTTTGTTTGCAAATCAAGACATTATCCGATACCTTGGAGCATATTCCGTCAGGTGGAATGCAGACAAAGTCATGATTGCATGGGATGACATTTGGCCGATTGAAAAACGAGGAGTTCGAGAATATGATCGAAGACACAGAGTGGGGATTCATGAGCAACAAGATGTTGTATGTGTGGGATGGCAATCATCGAGTTGTGGCATGGATGGAGGAGATTAATAAATGTGACTCTACTTAAACTGCCTACTTTTTTGAATGCGGTCTTTTGTTTTATAAAATAGTTTTGGGACTAATTACATTTGCACTGTCTAACTATAGCATTCAAGAACGTCGCATCAAGACATGCTTGTGTTGATGCTATCAGATATGTTGGAAGTTCCAACTCCTCCAAGGTCTCCTTCTCCCGTAAGAGAAATTGCACAATGCCTGCAGGAGTGTTCAAGGTAACTGTTTGCATGGATTCATCAAGTGAATACAATGAGTCATACATCCAAGTTCCGCCAAGGATAACATCATACTCAAGGGGATCTGGGGTAACATAGAATCTAAATTCCACATCTCCATTGATTGTTTGAGTAGCATAGCTAAAGTAATCTGGAACTTCAATGTTTTTTCCATTGGCTCCTCTTGCAAGACCATTGTCTTTAGGGATGAGTTTAGGTTGCCCCAATGACACCCAAGTGTCTATTGTCAAGATGTTATGACTAGAACTCGAGGGCTGACCAACTCACATTTGCGCTTAAAATCACTGCCTATAGGGAAATCTAACCATACCATGATAGAATCTTCAAGAGGAACCATGGATGTTTCAGTTTTTGTTTCAGCTTCAGATCCCATTTCGGTTTCATATTCCCATGCACTCTCATCCTCTTTTTGGCTCTAAGCTTTTTCAATAGTACCCAATGTGTACAATAGTACAGTCGATACTCTGACAATTCTAACTAAGGTCTGTTTGGAAACTTGTGAATCCATATAATCCCATTCTATGTAGCTCTTGATGTCTTTATATAACTCATGTTTAGCCGTTAAAGGTGCAAGTGCTAACGCTGTGCACTCCTCCAAATGAGGATTTGAGAGATTGCTTTAATTTTGTAAGGGATTCATTGAATTCCTCATGTGCTTTTTCATAATTCGTGCAATCTGTCTCTAATGACTCTTATGTGGAGAGTATGTCTTCCTCTTGAAAGGGGAAGCGGAACTCCTCTGGGTTTTATATTTTGGTTGCTTTTTTAGGATTAGCATTATGAGATTCAATCACAATTGGTGATCCTGTATGACACTCAACCATGCTAAGCATGCTCTTCTGAGATTGCTTTTTGAGTTCCGCATATGTCATGAGATCATGATTTTCAATTTGGGGTGGTTGGGCTAGTTCTAGTTTCTTGATTGGTCTGTGACGTGCACCTAGTGCCGAATCAGAACTGGTTTCATCCTCACTTATCGATGTACTAGAACTTGTTTCATCTTCTGACTTTCTTTGGATCGTCATGTTTTCATTATGTTTACCCATGCGACGAGAACAAATTTTCTTTCGGGCTTTTGTATTCTATGTTGTGTAGCTTTTGGCTTTTTTGGGGTTATGACCTCCACAGGCTCTTTTTCCCTATCCTTTATTTCAGCTTTGGTTTCAATAGTTTGTTGTCCCTTGTCCTTCTTGGGTTTAGAAGGTTTTGCTTTTTCTTTTGGTTTCTGCTTTAAAGCATGTTCTTCTACCCATTTCGAAGTGTTTACTTTTGCATTCTTTTTTATTGTCTCTCGTGCCTTGGCTTGTAAGCACATTCAAGGGTACCATGGACAATTGCCCGTTTTGTACACTTAAGATGTTAAGAGTTGTATTTTGTGAGACAAGTTGCATTGAAGCAACTCGCCTTGGGAAATCTTGGAACATGTGATCGATGCCACATTGTTCACATAGGGGTTGCAAAGTGTCAGTGACTATGGGCATGGAAGTATTCCAAACTGTGCAGTCTACCACTTTGTGAGGTCCATGACAATAGAAATACTGAAGTGTTTGCTTAACTGCTTCCTGAGCAGTTTCTACCCTTTTGAATGTTTCTGTTTGGTGCAAGGGAGATGGAGGTTTTGAGTCAATTGTTGATGAATTGGGACACTGGGTAGTATCATGACCAAAGGTTTTACAATATATGTAGTAAAGAAAAACAGGTGACTTGCACGCACAATGAGGATTGAGATGGTTGTAGTGATTTCACTGAACACAAGGCATTTCACTCATCACTTGGAGAGGCATTAAGGATGTTTGGTTTTGAAGGATCTCATTCTCTCTTAGAGATGTCGGTTGAAAGCTTTTAAGCAAGGCTGCATAGAATTCGGGGAATGACAATTCCGAGATCGATCGTTCTTTAGCCATTGCCTCACTTAGTTTAGATGAGGAACATCTCGTATCATGATTATCTTCCATCATGTTGTCATCTAAACGTATTTTTTGTTTACAACATTGATAAAATGTTTTCGGATTGGATACGATGATCAAGAGGTGTAAGCTGTTATTCTTTAAGCCCATCACGAAACATCTCTTCAATTGAGAATCGTTTAATTTCTCCCATGACTCAAATCGTGAGTCCAAGAGTTTTATTCGAAGGATAAAATCCCGAATGGTTTCGTTCATTTTCCACTCAATTGAATAGAGTTCTGTCACTGCACTTCACCGATCACCTTGTCTTGAAAAGCCGTAGATAAAGGCTTTTTTCAAGGTCCTGAAGTTTGTCTTGATCGCCGACATCAATGTGACGAACCATCGACTAGACTTTCCCACTAAGCATAGGTTCCATGCATTTACCTTGGTGGAGTAGTTTGGATTTCCATAGGCTTCACATCTCTATTCGTTTTCCACTCAATTGAATAGAGTTATGTCGCTGCACTCCAATGATCACCTTGTCTTGAAAAGCCATAGATAAAGGCTTTTTTCAAGGTCCTGAAGTTTGTCTTGATCGCCGACATCAATGTGATAAACCATCGACTAGCCTTTCCCACTAAGCATAGGTTCAACGCATTTACCTTGGTAGAGTAGTTTGGATTTCCATAGGCTTCACATCTCTGTTCAAACATTTGAGAATGAATTGAATAGGGTCAGTTGTTCCATCATACTTGATCGCCGACATCAATGTGATAAACCATCGACTAGCCTTTCCCACTAAGCATAGGTTCAACGCATTTACCTTGGTAGAGTAGTTTGGATTTCCATAGGCTTCACATCTCTGTTCAAACATTTGAGAATGAATTGAATAGGGTCAGTTGTTCCATCATATTTGTCCATGATTTTTGAAATCTGTATGGCCGTGTTTTTGTATGAGTCACTGAGGCCGTGAGTGAGTACTCTTGTGGGTAGGGACTCACTTAGTCCTTGGGCAACCCCCCTTCCTAGATTGGTCAATATATCCAAGGTGTGGGCATCCAGGGGTTGCAAAGGGTTGTTACCTATAGGATTTGTGGGAATGTTAGGTAAGGAACCAAGTCTCGGTGGAATTGATGTGGACAGGGAGTGTAAAATCTGATGACACACTTGTTGTTGGCATGGCAAATGGTATTGGGAGGTGCATTTGTGGCATGGATCTCAATGGTTCAAAGATGTCAGCCATTGGGTTCAATGAGAGTGTCGGCCCACGTAGTCCCTCTATCGTTGCATCATCTTAAGTCACTTCTCTAACAGGATTATGGGATAAGGAGATGGAGCAAATGAACCTGCATCTATCGGCAACATAGCCATTCGTATAAAATTCCCTTGCCACCAACTTTTTTGTACTTAAACTGCACTTTTCGTATAGAGGGGTTAGGCATAAGTATGCACAAGGGAATAGGTGACAAAGGAGTGGATTTCACCACCTACAAGACACACACACACACACACGTTATGCTTGATAATCCAAAAGATACCTTATGTAAGATTTGATAAAAAAACAATTACCTTCACTTTGTTAAGATTGTATTGTAGGAGTTCTAATTGCAAGCGAGTTGTAATAAGGAGTCACCATGAAACCCTCTTGATTCTCACCTTATTTTTCAATTCCCTCATCCACCTCTCCTACTTCCTTTGTTTCTTTAATGGTTTTTGAAGAAGCACCTTTCTTCGAAGACTTAGCAACTCAACTTGGATTCCTTCGAGGAGGACTCCAATCATCATCTTCCTCTTGCACTTTCTTCCTCTTCTTGGTACTTGTCACTTCTTAGCTTGCTTTCCTAGTAGGTGTTCTCTTTACACGTTTTGCGCGCTTTGGATATGGGGTTTCCTTTGATATGTTTGTAACAATCTAAACACATCAACATATACAAGATAGATTGCTCTCAAAAAAATCACTAAAAAAGAGCATAATTGGAAAGGTGGAGAGAGATAAAATAAGACTTAACACAATCTCTGGCTGGCCACACAATGATGTATCCTTTGGTTTAAGTTCACTTGTTGATATCACTATCTTTGAGGGGAAAAGGAAGAGGAACTTCTCCCACTTCAACATCTTCTATCAACACGCCAACATGACCATGTGACAAAGCGATTCCACATAGATAGTATCCACAGTGGGGTCTACATGCAAAACGGTCCCAGTAGCTACCGTGGTATCACTGAACATGCAAAACGGTCCCAGTAGCTACCGTGGTATCACTGAACATCAAGATTATATTGGGGAGACGCCATGAGGAGTAACACGAGAAGAAGGAGAATGAATAAAGAAGAAAGAGTCCTAAAAGATATAAGGAAGCAAAAGATAAAAATAGAGCAAAAAATAATAATAGATATAAATAGAGGTAACATAAATAGAGGGTTAGATATAAATAGAGAAAAAAAGATTAAATTAAAAAATTTAAGGTTTTGAAAGAAGAGAAAGAAGGAACAAACAAAGAAGAAGAGAAGAAACATTGAAGAAAAGAGAGGAGAGGAAAATGTATAGAGAGAGAGAGAGAGAGAGAGAGAGAGAGAGAGAGGAAAAAAGAGAATGAAGAAAGAGTTGGTGAGAGAGAGAGAGAGAGAGAGAGAGAGAGCTATCCTTTTAGGATTTAGGGAGGTAGAGAATCTCTTAGAGAGAGAGGACAAGGGTGTGTGAGAGTTTTGTTTTTAAAGAGGGGAGGGGGTGTTCTGCTATTAGGAGGGAGGGAAGAGGAAGAGGGTGTTTTGCTTTGAAGGGGGGGGAGAGGAGAAGAAGGGGGCGTGCTTTGTTTTGGGGGGGAGAGAGCTGCCGCGTTGCAGAGAGGGGGGTACGTTTTGGTTTTTTTTTTTTTGGGGGGTGCCTTTAATAGGCAAGCCCACTAAGGGCGACCGTCGCCCTTAGTGGGAAACCCCCACTAAGGGTAACCGTGTGTCGCCCTACTAGGAGCCATCGTCGCCCTTAGTGGGAAACCCCCACTAAGGGCAACGTCACCCTTAGTGGGGGGTAGTCGCCCTTAGTCCACCCCCCACTAAGGGCGACTGTTGCACTTAGTCACCCCTGTGTCACCCTACTAATTACAAAAAGGTTACAGCTTAAATTGGGATCACAGTAGAGATATAAAGGTTATGCAATCGTTATATGAGAGTTAGTTATGGAATAATCATTATATAGTAGTTAGTTATGGAATAATCATTATATAAGAGTTAGTTATGGAATAATCATTATATAGAAGTTAGTTATGGGATAATCATTAAATGAGAGATAGTTATGCATGCATTTATTGTATAGTATAATTATTGAAAACGAATTTTAGATTTTGTGTATTAATGACATTATTTATAATTATTATTTTTAAAAAATGAGTATAATTTTTAAAAAAATCTAATATGTATAAAATTCATGTTTAGACTTTGAATTCTTGTCATTAGTTTGTTGTATGTTTGTGAGATGGTTTTTTGAGAGCTTGTGTGTTTCTGAGCTGGTTTTCTGAGATTTTTTCTTGCCATGAAGAGCAGTTCTTTTCACATTTTTGTGGGAGGTTTGGAGAGTGATCCTATTGCTAAAACTGTACAGGGTCGTTATTATATTGCTAAAGCTGATGATTTTGATGGCATATCATGTCCTCACTTTGGATTGAAAGTTTTTGCAATCAAACCACAAGACGATGGTGTAGAACATCTTATACCTATCCAGTCAGCCCGCTGGAGAGGAACCATGTTATATCTTTGATAAATATATAACAATAGAATACCTTATTATTCCAATAATAGGAGAGTTAAGCAACACTATAACAAGCACCTCAAAAGAAGTCATTATTGACCTTACGATAGGAGATTCTCCCATAGGTACACCACTTCAAAAGAGTGTGGTCAAATACTTATTGTCTGAGGGATCTCATGCTGGTGTTCTTCATAGATTGTTATTAGCAAGCATACATATTGAGAAAGTAGAAGAGATTCCTCAAATCTATAATGGTAATGTGGCTTTTGAGTTGCCGAATGTACATGATCCTTTAGCCTCTCCAATGAAAGGAATGAAGCAAGCACATGATGGCCCTTGTTGGGTGAAACCTATAGAGAGTCATGTGGAAGTTTCCTGGAGTTGTACAAAAGAGTTCTTGTGGAGGCTTATTTGAGTGCACTTATGCCTTGCGTGGAAGCATAACTATGAACGGCACACCGAATACAACATCATGGATTGGTAAGCTTATTGTCTTGGCTTAATTAAAATTTGATTTATAAGAGTATTTATTGGAACTTTGTAAATTTTCACATAATAGGTAAGCTCACACAGAAACTTCCCTCTCTCTGGGCTTAACAACGAATAGATATGGATCACTAGCTTATTTCTATTGCAAGAACAAACATGTATATAGAAGAATGTGTAGTGTTACGGTGTACTATTGTATGCCTGCTAATCCACATATGTCGAGATTGATGATACATCAAGGGGAACATTTGCATGAGGTGCAAAGGGGCACATCAAGGCAAGCATTGCAAAAGATAAGAGAACTTGTGCAAGAGGCAGTTTCAGAGGTTGCTACAAGCGGTCCAAGGAAGGTACAAATGGATATCGCCAAACAACTCATATTGGATGTAGTTGTCAGGAAGCATACGAAGAATGAATCAAATATTAGCAACATGGAGTTGTCACTATTATTGGAACACATGCATCCCCTAATTCAATGTCAAAGGTAATGTTCTTTCCATATTGATTTTAATTGTTTGGTAATTCTTGTGAATGAACGTTTACATAGTTTGTTAAGTTGTCCGATTCTCTTGTAGATTCAGGAGGATGGTGCGTGCTTCTAGGATCAACAGTTCAGTGTGGAGCAAAGTCAAGTATCCTAGAATTGAAGAGACAATGTGCTTTTGAGTTCTTCCATGGTAGTCATTTTCTTGGGCAATGAGTCAGACCGGTGTTATTATGTGTTTAAAATGTCAACCACCATAGGCCTACATTGGGTTTAGATCTGGTGAATCGTATGCGCCAAACAGGAGACGGGGATTTAAGAAAGGCTTGGGTTTGTTTTCATCATGTCAGGCATGTGCAAGAGGCGTATACAAGGATGGACAACAATGGCTGTACATGTATATGATCCAAGGTAGAGTTTGGTCTTGTTAAGTTCTTAAAAAAATTAATCTTATTTTTAGTACTTTTCCAATTGTCTTATGATGGCATGCAACCTGCAAGAGCTCATGATAATTACAAGTTGTGAAATGAAAGAGGAGGACACAATGGCACAAGTGCTTTTCTAGGAGATAATTAACAATGTTGTGGTCCAAAAAGGCTTCTCCAAGCCAGATTTTTTTGGCTTCGCTTCATGGCTGATGAGGCTGGAGCTAATTGGAGGGCAATTAGGATAGTCTATAATAATGGACACGAGAATATATTAAAAGGTCATGAGCGTTCATGTATTTTTCATTGGGAACAAATCTTGAAAATCCATATAGTACAATATGTAGTTAGGAATTTTTAGAAAGAGCACAAGCGACTATGTCGTTCAGTGGCGTTGTGCATTGAGTGAGGAAGAGGCACTTTTAAAATATAGACACATTAGATCGTGGTGGGTGAACGGTAAAGTCACCTGATGCAAACTTACCAGCCATGGATTGTTGGCTTAGTTGGTGGCACACTAGATATCCCCATTGGAGGAAACATCTTGTAGGGGTAAGTATTGTTTTCTTGGTTCTCAAAAAGAATAGCTTGTATTTTGAATCTAAATTGTTAACTTAATTATTTGGTTATAGAATGCGGTTGGAGGATGCAATTAACTTAATTTCTTGTTGTAGGATGTCAATGATGCTTGTGTGCCACACATGCTAACCACCAATTTAGTAAAAATGATTCATGCAAGTTGGTTACAAGAGAGGGTTTTAGGGGAACCATCTCTTTATATGATGCAGCTATTTCAGACCTTGCTAATGCCCACTTTCAATCCACAAAGAAGCATGCATTCATGCAAGGTAAATATCACGTAGCAGGCCCTACAATAACAAAGTTGATGGAGAAGGCCAAAACATAAAAAGCTCCAAGTCCATCAAGCACTAGCAGATTGGTGGGGAAAGCACTGAGTGGCACACCAATGCATGTGCAACCAAAATTTTTTGGTAATAAAATTACTATTAGCTAGTGTCAAAAACCCACAGTTATAAATCTTGAGGAAGATAACTCATTACATCGTCCAAAGTATGTCATAGAAAACTAACCATGCAAGAAAGAAGGTAGAAGATTAAGCTTTCCACCCACTATTCCTTTAACTACAAGTGGTCAAAAAAATACAGAGGGAGAGACAACTGAAGCAGAGGTGTAGGAAATTGTGGAGAGTGACATACACAATTCAATGTGGGCTATACGTCGAACATCTCTACACAGCAAGGTAACTTGCTAAGGATGGTTAGGTGGCCAAGATGGCAAGTGCAAAAAGAGCATCAAGAACTGCGGGCAAGGTGTTCCAGGTCCTTCTCTCTATGGTAAGAGAGAATGGTTTGGGAGGCAAAGGCATCAATTCATGTGGTTTTGTAACAGCAACGTGGATCATACTTGGAGAGTATGTAACACCATTTGTCAATCACCTGCTAGACCTCGGTTGTTTGGCCAGTGGGACGAGGTACAAACCTGATTGTGGATGAGATCTGAGAATTGGAGGCTGGTGGGTTTGTGTTACAAAAGGGACAATGCCAGGAAGCAAATGATGAAGGTCAATGGTCGGTAGGGCGTGCTGGGCGGTGGTGGGACAAGGAGAGAGAGAGAGAGAGGGAATAGGGTGGAGAGGAGAGAGAGGGAGGGTGGGCTGGGTTGGGCGGTGGTGGGTGGAGATGGTGGCAATAGTTAGAGAAAGATAGTTTAAGTAGAGAGAGAGGATAGCTGAGAAAATCTCCCTCCACCATGCCCTCTCAAAAATCACACTCTTTAATAATGAAAAGGTCATTTTTTACTCTCAGTAGACACAATTGACCAAGTCAACACCATTCTAATGTCTTGAAAAACACACATGATATGATCGAGTATGCTACCTGTTATATATGGTTTGTGGTACAACTATAAAGTCTTTATAATAAAGGTTCCCATGACATTGGTCTCATCATTTTTCTACACCCTCCCATAGTGAGTTCTCATGAGGAATTAATAAGTTCTCACATGGACCTTTAATAGTAAAGGTTCCCATGACATTGGTCATCATTTTTCTACACCTCCCATAGTGAGTTCTGTGAGGAATCAATAACCTCTCACATGGACCTTTATATATTGACCTCTATGGGAATTATCCCATGGATTTCTCATGATGACCTCTTATAGGGAGTGGGGCGGCTGGTCCCTCACTATGGGAGTGGACTCTTAGTCTCTTTACAAATTATCCCATGGATTTCTCATGATGACCTCTTATAGGGAGTGGGGCGACTGGTCCCTCACTATGGGAGTGGACTCTTAGTCTCTTTACAAATTTACCTTGATTTTGAGATCTAAGAAGGTGGTTGAGGCAAGCATGGATAGAGGGAAGCCCTTAATGTTGCTGCACCATGTGCACAACATTACATAATGTACACTACAATTAACGATTATTATTTTTTGATTACAAAGACTCATGCCCCTTAAACATTTGCTTGAACTGGGACCCAAAAAGGAAGTCAAAAGTTTGTTAACATATTGAAAGCCTACTTGATGAAGGATGGATCCATCTATCATGGGAGTCAAAAGTTTGTTTACATATTGAGAAAACCTACTTCATGAAAGAATGGATCCATCTATCATGGGAGCAGATTCTACAACCTGTGGAGGGATCAATGGACATCCACCCATGTGTAAAGGGTCTTAGAGAAAAAAGAAAATCACATCTAGCAACGGACATCCACCCATGTGTAAAGGTTCTTAGAGAAAAAAGGAAATCACATTTTTATGAATGACTGGAGCCTTGCGAACACGGCTGTAGTGGAGTAGTTAAAGCGGATGAAGTCCTAGCCGGTGGTGCAGGTTCGATCCGTGCTCTCTACGGTGTTGCGTGTCCATGTAATTGGAGTTGGGTGTGTAAATGGTGTATATAAACCGGTGTTTCTCGCCAAATTTTTTTTAAAAAAAATGAATGACTGGATCCTTAGGTCCCTAAAGGAACATTAATGTGCATGCCGTCATGTGAAAAGGAGACAGAGTCAGGCCTTCGTTGATAGCTGCAGCGATTACGGCTAAAAGAGAGGCTCGCCTGCTACTCAGTCAGGCCAACTAATGGGTTCTTCTTTAAAGAAATGAAGGTGAGTGCATTCTCTGTGAAGTTTCCTTCTACACTGATCTTTGGCATGTCATTGTCATCTACCCTTGCTTCCTCCTGGTGAGCTGCACTATAATCAGCTAAACATCTGCTTAACCGGTCCATATCGCTTGAGAAGTAAGCCCCTCATGATGGAAATCTCTCTTGGGTCTTGCCTCCTGTTCGTGCCTGCCTCCTCGCGGAGCCGAGCCCTCACGCGCCCGTCCCCCACGTGCCGTGCCCTCACGCGCCCCATCCCCGGAGAGCTGTGCCCTCACGCCCCGGTGCCGTGCCCTCACACCCCCGGCCTGGCCCCTCGAGCCCCGCGGAGCCATGCCGTCACACCCCCCCTCCCCCGGCAGCTTCTTCCTTCATAGATCAAGTTTTGCTGACCGACAGTAGAGGATGTCCATGCACAGTAGTCTCATCTGCCCATTGTAAAGATGGGCTGGCTTTTGTCTCTGTAAGCTGCCTGATTCATAACTGCCATAGTTGAAGGTTGACTTGGGCTTCTTCCTGTTGTACTAGCTTGGGGCTCACTACTTGTCATGTGCACCCCTATATTAGGATGCCATGTGGACAACAATCCACAGTCAGCTACCTTTTGGATGAGCACTGAGCATGCTGTGAGCCCTTGAGGGCTGAAAGTAGACTCTTAGAGCTTCCGCATGTAACATGTATTAGAGCATTAGGCTCAGCAAGGCTAAACACTGATTCAGTCCCAGATGAAGGTGCACAGGTCCAAGGCACATGAAAGTGCACAAGTACGAGGCCTGAGGCAAGGAACACAAGACAAGGAAGAATTCCGAGGAGGTTGGTTGGTGTTGTTCCACAAAGCCCAAGGGGATGGCAGTCCTATGAGTCAGGTGCCACTTGGGGCACACCAAGAAAGGCTCTCAGGCAATGGTTCTAGGGGAGGTTGATCCTCCTAGGGGTGGAGTGAGAGTGCCAGACTCATTTCTCAGGAGAGAAGACCATAGACAATGTTCAGGGATAGGGCAGGAATGGAATGGGGACTGGATGGAACCTATGCATATATTTTCATCAGAGTTAGAGTGGATTTGGAGACCAAGTCGAGTGTTCAATGAATTGGTTGCCAGAAAAGGAAGGATGACAGGGGGACTCCGGAAATAGAATGGGATGATGACAGTCATCCAAGAATATTGATTGGAATCTTGTCATCAAGTTTAGTAGACGGGGATGTCTTGTGCAAGACATGCACATGCATATCTCAAAGCTAATCTAGAAGAGGCAACGAGATAAAGATAGAGCAGAAAACAGATGTTTGAGCAAGGGTTTTGCTGATTTGGCAAGTGTATTTTTGTCCTAGACCTAGACGACCAACAGTTGGCTGGCTGGACCTGGCTGACTAGCAGTCGGCCAGTCCATCAGGTCTTCTCAAGCTTATAAAAGACAAGACTTGCTTATCGATTTGGTCATTCAATCCTTCAAGGGGCTGAGTCACTAGGTTAGGCTTGTAGATTAGGTTTACACCATTTCATGGAAGGCAGCCAAGGGCTACAAGACTGATGTACCTTTTTGTACTATGTAATATACTGAATACTCAGCTATCTCTCTCTCTCTTTCTCTCTCTTCTGCTTGCGTTTTGCACTCAGCATGTTCCCAGATGTTGTTTAGAGCTGAAAGAAGACTCTCAGAGCTTCCGCATGTAACAGAAAGTTGAAAACAAATCATGGGTTTGCGCCCAAGTCTAACCCGAATTGGATAACAAGTCTTCTGAGACCCACAATTAGTCCACCGGGGCCTCCCACTCCAAGTATAAGGGGGCTCAAACTCAATTGACCTTGGATGTGACACCTCCATGGGTCTACTCATAGGCTCAGAGGACTTGGACTGGCATAAACAGGGCCGATCAACAATGTATAGGGGAGGACAACAATGCATAGGGATTGGGTAGGCACGTGGGCAATCGGGCAGCTCAGCAGAGGCAAATTGCCAAATTGGACCTACAAACCGACCAACTTCTAGGTGCACCTATAAAAGGAGCGTTTGGGTTCATGTCTGCACATCTTACTTTTCTGATAGTTATATAGTTTTGTGGGTTGACTACCATGAGTATATAACATGCACGTTCCTAAAAGGTGAATTTGGGCATGTTGCTGGATTCATCTAGGTATATATAAATGTCAAGGGATTCTCTAAGGACTACTTGCTGGGAGGAAAACCATATGCAGTAGTGATGGGCTGAGCACTGATATCTAACAGCAACAAGTTGGGTTGAGATCAGGGATCACATCTGTTGTAAGCATTTTCATTGTACAGTATACAAACAAAGATTCAGGGCTATTTGAGTGTGCGTGGTTTGAGTTCCGCCGCACTCTTCTCTCTCTATCTCCATAAACTCTAGCACATAGGCACAAGTACTCTACAATTGGTATTAGAGCCTAACCTTACTTCAGCTAGATTTGCGAGTAGTAGGTGGTTCTAGAGTGCAAACAAACGGATTACATGGACACTCTACAATTGGGCAGCACTACTAGTTTAGCTTTAGAGCTTAGGGCTAGCCTAGGGAACGTGCAAAATTTTCTCTTTTCGCACCCATGTGTGTTGAGAGCTGTATAGGGTAGAGCGCCTTGATTCTTGAGTGCATAGAGTCAGGTCTAGGGGAAAGTCCTTTTTGGGTTCTCTCAGTGATCATTGGTTCCTAGCTTTCATGATGGATATAGAGGGGATAAGACGTGTTCTAGGATTATGGCCGACTTCACCTCCACATGGTAGCACATGGAGATTCCCTATGTGATGTGACACCAATGAGTATTCAGGGCACAATCCCCAAGCATGGACCAGTCGGACATCAGATAGCTAGCTTGGGGAGCAATCGGACAATGCATGTGCCACGTGGCAATGATGAGATGTGGTGGCGAGGACATGTGGCAGGTCGTGGACGTGTGGCGGATAGTTATGAAACAAACCGACGAGTAGCATTGGATATACATGGGTAGCCAAATTGTCATAATCATCCACTTTCCTCAGCGTTGGACTTCACAGAGCGCTCTTTGTGGGCAAAGTGCTAGTGTACAGTAGGTCAGTGTCACATGCACTCTGCACTCAGTGCATGGTGACAAACTGGCTCATCATCAACAGTGCAACAGTTGTATAGTATTAGAACCCAGTAGGATGATATTTGTCGTACGCCGTGACCCCATTGTACATCCTCAGTCCAGGATAAGTCAGGCATGAGCTACGTAGGTCATTCCTCAGCCTTAGCGGGTCAGTCAGTCAATCAAGTCCCTTAACCCACTTGGAGAGAATCATTCATGCATGTAGAGTCAGTAGAAGCCTTAGGGTTTGGATTAGAAAGCACTCTGCATCCTGCATAATATGCATTCATATGCCTGTGCATCATTTAGAACATCCCAGAAGCCTTAGGGAATTTACTAGGATTTATCTGGTATTTTTTCCATATATCCTGATTCCTGGTATTTAAATATGAACTTTATTAAATAAATGACCAGCCAACTTGACCAGCCTCTAGTTAGTATAAATAGGCTTGCATAGGGCTTAGTTTCCCATTCAATCTTCAGTGTGCTAAGAGCTTTCCTCCTCAACTCTAGGAGTTCCCTTGCCGTCAGCACTAGACTAGTCTCATCCAGCCCTTGGAGTGCTTGAGTTTGCTTCAGCCAGTCTTGGTTCTCCAACGCATGCAGTTCAACAGTCCCTACAGCCATAAGCGCAGCAATTCAGCAGTACTAACGCAGCAATTCAGCAGTCAATGGCTTTCTTAATGACAAAATCCCACCATGGATTCTCTGTACATGTGAGTGATTAAGAGAAATTGTTCAACAATAAAATCTTATGTGTTACTGTGTAAGCTAAGCCACAAGTTCTCATGTTTTCACGTCAATGTCACGTAGATGGAGATGAGCCTTTATTTCTCAAGATTTGTGAGACCATCCTTGATGAAAATGGCTCCCTTATTGTCATTGGTATAATGTTTCAAGTGATAACCACGATAGGCAAGGCCGAGCAATATGGATTCGTATTGGACATGTTATTGAATGTGTAGTGTACAATGAAGATTAGAAAATTTTTTGGATAAGAGGTGAGTAACACTATCATAGAGTTACTTATGATTCTCATAAAAGGTTATCATTGAACAACACTTTCTATTACAGTAAATCTTTTAATACTCTATGTAGACACATATCCTCAGCCTTTCGACCGTTGGCCAGTTAAGGCCTCCGAACCTCCGCCGTGAGGAGGGTTCGTAAAACATTCCTCTTGGTCCAAGACCATTGGCACAAGCTCCTCCCAAGTAATGGTGCTGAGCCTGCCACTCGTGATCAACGAGGAGTAGAAAGCAGAATACTGACCAGGCAAGTGGGAAAGCAAAGTGATGGCCATATCTTCAGATGATATCTCTTTCCCAGCTTGTAGGACTTCCTGCTGAAGAGCCTGCAGCTTGTTGATGTGTTCCCGCATCGTCGAAGACTTTGCAGGGTTCATAACCCGCATCTGCACTTCCAAGGAGATCCTTTTCATGGGTGACACCCTATTATACAAAGAAGCCAAGTGCTCCCATATGCCTCTCGCCAGCGTCATGTGCTTCACATGATTGATCACTTGTGGTGTGCAATTGAGGAAAATAAACGACCGGATCCTGGCGTTGACACGATCCCACATGTGTGCCTGTGCCTCTCGGTCCTTCCTCGCCGATAATAGCTCCCCTTCCTCAGCTTCCGACCGTGGCACCCCTATGATAATAAAATCAGCAAGGTCATATGACTCCAGAACCGACTCCATCATGACCTTCCAGATGCCGTAATTGGACCCGTCCAACTAATGATCCACTGGGAACATTGGGGAGAGTCGGAATCTTCACGTGCTTCTCAGCCATCTCTAATAAATCTGCCATCGCGGAGAGTAACCTGAAAGGATAGGTGGGTGGGAAAAAAAAAATCTGAAAATCTGCAAGTGGCTGTCCAGCACCTTTGCCCGCCTTCCTCTTGCACTTTCTCTTCCCGTTCAGCCCGAAACAGTCCACCAATCAGCAACCTGTTGCTCCCCCTCTTGCTCAGAAAAACGCCCAAGATCTGTCTAGAGCCTAGGGCTCTGATACCATGTCAGAATATGCAGCGGAAATGATAAGCAAACTTGGGTAGACAAGAGCAAATAGACTGCAGAAAATAAACAGCACAAGAAACACAAAGAGATAGGTGTGTAAACTCTTCTCTATACACAAGATCCCGGAAAAACTGAATGAGAAAGTGGTGGGGGCTGAGGGGCTATATATACATCCCAGATAGGGCAGTCGGCCAGCAGAAATAGTGCCCACGACTGAAGAAAAAAATCCCACGACTGCATAAATGCAGTCGGCCAGCATACAGATGCCCACGACTGATGAAAACTAGTCGGCCAGCAGCCCTGAAGCCCACGACTAATGAACATCCAGTCGGCCAACACTGGGGTGCTCCTGGCATCATCTGGCAGCCCTCCCACCACTAGGAAAAATGGGAAAAAATAGGAAAAAAATACGGGGAGTGTGGAAAAATGGTAAAACACCTCATAAGGGCGGGCACACCCACAACAAAGGCCCTGGTGTATACAAATAGACAGGAGATGACTTCTAACATAACCATCCAAGGATGCCCCCACGCTAGGATACGGTGTGTGTGGACAATCTGAATCTGATACCAATGTGATATGTAGCGGAAGTCTTTGTATTGGAAGATCCTGCCACACAAATGCTCGCACCGTCTTCTATATCTTGAGTTTTGTGAGTTTAGCAATCCACTTTAATACTTCAAACTTTAAAGAGGTGAGAGAGAGATATATGAGAACTGTACACCAGATTGGGTCCCGAATTACCCACTGTACCAACAAGGACAAAGGGAAGGCTTCACCAGAGAAGTCTTCTGAGAAGAAGCCTGATCCAAAACGAGAGAAGCTGAAGGCCGAAAGATCTTGTAATGATTGTGGCGAGAAAGGCCACTACTGGAGGAAGTGCCCTAAGCGGACAGGGAAGAGTGCTGATTCCTCAGCCTCAGCTGCGAAGACTCCGGCATTTGTGCACTTAGAGATGGTGGACTCCGTTGCTTCATCATCTTCGAGCGAGGAGGCAGTTGGCTTCACCGCGAAGGACACCCGGGAATGGATTCTCGACAGTGGTGCTTCCAGGCACATGACTCCATCACGTGACTTCTTTCTGGATCTGAAACGGCAGTCAGGTCGTATCTTTATTGGCGATAACTCCACTATTCCGATACATAGTGAGGGCCGGATGGAGATTATTCCCGACGGCAAGGGGGGCAAGCATGCTTCCCGTGTTCTTTATGTCCCTGCTCTGGGTTTTCATCTTCTGTCAGTGCATGAAGTATGCAAGACTGGCTTTCGGGTGGAATTTGAGGAGCATTCAGTTGCTCTAAGGGACCGTGAGACAGGCAAAGTTGTTTGGGAAGGCGGTGTGGAGAATGGCATCTATAAGCTCTCTGCACTCTCCTCATTGACAGGCACTCAGGTCGGGGATTTGTGGCACTTTCGTTTTGGCCACTTAAATGTGGATGCTTTGCGGCGCGCCTTCCGGGACCAGATGGTGGTTGGCTTGCCAGATATTGGTAGTAGACAAGGACGCTGCAGTTCTTGCATACGTGGTAAGCAGCACAGGGAATCCTTTCCGAAGCAGGCTTCCAGGCGGGCTTCGAAACCATTGGAGTTGATTCACACTGACTTGTGTGGACCACAGCAGATACCATCCTTGGGAGGATCTCTCTACTTCATGCTGCTTGTTGATGATTGTACCAGATTCACGTGGGTCTACTTTCTTTCCCAGAAGGACCAGACTTTTGCTCGGTTCAAGGATTGGCACGTGATGGTGGAGAAAGAGTCTGGATATCAAGTGAAGACTCTCAGGGCTGACAAAGGAGGTGAATTCTCCTCGACTGTATTTTTCAGGTTTTGTGCAAATCATGGCATCAAGAGGGAATTGGCCAATACCGGATCGCCTTCGGAGAATGGAGTTGTTGAACGTAAGAATAGGACTGTGGTGGAGATGGCGAGGACCATGCTGGAGCATCGTGATCTTCCTCGTCCACTTTGGGGTGAGGCTGTGGCAACGGCTGTCCATACCATTAACCGCTCTCCGACGACTTCTGTACCCCATATGACTCCATTTGAGGCATATTTTGGCAGGAAACCCGATGTCTCGCACTTCCGTGTCTTTGGGAGTGACGCGTATGTACATATTCCGAAGAAGCAGAGGGGGAAGCTTGACTCCAAGTCTCGCAAGTTGGTATTTGTGGGGTATAACTCTCTTTCCAAGGGATACAGGTTGTATGATCCAGAGAGGAATGAGATTGTTGTCAGCCGGGATGTGGTCTTTGACGAACATGTTCCAGCATCCACTGTCGAGGAGCCGCCACTTCTTGGAGATCCAGAGGAGTCTGATGATGATTCCCAGACCATTATTCCAGTTGATCAACCTCAGTCAATACAGGAGGTTGAGCCCGCAGCTGGAGTTGAGCCCCCGTGACCACAGGAGGCTCCACGATCTGTTCGAGTACCTAGGTGGTTGTTAGACACCCTTCGGGAGTTAGGTGTCACGGAGCTACCCTCCGAGTGGACCACAGAGGACGGCCCTCGAAGATCACATCGAGTCCGAGATAAAAGCAACACGGCGGAGCTTCTTCAGGTGAACTATGCGTTGATGTCTCGTATCATGCGGGATAAAGAGCCCACTTCCGTAAAGGAAGCCCTTTCACAGGATACTTGGAGGAAAGCCATGCAGGTGGAACTTGATGCCATCGAGAAGAACAACACTTGGGAGTTGGTACCGAGGTCGTCGAAGCGGTCAGTCATTGGTGTCAAATGGGTCTTTAAGACCAAATACGCGTCTAATGGGTCGGTGGACAAACATAAAGCCAGGCTTGTGGCTAAAGGTTATGCTCAGCGGCCAGGCATCGACTACGAGGATACCTTTGCACCGACAGTGCGGATGTCCACGATTCAGACCGTTCTTGCCCTTGCTTCTTCTCAGAGGTGGCCCGTGTACCAGATGGATGTAAAATCTGCGTTCCTTAATGGTGACCTGCAAGAGGAGGTGTATGTTGAGCAGCCTCCAGGCTTTATTGTTCCAGGATCGGAAGGGATGGTTTACAGGTTACGTAAGGCCTTGTATGGTCTTAAGCAGGCTTCCATGGCTTGGAATCAGAAGATTGATTCCTTCTTTATTCGGACTGGATTTCAGAGATCGGTTGCAGATCCGAACCTGTATCTCTTTCGGGAACGCGGCATGGTCACGTTCATCATTCTTTATGTGGATGATCTCATTCTCACCGGCGGTCATGTGGAGCACATTGGAGTGACAAAGGCTGCCTTGTCAAAGGAGTTTGAGATGACCGACTTAGGCTTACTCCACTTCTTCTTGGGATTGGAGATCTGGCAGGGGGTTTTTCGTCTCTCAGCAGCGGTATGTTCATGAGTTGCTTGAGGCCTTTGGGATGGAGAACTGCAAGCCTATTACTTCGCCGATGGACCCGAACACAAAGTTAACCGTTACAGATCCTTGTGAGCCAGTTGATGCCTCGCAGTACTGGAAGTTGGTTGGTTCATTGATCTGGTTGCTGAACACCAGATTGGACTTGAGCTTCTCCGTGGGGCTGTTGAGCTCTTTTATGTAGACGCCATTGAAGACTCATTGGGACGCAGGATTGCGGATCTTGCGGTATCTGCAGCGTACGAAGGATCTAGGACTCTTTTACACAGGAGGGAATGGAGTCAAGCTCCAAGGTTGGAGTGACTCAGATTGGGGAGGAGATCCAGACACGAGGAGATCTACTTCAGGATACAGTTTCACCCTCGGCTCAGGAGCAGTTTCTTGGAGCAGCAAGAGGCAGCCTACTATTGCCCTTTCTTCGACAGAGGCAGAGTATCGGGCTGCTTGTGGTGCTGCTTGTGAGGTTGTATGGCTGCGGAGGCTGCTAGGCGAGATTGGGTTTCCACAGAGGGAGCCCACAGTCATCCAGTGCGATAACCAAAGTTGTATAGCTATTGCTCGGAACCCGGTTTTCCATGCCCGGACCAAGCATATAGAGATATAGTATCACTTTGTACGTGAGAAGATCTTGGCTGGTGACATCTTGCTACTTTATTGTTCGACAGAGGACAATGCGGTGGACCTCTTCACGAAGTCTCTACCTCAGGCTACGCTCAGGCGGCACTCCAGCTCCCTTGGGTTGGTTTCACAGCCAAGAGCTGAGAGGGGGTGTTAGAAGTCATCTCCTGTCTATTTGTATACACCAGGGCCTTTGTTGTGGGTGTGCCCGCCCTTATGAGGTGTTTTACCATTTTTCTACACTCCTCGTATTTTTTCCCATTTTTCCTAGTGGTGGGAGGGCTGCCAGATGATGCCAGGAGCACCCCAGTGCTGGCCGACTGGATGTTCATCAGTCGTGGGCTTCAGGACTGCTGGTCGACTGGTTTTCATCAGTCGTGGGCATCTGTATGCTGGCCGACTGCATTTATGCAGTCGTGGGATTTTTTTCTTCGATCGTGGGCACTATTTCTGCTGGCCGACTGCCCTATTTGGGATGTATATATAGCCCCTCAGCCCCCACCACTTTCTCATTCAGTTTTTTCGGGATCCTGTGTATAGAGAAGAGTTTACACACCTATCTCTCTGTGTTTCTTGTGCTGTTTATTTTCTGCAGTCTTCTTGCTCTTGTCTACCCAAGTTTGGTTATCATTTCCGCTGCATATTCTGACAGGTTAGATTGCATTCCGGCACGACCACCGACTTCAGCATCATGTCTACAGAAGAGAGTACTCATCAGCCGGAAGACGTCTCCCCCGAAGGAGACCATGTTCTTCCGCCTATAGCAGACACCATAGCTCTTCTTAGAGCTCAGAACCAGCTGCTCATGGAGCGTCTCCAACTCTTGGAGGCAGCAGCAGCACATCCTTCTCCACCTCCAGCAGCACCCGACTACATCTCCCTCTTCTTTCAGATGGAACAACAAAGGAGAGAGGATGAGACCCGAAGGAAAGAAGAAAAAGCAGAAAGACGGGACTATGAGGAAGCCCAACGCAGGATCGACGAAGACCGGCGTCAAGCTGAACTCGCCGCTTGGGAACACCAACGTGAGCTTGATCAAGAACGTATGTTAGTCGAGCACCAACGGGAAAAGGAGGTCATACACTTGAGGTATCAGCAGCTCTCCTCAGTCTCCCCAGTCATAGGTGTCACCTGCTAGCAGTCCGCAGTAGCATCAACCACCGTCATTCGCAGTCAACCAAACTTCAGTAAGTATGATGGTAAGTGTGATAATTCATCAGTTAATCAATTTATTCATCAGTTTAATGCTCATTTTCCATTAGCTAGGATCACAGATCCACAAGATAAAGTCCATTTAGCGGCTCCCCATCTCACTGGTGAGGCAGTCACTTGGTGGCAGCATTGGTCTAGTATTCATACAAACCAGGCCACAAGTGTCACAGCCTTTGACTGGGACATCTTTGTCCATGACCTGAAGACCAGATTTCTCCCGCCCCAGTACATGACCGGTCTGAAAGATGAGTTCTATGGACTCAGACAGAACGGATCCCCAGTGCTTCAGTTTTCCGGTAAGGTTATTACTTTAGCACAACAGTTAGGGTTCTCTGAGCAAGCTAAGATGGAGCAATTCATTCGTGGATTGGACTCTAACATTCGGTTCACAGTTCGTAACTTTGAACCAAGTGCATATGACCGGGCTCTGACTCTCACTCAGAATGGAGAAATGAAGCTCAACGGGGGAAAGCCCAAGCAGTCATCTCCATCCAGTACCAAACCCCAATAGCAGCAATCAATTGCATAGACAGGGAAAGGTAACGCTTCTTCTAAAGATGCTAAGAAGGATGACAGTAATAGCTCTAGTTCAGGGGGTAAGAAAGATAAAGAACCTAAGAAAACCCCTGATGAAAAGGCTAAAGCAAGCATTACTGGAGGTTATCTTCCTCCAGAGGAGCAAAGGAAGTACCATCAAAAAATAGATGTTTTTTTTGTCATATTATAGGGCATGGTAAGAAGGATTGCCACAAATGGCAAGCGGCACAAGCCGCCAAAAGCTCCTTCTACCACAGTTGCCACAGCCTCCCCAGCTCCTCCAGCCCCGCCTACTACCTCAAATGCAGTTCAACTTTTACCTTCTATGCATCCTATGCCATCCGTGGTATTTGATGCTAAGCAGGAGGGTGAGAGCGATGCTGCTCAGAAGAGCCTCATCCGAGCTTATGGCTCTGCCCAGGGCCGACAGTTTGTAGTCCTTTTCGATATGGGTAGTTCTGAAGACGCCATCTCTCCCCAGTTGGCTAATAAATTGAACTGCACATTAGTCCCATATCATCTGGATGTGGACAGGTTTACACCTGGTCTTCGCACCCACATTTCCCAGAAGGCACAGCTATTTGCCTTTGAAGTTCAGAAGGCCTCATTTCAACGAGATTTCATCGTCTCACCTTTGTTGGGGTGTGACATGATCTTAGGAATTCAGTGGTTTCGTCAGTATGAGCCTATTCCCGTTTGGGGGCAGGACACTTTTACTATTTGTAAAGGTTTTCCTGAGCCTGGGAGGCTGAAAGCGGTGGCACTCTCTCCACTAAAGCCACCAACCTGGGAGCCTGAATCGAGCGGTGGGAGGAGCAGCAAGGGCGATGGAGCTGACGGGCGGAACCTTGTCGGACAGAACCTTGTCAGACGTACTACTTGACAAATTGCAGGCGACGGAGATCCACAAAGGCAGCCCAACTCTGATACCAATTGTTGGTGGACTCACACACACACACACACACACACACACACACACACAGAGTCCTGTAGATTAGGGTTAGGTGTAGGAAGAAGCAGCTCACACACACAAATGAGAGAGAGAGAGAGAGAGAGAGAGAGAGAGAGAGAGAGAGAGAGAGAGAGAGAGAGAGAGAGAGAGAGCCAAAACACCAAGTGTGTGGTAGCCACAAAATGCAAGTCAACCCTTGCATGTGTGTCACATCCATATAATATAGAAGTACAAAAGTTATATGGATAGAGTGTCCTTTCACACTTGATATCCAAGGGGAAAAACCACATGGGAAAAAGTGCCCTTGGTTAAGCCCTCTTCACACATAGCACTACCATAAGTGAGCATATGCCTACATATGATTGTATTATTAAGGAGCTTGACATACAAACTTGATGGGCAATGCTTACCAGATTCCCAACGACATTTATGCTTATGAAAACAATTTCAAACATGTTGTGTCATGGAAGAGGTTGAATCCACCTCTTCAATCGGCGATGAACCTCACTACCCAATCCTTAGTATCTTGCCACAAGCAGCTATGCTTCACTGGCATCCATACACGTGCAAGTGTGTGTCAAGCGGAGACATAATGGCCAACAAAGTGGATGTAGAGTAGGTTTAGAGAACATAAGATACTCTCACCCGAGAATTGGTTGCCATTTACACACACCTTCGAGCTTTAGGTCAAAGTAATGAAGCAAATTAGCGTTTCAAATGAATTACGGTTTCAACGGTTTTTACAAAATTACGGTTTTTGAAAATTAGGGTTTTTACAAAACTAGGGTTTCATCGTTTGGAAGATTTGTCTGCGATAGAATTGCTCGAAACCCGTGCCACCATGTAGATATCCATGAGAGAGTAGTCGGTTAGGTCAATCCGGGGCTAGGAATCTGTAATTAGACCATGTACAAGCTCTATGTACGAAAACCTCCAAGGAGCAAGAATGAAAGCGTATGGACTGTTTTTATGAGTAAAATCTTCAATTTAGCCTCTTGAAGTTGGCGTCCCATTCATGAGGGAGGAGGGAGAGAGAATAAGGTTTCCATATACAAAATGGGTGACCATTGGACCACCTCAATAGAGGCCACACCTCTCCATAAGTGGGGAGGATGCCTGGTCAATAGCCTGGTAGGCGACCGTAAGGGTTAAATGACCCAAATTTAGTTCGCCCACTCATCAGTGAAGTGTGGTTGCCCAAACTCACTTATAAGTTGTCGGATTGTACTTTAATGAAGTGTGGACCTGCAAAACACCAAAGTGAACTAAAACTCTAGTAAGCTTAAACAAGGAGTTTAGAGTCACACCTACCACTTGTCTACAACCCACAACTGAGCTCAGAATACAGATTCATGTGCATTGTAAGCCCAGCGAGGCGTGCTGTGTGACAGATTCGACCACGTGTCCAAGAGATAATGGTAGAGAGAGAGAAGGGAATAGGGATCTTGCACAGTACACCACACCGAGAGGGGAACAAGCCCCGCCCCCTTCCGCCCCCTTTTACGAATTTATTCAGGAACAATCCACGGGCACACTGACCAGGATCAATACAATCAATGAATACAAAACAAACAGATATGCCAATGTAGGATATCCAAGTCGAGGTCGATGTCGAGGCACAAGATCTCTGATGCCGAGCACACCACGCAAATGACCCACAAGAATCTCTCACCGGGCTAGTACCAGATCCAAAATCCAAAATCCAAGTCCAAGTACAAATCGAGATCCAAATCCAAGTCCAAGTCCAAGTCCAAGTCCAAGTCCAAGCTCCAAGCTCCAAGTCCAAGTCCAAGTCCAAGAATCACTCGCTCATCCCATGAGTAATCTCCACAACTCCTGCAGCCTTGTCGATGAAGAAAACCATGTAAAAGCTCTTTTTGGCAAGAAAACTGATATGAAACCTGTTTTAATGGTTTTTGGGTGATAAAAACCTCCTTTTAGGGTTTCTAGAGCAGTTTTAGGGTTTTTGAAATTTTGAAGTTTTCAGTCTGTAGAGCTCCACACATGTCGGTACGGCTCCATACACGCATCCGTATTGCCCATGTATATGCCCATACTAGTCTAGGGCTGACTATACATCTGAAAAGCAAGTTGGAGAAGGTGCTGATGGCAAAGAAGAGGCTCTCCATGATCATAATGATGCCCACACACACTCCACGATCTCCTTCCTGATGCTACAAGAGAGGTTCAAGCCTTTTTATAATTGAAGAGGGCTCTGCTTTTTGCCAAAAGCTTAACCAAGCTTTTGCTTTTGCATTTTTCCCTTTGCTTTCCATTTTTTTACAATAGAATATTACTCACTTTTGTCAAAGTTCTTTAACTTTGCTTTTCTAACTTCAGGGCCTTGCTTTTTGGCCCTAGAGTTGCTTTTTGAAAAAGCGGCTTTTAGCTTTTTGGTCCGGCTTAGTCTCCTCTTGCCAATGGTGCCCTTGGCTCGCAGTCAACCTAGTTTGACTTTTTGCTTTTTCTTGCTTTTTGACCAAGATTGGTGCTTTTTCTTGAGCAAACCTTACGGTCCTTGTCCCCATGCCTTCTTCCACCTGTCTGATGTTCGGACAAGGGGTCTATCATTTGAAATAGAGGTAGGAGGGCCAAATAATTACATTCCCTCCCTCTTACATCGTAGTTGTCCTCTTACACCTGTCTGATGTTCGGACAAGGGGTCTATCATTTGAAATAGAGGTAGGAGGGCCAAATAATTACATTCCCTCCCTCTTACATCGTAGTTGTCCTCAACTGCGAGTTGCAAGTGTTCGAAGCATATCCATATTTTTCCAAGTACATCCTGTCATGTGCACAGAGTGTATCTACCGTGTGCAACACGCACACAAGACTAGCTTTGAGGCTTGGGGAAGCTTGGAGCTAGGCAAGTTGATTGAAGAGCTGGGCTAGGGATAGACTGACGGGCGGGCACCCAAGTATGGACGGGGCACCCAAGTATGGACCGGGCGCCCAAGTGTGGACGCCTGGTGACCGGCCAAGAGCCTATAAAAGGGTGGCCAAGGTTAGTCAGTTGCTTAGTTACTGTGTGCGTCGCGGTGGTTCCACCATTTCCAGCACACGAGGCGGCCAATGGCCATCAGTCGCTCTCCTCAACGTGCCCAGAGAGCGATGGCAGAAAAGACTTCTCAAAAGGGACGGAAACTTCTCCAACGCACTACTTCCCCCCCTACTTGATCTTGTATTCCATGAGTAGTGTATTTCGTAATCGCCTTTCACGATTCCAAGTGTCGAGGAGGACGCTACATAGGAGACATTGATTGCCACTGGGGGTTTTTACTGAGCTCAAGAGAGAGCTCTTAGAGGAAGGGGAGTATGTCATGTGCATAGAGTGTGTCTACCATGTGCGAGACACACACAAGACTAGCTTCGAGGCTTGGGGAAGCTTGGAGCTAGGCAGGCTGATTGACGAGCTGGGCTAGGGATTGACTAATGGGCGGGTACCCAAGTATGGACGGGCGGGCGCCCAAGTGTGGACGCCCGGTGACCGGCCAAGAGCCTATAAAAGGGTGGCCAAGGTTAGTCAGTTGTTCATAGAGTCTCGCGAGTCTTTGCGAGAGCTCTATGGTTAGGAGCCTGGATCTAGTGCATATGTGCACCTGCTTCATGCAGCCGAGGCCGATAGCAGTCTCGAGGCTCGCGAGGGTAGCTCCATGGCGGTATGGGACGTCACGGGGTAGAGACTGGTCAGTATGTCTTGTTAGTTAGCTCAGCTTGTGGCTCGGTGGGGACAGCCAAGCCTTGTGGGTTTTGCCCATGACTGTCAAGGTTGGGTGGTGAGTCAGGCCTGCACCCCCTTCACGTTATTTGGCTTTGTTTTGCAGGTTTCAAGTCATGTTTCGGGAGCACTCTAGGAGGAGATCCATGGGGATTTGACACATCCATATGTTCCAAGTATATCCATATGTTCCTGGTACTAGCCCCATCTGGTGATCTTGTGCATCTGGTCTTTCCTCATATATGTGGTGCCTTCTGCTCATCTAGCAACATCTCTATGCCTTTTCTTTGATCGATGTCCTTGTTGTTATGCACAATTCATGAGAGGGCGATCCCTATCCGTAAACTAGACACACAGATCTTGCAAGCAGTAAAAGAGTTCACACAGAGACAGTTCCAAGCATGCAAGTATGCCATGCATAAGAATGTGTTGGACAGTCTCCCTTTCATTTAGCTTGTAACAGGTGGTCATTCCGAGCGTAGACATTATGTTCCTAAGCCAACCAAAATACCAAACTGTGAATATGGGTGCGGACCGAAATTCCCAACCTCACACATCCAACCTATTGGCCCTTGGAGTAGACATAAGTCTCTTGCCATGAGGTGCCAGTCCACATGACCCCTAGCGTAGACATAAGTTCCCTGAAGGGCGTCATGTCCACTATGGAGCTTGTCCATAGGTCCAAAGCTCATCCAGAGGTTGGAAGCGCATAGAATGCCCAAATGGTGACAACCTCCTCCACTCCTACACAGTTGACCGCAACGAAAAAAGCTTCTAAGTTCACTACGGATACTCCTGAAAGTATACCTTATCCATTCACTTTGCATCCATAGGTGAATAGTACTTGAACTTTACAAGGTAGTGTCTCTGAAGTTTGCCATCTGCAAGCTTACGCTCCTTGTGAAACACAATTTGCTCAAGTTGTAACACCTCTTCTAGCTCATCCACTTCTGGTGGATCTTCCATAATAGTGTCACATGCACCCTGCACTGAGGTGCTATGTGACATACTAGCTCATCATTCAGTGTAACATTGGTACATCATTAATACCCTTTTTAGGAATATTTGTTGTATGTCGTGACTGTTGGAATATATATCATCTCCAGAGGGTCTTCATACACCTTTTCATGCTTGTACTTGTCATTTTTATGAGGCCCTGCATTAGCATATTTTGCAGACATTATCTAGGATTTTTCCAACATTTTATGAGCCTTTTTTAGGCTATTTAGGCATATTTATGCTTCAAGACAGATGTCAGCTTGCTACATCTGGCCGACCAGCTCACATGGGAGGCATCACTCCCTTCTCTTCAGTTCCCATCTCATTCTTGCATATCTACTGGAGGTCATTGGCTGTAGCAACGGTCTCTTAGGCTTGTAAGCACGTGGTGGACCTTGCTTTGAGAAGAATATTAGATGCTCGGGCCCGCCTGATCATCATCCATTGCATGACTCTGTCTATACAGGCACAATTTATCTCTGCTCGGAGTAATGCTCATCAGATGTGGACGGAGATCCAGAGGAGGTATGGGAGAGTTTCGACAGTGAAGATTGCCAAACTAAAGTTTGATCTGGAGAAGCTCACAATCAATGAGTCCGATAACATGGTTGAGAAGATTGGAGAGGTCACCCGTATCAATCTGCAGCTTGAGGAGTACGGGAGCACAATCAACAATCCTATCCATAAACTTCTTGGTAAATTGCCTGCTTCCTTTGACTCTTTTAAGGATAATATTTACTTTTGTGAGCCTCTTTCCCCTTTTGAGGAAATCGTGAGTTATCTCCACGACAAGTGCATGCTTCGCGGAAAAGGCAAGTTGGAGTCTGCTTTTGTTGCCTTTGATAAGGGCAAAGGTAAAGGCAGAAAAGGAAACTCCAACAACAACAACAAAAACAAAGGCAAAGGCAAGGGTAAATAGGATTTAAAGGAGTCCAAGGACAAAAGCACTGAATGCGATTATTGTGGCAGGACAAGTCATAATGAGGCTCGCTGCTTTGCTCGTCGCGATAGCTTTTGAGCAACCAAAGCCAAGTATAAAGCCCAGGATGCTTCCAAAGCATATGAAAAGGACAACACCAAAGACAAGGGCAAGGACAAAGTTTCAAAGGAGGGATCTGCCAAAGTAGCATACATGGCAGTCAGAGATTCAACCACTTCTTCACAGGATTCACTCCTCGTGATCACAGAGATGACTTCTCCAGAAGAGGTCAGTGACACACCTGAAGCGGTGGAATGGGTTGGTGATAGTGGTGCGTCTGCCCACATGACCAATCAACCCCATATCTTGGAGGACTATCAGACTCTCTCTTCTTCAATTTGCATCAGGTGACAACTCCTCACTTCCTGTCACCGGTGTTGGTAATGTTTCTTTGGGTTCCTCTGCCACCTTACATGATGTTTTA
Organism: Cibotium barometz; assembly: GCF_041138505.1. Classification (NCBI taxonomy): domain Eukaryota; kingdom Viridiplantae; phylum Streptophyta; class Polypodiopsida; order Cyatheales; family Cibotiaceae; genus Cibotium; species Cibotium barometz. Next base: position 31,796,157 of record NC_141081.1, on the reverse strand, counting down.
TATGTACCACGGATTTCCAAAAATTTGTTTTCGGTATACAAAGCTTCTTAGAAGGGACTTGGTGTGTACTTTGATGATGAGGCCATTGAAGTGATCAACAGGAAGACTCCATGATGGGGGTCTCTACAAGATCACCAGCTTTTCTTCCCAGATTCCTCGAACTGACTCATGTATTCATCAGCTTTTCTCCCCCTTGATGGCTTTGGTTTCTGAGGCAGATACTTCTTTGTGGCATTCTCGCTTCGGTCATGTACCCATTGCTACCTTACAGAAGTTCCATTCTCAGCAGGTTGTCAGCGGACTACCTCAGCTTAGGTCTCTTTCACACATCTGCTCATCCTGCATGATGGGCAAGCATCATCGAGATGCATTTCCAGAGGCGGCCACTCATCGAGCAACCCGAAGACTGGAGCTTATACATGCAGATCTTGCTCGACCCATGGAGGTTGAGTCTCTTGGAGGGGCTCGATATTTTCTTCTTCTTGTGGATGATTACACTCGCAAAGTATGGGTATGTTTTCTGGCTCGCAAGTCAGATGCTTTTGCCAGTTTCAAGACTTGGATCGCGATGGTGGAAAATTAGTTTGGGGGTACCGTTTCATTTCTCCGGACTAATAATGGTGGCGAGTTTATACCGTTTGATAACTTCGTTGCGTCAAAGGGCATTCACCGACAGACCATAGGTCCTTACACTCTCAGCAGAATGGAGTTGTGGAACGGAAGAAGCGAACCATAAAAGAGATGGCTCGTTCTTTGTTGCATCATGCAAGTCTCCCTCCTGCTTTCGGTGGTGAAGCCGTGGATGCATCTTCCGACTTTCTGTATGATCCATTCCCGGCCGATGTTAGTGATCTTATACCTCTTCCATGTTCGGCTCCTCCTCCTCCTCCTCTTGTTGCAACTCCGGCGCCAGCTGCTACTTTCAGCCACCAGTTCCTGTCGCACCAGCTTCGGTAGCTCCAATTCCCTCTACGAGTTCTGCTTTGACTCCAGGATTACCCACCAGTGCTTCCTTCATCACCTCTCCCAATAGCATCGGATGAGTCCTCTACTGCAGCTGGACCTTCTTCTTCTTCCTGCTTTGAGAGGAAGGCTAGCCTACCTCAGTGGGTTCAACAACTCTTTAGAGATTCTGGTCTCACTGATGCCCAGCTCCATAACTAGATCTCTACCACCACCCCTGGACCTCGCCGTTCATCTCGGGCTTCCACATCTCATCACACAGTGAATTATGCTTTCATGAGTTCTCTCCAAGAGATTGATGAGCTTGAGAGTCGAGAGGAGGCTCTTTCTGAGTCGTAGTGGCGGCAAGCCATGGAAGCAAAGATGTCCTCTATTGAGAGGAATCACACTTTGTCTTTGGTGCCACAACCTTTACATCGTCGTGTGATTGGTGTGAAATGGATTTTCAAAGTCAAGTTTCATGCCGATGGTACTTCAGACAAGTACAAAGCCTGCCTTGTTGCCCAGGGATATGCTCAAAAGGCAGGTGAAGACTTTCATGAGACATTTGCTCCTACAGCGAGGTATACCACCATCAGGATTGTTTTGGCTCTGGTTGCACACTTCAGATGGCTCGTGTTCCAGATGGATGTCAAATCCGCTTTTCTGAATGGAGATTTAGAGGAGGAGGTTTATGTTGAGCAGCCTCCTGGTTTTGTGATTTAGGGATAGGACACCCATGTGTATCTTCTGCAAAAGGCTCTTTATGGTCTCAAACAGGCACCCCATGCCTGGTATCAGAAGATTGATGCCTTCTTGTTATCTCTTGGCTTGGAGAGGGCATATGCTGACAACAATCTCTACGTGCTTCTTTTTGATGGGGATATTTGTGTCATTGTTTTGTATGTTGATGACCTCATCCTTTTTGGCTTAGATACTGAGTTGGTCACACAGGTTTAGTGCAAGCTTTCAGCAACGTTTGAGTTGACTGATCTTGGCCTTCTTCATTATTTTCTTGGGTTGGAGGTTTGGCAGAAAGACGAGTGTATCTTCAATCTTAGCAGAAGTTATGTGAAGAAGCTACTCTCACTTTATGGGTTGTCAAACTATACACCTCTCTCTTCCCATGGATCCCAATGCCAAGTTATCCAAGGAGGATGATACACCCTTGGTGGATTCCATAGAATACCGGCAGATTGTTGGCTCGTTGCTTTACCTAGCCAACACCCGTCTAGATATCTCATATGCTATTAGTGTTACTAGCCAATTCTCATCATCCGCTTGAAGGTCTCATTGGCAGGCAACCTTGAGAATTCTTTGTTATCTTCGAGGTACTTCAGATTATGGCATCACCTATTCCAATGGTGTTGATTTGGTTGGTAGGCTGCATTGATACTCGGAGGTCTACATTTGGATATTGCTTCATGCTTGGCACTGGATTGGTTTCTTGGAAGTCTCAAAAGCAGAGGACTGTTCGTGCTTCTTCCACCAAGGTTGAGTATAAATCCTCCCTTCTCTCCTCCACCGAGGCACTTTGGATTCATCAGATTTTGGAGCATTTGTGCTGTGCCGAGACTTCCCCAGTTACCATCTTCTCGGATTCTCAGAGTGCTATTGCTCTGGCTCAGAATCTTGTGATACGGGGACGATCCAAGCATATTGAGGTGCATTATCATTTTGTACGTGATTGGATTGAGGTGGGACTTCTTCGGCTAGCCTACTGTTCTACCAAGGACAATGTGGCTGATCTCTTCACCAAACCACTTCCGAGAGCTACTTTGGAGGTGTTACTTCAGCATGCTCATATTGGACCGCCCCTTTGGCGCTGAAGAGGAGGTGTTGGAATATATATCATCTCCAGAGGGTCTACATACACCTTTTCATGCTTGTACTGGTCATTTTTATGAGGCCCTTCATTAGCATATTTTGCAGACATTATTTAGGATTTTTCCAACATTTTATGAGCCTTTTTTAGGCTATTTAGGCACATTTATGCTTCAAGACAGCTGTTGGCTTGCTACAGCTTGCCGACCAGCTCATATGGGAGGGATCACTCCCTTCTCTTCAGTTCCCATCTCATTCTTGCATATCTACTGGAGGTCATTGGCTGTAGCAACGGTCTCTTAGGCTTGTAAGCACCTACGGGTTGCCCTTGTGCTCATTTTTCAGCAATAATCAACTATTCCCAGCCTTCTACAGTTTGTGATTTGGGCCTACAACCTGTGTTTGCTCTTTCTTTCAGTGACTCCATTGTAAGCCCCAATCCGGGACATGTCAGGCATGAGCTATGTAGGTCACTCTTAGCCTTAGGTGTTAGGGTCGGTCTCTTAACCCACTTGGACAACAAGCATGTAGAGTCATGTGAAATTAGGGCATATCTAAGTCAGTCCATAGAAAAGCATGTAAAGAGCATCTACGTATGCACATGGGTGTTGGGGTAAAGGCACTATGCCCACCCTTATAGTGTGTACAAGCCCATAAGTTATAGTACATAGTACACTTAGTACTTTTACTGTACTAAGTGCACTATGTGTACTAGTGCAATATACATGTGTGATAGGGGAGTCACACACTCGCACTTAATGAGTTGACCTATCCCCACAACTCTCTCTCTCTCTCTCTCTCCCTTCTTCTCTGTGTGTATGTCTACCACATGTAACCCTAATTATCTCTCCCATTCAACTTTAATGTACTAAGTGTACTATGTACTATAACTTATGGGCTTGTACACACTATAAGGGTGGGCATAGTGCCTTTACCCCAACAATGGGCATGGGGAGCCCATTACATGGGTTGTGCCTTGTCTTGATTCATAGCATCATAGATCCCACACATCTACCGTAAACATCACATATCTTGAATCTACTAGCGCAAAACAACATAATACAACAGCACTTGGTTGGCCATTGGCGGTTGACCAGCAGCTTGTCCGAGGTGCGGCCACCCGCAGGAGTCTTAGTGACATTGTCTTTGGGATTGCCCGAAGACTCAACAGGTTTGGTAGCAGATTCTCAGCATTTTCACGATGGACAGGACATCGACCCGTATCGTTTCATGGGGTACTGTGGCTTGGGCCATAGAAGTTGAGGTTGTCATGGCTTATGATGAGGAGGAAGGTTGGGGCTAGCCCTTTAGGTCTCTCACCTTCACATATCGGCAGTACTAGTCCTAGCCCCATCTACTGGTCATTGGACTCTGGGCTCGTGCCAGAGATAGGAGATTTGTAGCAGCATTGTAGTCTGGCACATATGGAGAGCTCGATGCAGCGAAGCCATCGAGGGTACCTGGTGCTCTTGGTTCCGGTCTTATTTCCTGGGGATCCAAGAAGTAGAATACAGTTTCATTATCTTCTATTAAGGTTGAGTACCATGCTTATTTGGATACTTGCTGTGAGTTGTTATGGTTGTTCCAGATGTCGAGCAATCTTGATGTACTCTCAAATTCTCCAGTCCGTATTCTTACGGACTGCTAGAGTGCGCGTTGGCTCAAACTTCATCCTTCCATGGCAAGACCAAACATATTGAGGTCCACTTTCACTTCGTTCCTGAGCTGGCCGCCGACAGCATGGAGTATTGTCCTTCTCAGGACAACCTTATTGATCTCTTCACCAAACCTTTTTCTTGATTAGCTCCTTACCCGTATGGGAGTCGGACCCCCGTGCTGGAGTTGAGAGGCGGTGTTGGACATGTCATCTCCAGTCCATTTTACTCCATTTTATGCCACTTTTTGTCAAGATATTTATATGATGTAATTTTTCCATATTTTTCAGCTATTTTGTAGCTTACTTTTAGGCTTTTTTAGGCATTTTACCATTTGTCCAAAATAGTAGCTTTTTTGCTACAACCGACTGGCTCTATATATATGTATACAAGCATGGACATTGTTCATTCATAATTCAATTCAACATTTTCAGTTCTTGGCTTAAGTGTTGGATCAATCTTGGTTGTCTACTTTCTCTTGTTTGATCTCTACTTGATTCCGCTTCATATTCACATATTCTCACACTGCAACTTTAACAGTCAGTCTATGTTTTCTAAAGTCATTAATAGGGGGATTCTACAAAGATATGAAGCATGGGGGAATTCTTCATCAACATCATCTACAATATGTGCAGTACCTTTCAGATGTTCTTTGGTAAGAGATTCAATGGATCAATCTTTCTTTCAATGTTTTACTTCCTTCAAGGAAGGGACTAGGGATGCACCAACATGTGCTTCAATCTATGATGCTAAGACCACCACATGATCTACATCCTATGCTTCCTTCATGGAGCTATCGGATCTTTCAGCATTGATGCCTATCTCAAGGCATATGTGTTCGGCATTGACATTCACATCTTCATCGAACACATCTACATCCGGATGCTCTGCCTTGGCCCATGAGACTAAAAGGATGACCCAAGCATCCACTGCTTGGAAACGTCGCCGAAGAAGGATCTTCACCAACATACGTTCGAGAGGGGGATTCTTCCCTATCTTTTAATCTATTTTCTATTCTATGTTGAGTCAAGGGTTCTGTGCCCAAGTTGTCCCCCAAAATCTGAAGTTTTGGATGTCTTTTTGGAGTTGTTGTAATGCCTTGATGCTATAAAAGGCAAAGATGTATTCTTGTCCCAGTTAGGAGTTGGGAGAGCTGAATAAGCTCCTGTCATAAGTTGATTGAGAGAATAGTTATGGCACGAGAGGTGCGCATGGCTAGTAGGTCCCCTCTTTGCAGTGATGTGATGGAGCTGGAGGTTGGTTTCTTCTTTTACGTTCGGGTCTCACCACCTTCACTTCGGGGGGTGGGGGGTTGTTTGCAGTCATCTCTTGCGTGTATATTTACACCAGGGCCTCTGTTGTGGGTGTGCCCGCCCGATTTAGGTGTTTTCTCATTTTTCCCCATCTCCATATTTTTCCCTATTTTTCCTTAGGTGTAGGACGCTATCCTGTGGCTCTTGCTGATCAAGACACTGGCCGACTGGTTCTACTGCTCCCCGACCCTCTCTGTATGCTGGCCGACTGATGGTGGAGCAGGTCGTGGACCCTTTGACTGCTGTCGGTTGTCTTTTGTGCAGGCCGACTGGCTGTAGGGGCCATATAAAATGGTCCCTTGTCCCCCCACACACTGTATTCAGGATTTTGGGTTTTCAGATCTTGTCTTCATCTCCGCTGCATATTTTGACATGGTATCAGAGCTCTAGGCTCTTGGAAGATCTTGGGAGCTGTGTGAGCAAGAGGGGGGCTGTTTTGTTGCTGATTGGAGGACTGTTTTGGGCCATACAGGAAGAGGAGAAGCAAGCGGAAGGCGGGTTGATTTGCTGGACAGCCACTTTTTCAAGTTTAGTTCCTCATTTTTTCCCACCCATCCTCCCTTTTCAGTTACACCACCGCAATGGCAGATTTAGTTGAGATGGCTGAGAAGCACGTGAAGATCCCGACACTCCCCACGTTCCCAGTGGACCGTCAATTGGACGGGAACAACTACGGCATATGGAAGGTAATGATGGAATCTATTTTGGAGTCTTACGACCTTGCTGATTTCATTGTTGTTGGGGTTCCACAGCTGGAGTTAGAGGAAGGGGACTTACCCTCGATTCGGAAGGAACATGAGGCACATGCATAGTTATGGGATCGTGTCAATTCTAGAGTCCGTTCTTTCATTTTCCTCAATTGCACACCACAGGTAATCAATCATATCAAGCATATGGAAGGTAATGATGGGGGGGGGGGGTTGTTTGCAGTCATCTCTTGTGTGTATATTTACACCAGGGCCTCTGTTGTGGGTGTGCCCGCCTGATTTAGGTGTTTTCTCATTTTTCCCCATCTCCATATTTTTCCCTATTTTTCCTTAGGTGTAGGACGTTGTCCTGTGGCTCTTGCTGATCAAGACACTGGCCGACTGGTTCTACTGCTCCCCGACCCTCTTTGTATGCTGGCCGACTGATGGTGGAGCAGGTCGTGGACCCTTTGACTGCTGTCGGTTGTCTTTTGTACAGGCCGACTGATTGTAGGGGTCATATAAAATGGTCCCTTGGCCCCCCACACACTGTATTCAGGATTTTGGGTTTTCAGATCTTGTCTTCATCTCCGTTGCATATTCTGACATGGTATTAGAGCTCTAGGCTCTTGGAAGATCTTGGGAGCTGTGTGAGCAAGAGGGGGGCTGTTTTGTTGCTGATTGGAGGACTGTTTTGGGCCATACGGGAAGAGGAGAAGCAAGTGGAAGGCGGGCTGATTTGCTGGACAGCCACTTTTTCAGGTTTAGTTCCTCATTTTTTCCCACCCATCCTCCCTTTTCAGTTACACCACCGCAATGGCAGATTTAGTTGAGATGGCTGAGAAGCACATGAAGATCCCGACACTCCCCACGTTCCCAGTGGACCGTCAATTGGACGAGAACAACTACGGCATATGGAAGGTAATGATGGAATCTATTTTGGAGTCTTGCGACCTTGCTGATTTCATTGTTGTTGGGGTTCCACGGCTGGAGTTAGAGGAAGGGGACTTACCCTCGATTCGGAAGGAACGTGAGGCACATGCATAGTTATGGGATCGTGTCAATTCTAGAGTCCGTTCTTTCATTTTCCTCAATTGCACACCACAGGTAATCAATCATATCAAGCATATGGAAGGTAATGATGGGGGGGGGGGGGTTGTTTGCAGTCATCTCTTGTGTGTATATTTACACCAGGGCCTCTCTTGTGGGTGTGCCCGCCCGATTTAGGTGTTTTCTCATTTTTCCCCATCTCCATATTTTTCCCTATTTTTCCTTAGGTGTAGGACGTTGTCCTGTGGCTCTTGCTGATCAAGACACTGGCTGACTGGTTCTACTGCTCCCCAACCCTCTCTGTATGCTGGCCGACTGATGGTGGAGCAGGTCGTGGACCCTTTGACTGCTGCCGGTTGTCTTTTGTGCAGGCCGACTGGCTGTAGGGGCCATATAAAATGGTCCCTTGTCCCCCCACACACTGTATTCAGGATTTTGGGTTTTCAGATCTTGTCTTCATCTCCGCTGCATATTTTGACATGGTATCAGAGCTCTAGGCTCTTGGAAGATCTTGGGAGCTGTGTGAGCAAGAGGGGGGCTGTTTTGTTGCTGATTGGAGGACTGTTTTGGGCCATACGGGAAGAGGAGAAGCAAGCGGAAGGCGGGCTGATTTGCTGGACAGCCACTTTTTCAGGTTTAGTTCCTCATTTTTTCCCACCCATCCTCCCTTTTCAGTTACACCACCGCAATGGCAGATTTAGTTGAGATGGCTGAGAAGCACGTGAAGATCCCGACACTCCCCACGTTCCCAGTGGACCGTCAATTGGACGGGAACAACTACGGCATATGGAAGGTAATGATGGAATCTATTTTGGAGTCTTACGACCTTGCTGATTTCATTGTTGTTGGGGTTCCACAGCTGGAGTTAGAGGAAGGGGACTTACCCTCGATTCGGAAGGAACATGAGGCACATGCATAGTTATGGGATCGTGTCAATTCTAGAGTCCGTTCTTTCATTTTCCTCAATTGCACACCACAGGTAATCAATCATATCAAGCATATGGAAGGTAATGATGGGGGGGGGGTGTTTTCTCATTTTTCCCCATCTCCATATTTTTCCCTATTTTTCCTTAGGTGTAGGACGTTGTCCTGTGGCTCTTGCTGATCAAGACACTGGCCGACTGGTTCTACTGCTCCCCGACCCTCTTTGTATGCTGGCCAACTGATGGTGGAGCAGGTCGTGGACCCTTTGACTGCTGTCGGTTGTCTTTTGTACAGGCCGACTGATTGTAGGGGTCATATAAAATGGTCCCTTGGCCCCCCACACACTGTATTCAGGATTTTGGGTTTTCAGATCTTGTCTTCATCTCCGTTGCATATTCTGACATGGTATTAGAGCTCTAGGCTCTTGGAAGGTCTTTGAAGCTGTGTGAGCAAGAGGGGGGCTGTTTTGTTGCTGATTGGAGGACTGTTTTGGGCCATACGGGAAGAGGAGAAGCAAGTGGAAGGCGGGCTGATTTGCTGGACAGCCACTTTTTCAGGTTTAGTTCCTCATTTTTTCCCACCCATCCTCCCTTTTCAGTTACACCACCGCAATGGCAGATTTAGTTGAGAAGCACATGAAGATCCCGACACTCCCCACGTTCCCAGTGGACCGTCAATTGGACGAGAACAACTACGGCATATGGAAGGTAATGATGGAATCTATTTTGGAGTCTTGCGACCTTGCTGATTTCATTGTTGTTGGAGTTCCACGGCTGGAGTTAGAGGAAGGGGACTTACCCTCGATTCGGAAGGAACGTGAGGCACATGCATAGTTATGGGATCGTGTCAATTCTAGAGTCCGTTCTTTCATTTTCCTCAATTGCACACCACAGGTAATCAATCATATCAAGCATATGGAAGGCAGAGAGGACGTGTAATGATTGTGGCAAGAAAGGCCACTATTGGAGACAATGTCCCAAGCAGAGCACCGAGAAGGGTGCAGAATCCTCAGCAGCAATCGTGAAGACTCCAGTTTTTGTGCACCTGGAGGTGATGGACACCGATGTTTCATTTTCTTCGTGCAGGGAGGAGGTTGGAGGACTCTCCGCTACGGATACTCGGGAGTGGATTCTCGACAGTGGTGCTTCCAGGCACATGACTCCTTCTCGTTCGGCTTTACAGGACCTCTGCAAGTATTTTGGTTACATCCTTACTGGGGATACATCCACTATCCCAGTTCATAGTGAGGGCAGGTTGGAGATAGTTCCCGATGGGAGAGGGGGGTGTTAGAAGTCATCTCTTGTCTATTTTTATACACTAGGGCCTTTGTTGTGGGTGTGCCCGCCCTTATGAGGTCTTTTATCATTTTTCCTCACTCCCCGTATTTTTTTCCTATTTTTTCCCATTTTTCCGTGGTGTGGATGGATGCCAGATGTTGGCAGAAGTCTCTGGTGGCTGGCCGACTGCCCATTCAGCAGTCGTGTGGCTGGCCGACTGCCTAAACAGCAGTCGTGGAGTTTTCTTTGCTAGCCGACTGCTTCATGCAGTCGTGGAGGCATTTACTGCTGGCCGACTGCTTTATGCAGTCGTGGAGAGCCTCTAGAGCAGGCCGACTGCTTGCATGGGGCATATAAATAGGCCCCATGCCCCCCACCACTTTCTCATTCAGTTATTTGCGGGATCTTGTGTATAGAGAAGAGTTTACACACCGATTTCTCTGTGTTTCTTGTGCTGTCTATTTTCTGCATTCTACTTGCTCTTGTCAACCCAAGTTTGGTTATCATTTCCGCTGCATATTCTGACATGGTATCAGAGCCCTAGGCTCGTGATAGATCTTGGGAGTTTTCTGAGCAAGAGGGGGAGCGTTAGGTTTTTTTTTTCCCCCGAGAAAAGATCCTTTCCTTAGTTATATAAAAACGCCCTTAGGGCTACAAAAGATCCTCTCCTGCTCACAAGAAAACAGAGCAGAGAACAAAACAAGGCAGCCAGGGAGACTCTCCCTAGGTGCTGAAAAGTACAAGTATCAGTACAAAGAAGCCGAGGGGCTATATCATACAATAGGAGGGGGGAAAAGCCAAACAGGTGGCCTGTAGTGCCAACGGGGGGACCCCGCGTGTAGGGTATAGAAGGGGCCGCTGCACCAAGTGGTGTGAAAAGCCTGGCGCCGCAAGATCGCCTCATCCGAGTCGCCTCGGATGCGGTCATACGGTCCTCACAGGGTGTGAATCAACTCCTGCCAAATCCCCCGAACAGTCTCTGCTGGTGGCTCCAGTCTCCCCTCAAAGGCCCTGAAACACCGGGCCTTCCAGGTGAACCAGATGGTGAGGCTGCTGAGGAGCTCCCATCGTAGATCCCTCTCCTGTGTCCAGCTGGCGGACGAGAAATCCGATGAAGAAACAAGGCGAGGCTGGCCCCTAATGAATCTGATGGCCTGGCTGTCCTGCTCCGTCTCATAGCCCATAGCAGGCCTTGACGAAGTCGACCAAGCAACGGCACCCCACGTATACATACCCTCTGGAGAGAGGGGAGCCAAAATACGCAACATCCGCAGCCAAATCTGCTGCGCCTGAGGGCAGTCCCATAGGCAATGTCTCTGTGCATCGGACGCAGGCCGCCGGAAGACCGCTGTAGACAAGCCAGGTGCCAACTGCTGAGCCCCTGTGGGCGACCAGCCACCACTGGAAAGTCGAGATCCTGCGGGCCTGTCGACTAGCCCAGAGCCGGGTCCAAAAATCCTCTAGGAACTCTTGTGAGAGTCCCTGTAGCCGCCAATGCCCCGCTGCAGCTGGAGAGACCATCCTCCTCGCCGTCAAAATATGCCGCCCCAACCAAACAGTATACTGGAAAAAGGTGATCTCTGTGGCCTCAAGGGATGCATAAGGATCATGCCACTCGTACTCACCAGGGTCCCACTGGAGCCGGGCCAAGGGGCGCGCTGCATATGCCATATGCGCCAATCCGGGAGCACATCTGCAGCGTCTGGGTCAATATGCCACTTCCGAGAAGCGGCGGCCACTGCACTCTGCAACCGAAGGCGACTCCACCTCCACTCTCTGAAGTCTGCCCTCATCCTGAATCTCATAGTAGAGGCATCTGCCATCCTCAGTGCAAGCTCTGACAGCAATCAGGATCTCCAACTGCGTAAAGGCTCCCATCCACCGGGGGGCCACTAGCTCGAGAGGCGTGAACCACTCCTCTGTGAGTGCCTCTTGAATGTCATCCCTCATAATCAACCCCCCTCTGAAGTGACTCAGTCTCTCCACCCGGATCTCCTCTGGGAGACTACAGAAGGCCTGCCAGTCTCCAAAACTACGTGCTGGGCCTGCCGCCAAAGGTCCCAAGGCTAGATGAGGCCGAGAACCCAGCATATGACCCTGCTCTGTGCGAACCGCTAGGCTCCAGATGAGCGGCTGTCTGGCCCGCTCCTCAACACAAGAAGGAGGTCTCTGAGAGAGCCCCGGTCTCAGCAGCTCCCAAGCTCTCAGGATGCTCAAGGCAAATCTGTCCTCCCATCCTCTACTGAGGCCTGTCCTCCTCATCTCTATGAAGATTTATCGTATCTCTGGTGCCCAAGTGCCTCCTGCTAGGGGAGCCCGAGCCTGCAGCCGCTGCAAAAGCAGCTCTTTCCAAGGCTCAGCGCTTGGAAGCAGCCCCCGAACAATAAGCTTCCCCAATAAGGCTCTACTCTGATCGATTGGATCTATAATGCCCAAGCCTCCCTGGGCCAGCGGAAGTGTAATAACTGCCCAAGCAACCTTTGCCCGGGCTGGCTGACCGTCCCGCCCAGACCAAAGAAAGTTCCTGATCAGCCTCTGTACCTAGCTGATGCAAGAGCTCGAGAAGATCCAGCAAGACGTAATGTACCACATGGTCGCTAAAAGCACCTCATTTGCCACCACCACCCTCCCAGCCAAGGATAGCCGAGCTGTACTCCAATACAAAAGCTTCTTCCGAATGCTCAGAAGAAGCGGGGCAATCTGCTGCTCAGGTGGCAAATCTAGTCCAATCTGGCATCCCAAATATCGCACTGCTGTGCCAGGAGGAATCCATCTAAAACCCGGGTCTGGGCTCCATGCTCGAGTGAGAGCGCTACTGATCCAAAAGGCCACTGTCTTGCGCCAATTGATCAATGCTCTCGAAGCTGCACTAAAAACCTGGAGCGACTGCTCTGCCCGAAGAAGATTGGCCTCCTGGCCATGCAAAAATAAGCCCGTGTCGTCAGCAAACTCAGCATCGAGCAGGTCCTCCCCCCGGACTGGGAGTTGGAGTCCTCTCAAACCAACCTCCTCTGCCGTCAAATACATGCTCATAGCCTCAGCAAAGAAGAGAAAAAGAAACGGGGTGAGAGGACACCCCTGACGGATTGATCTGGTCAGCTCAAAACTCGGCCCCCGTCCTCCTGCAATCAACACCTGGCTACGAGCTGTGGAATACAGATCCGCCACCCCTCTAATCCAACCTGGCTCAAAGCCCAGGCGAAGCATAGTGCCCTCTAAGAAACCCCAATCGACTCTATCGTATGCCTTCTCAAAATCGAGAAGCATCACGACCAAGTTCTCACCAAGAAATCTAGCTCGGGCCGTCGCCTCCCAGAAGGTGAAAATGTTGTCAAGGATACTACGCTCCTTGAGGAATCCTGTCTGGGTAGCATGAATCAACTCCCCCAGGAAGGGCTGGATCCTCAAACTCAAGGCCTTTGCTAAGACCTTGTAGACAGTATTGAGGATCGTAATAGGTCTCCAATGCCGAATATCATCTGATACTCCCTCCCCCTTGGGGATAAGAAAGATCAAGCCCTATGAAAAGCTCTGTGGCATCACCCCAGTGTCCAAAACATACTGAAAGCCCCTGTGGTGGAGGCTTGGCCCCGAAAGGTCCCAATAGCGCATAAAAAAGGCAGGCATCAATCCGTCCTCCTCTGGGCAACTATGGCGCGGAAGGACCCTCAAGGCCTCAGCAAGCTCAACCTCTAAATGAGGCTCACCCAGAACTGTACGCATACGATCTGTGACCCTCCTCTGCACATGGGCCCACACAGTCTGTCTGCAAGCATCCCGAGCCTCAGTGGGGCTGGCTCCGCTGAAAGCAGGTCTCTATAGAACCTAGTGGCAATGGCTCTGATCTCCCCGGGCTCAGTAGCTACCGATCCGTCCGGCCTCCCAAGCTGACGGACTCCTGCTCGAGCATGGCGGGGTCCAGTAATCTCAAAAAACTCCCCAGTCACTCTATCACCAAGCTGCGTCCACTGAGAGGCCTGGCGACGATAGTAAAACTCATGTCTCTGCTCCTCTGCCTCTCTAACCTCCTGGCGTGCCTGGCTCAACTGGGACGCCACCCACTCACATGCAGGCTGCTGCTCCTGAAGGCGCTGAAGCGAAGCAAGGCTGTGTCTCAGCCGATGCTCCCGCTCGCGAGTCTCTCCCAGCCGTGTTAAGGCTGCAGCGTGCAGAAAAGAGCTAAGCTCGATGAGTCCCTGGGCACACTGGCCTGCTGCATCTTGGTCAGAGCACTGACTATCATGCCAGATCCTCTCAATGTCCTCAGCGAGACTAGGATCTGTAAGTACCCTCTCTGGGATCCTCAACTGCAAGCTAGTCTCCCGTGTCCTCTCCTCAAGTGTCAAAATACGCATGGTCTGAAAATGAGGTGCCAGCGAGAATGCCAACGGAGCCCCCTCGCTCCCCTAACCAGTCACCCACATAAAAGCGATCAATCCGTGATAGATTAGTCCCTCCCTGCCGGCGATCCGACCGAGAGAAACTAAGGCTGTCCTGAGAGCGGGAGAAGGCCCCATGCTACCATGCATCAGTGATCCTCAGTGACATGCAAAATCGCTCCCAAGCTGCAAGCTCCGTGCCGTGCACTGTAACATGACTGCCTCCCACCCTATCGGCCGGGTCCTCAAGCATGTTGAAGTCTCCCCCGACACACCAATGTGTGGCCTCTGGCAATGCATCCGTAACTTGGGTCCAGAACTCTGCTCTGGCACTAGCATGGTTGGGCGCATAGACGTTGAGCACGCCCAAGAGCTCATCATGCGTCCTCAGAATGACATACTGTGCTCTACCAGGCACAATGACCCCTCGATCCACAATGGCCTGCCGCCATACATCTGCAATGACCATACATACTCCTCCCTGTCCACCCAAAGGGCCAAACCCTGCAGACCAAAAGGTGTCCCATCTACCAGGCATCACCGAACCATATCTCCGGATCCTGCTCTCACCCAAGTGGTGCTCCTGCATCATCAAAATATCAATACTGCCACCAACCAGGCATCTCTGAAGCTCCTGCCTCAAGCAACCACGATAACGTATATAATGTGCTCCGCCAAGGCCGTGTACATTCCATGAGATGATCCTCATGGATGACCTGCTGAGGTGGATGCTGTCTCAACCGTACGGCGGGCCTTCGTAGGCGGGTTGGATGGAGAATAGTCCCCATCCGAGCGGCTACGAATCTGCCCACCCGGTGTGCTGCAAGAATCACGGATCAGGCGCCAGTGGCTGTGTCCCATGGCGACTGCCTCCCGCTCAGACAGAGCAACCTCGTGTATGCATACATATCCAGGGTCGCTCTCCCTGCTCGGCCGCTACCAAGGTCTGAAGAATGCCCGAGCACCCCTAATGTCAAGGGGACTCATGGCGAGGACCTTGGCCACGCTATGGGCTGTCTCGAACTCGATCTGGTAGTGTCCACGGCCCAGTAGCTGAACGTCCAGGATCTTGCCCACATCTGCAAGAAGGCGGGCCTGGAGAAGATCCCAGATCTCCCCTCTGCTGGGGCGAGTGCCGACTATACGACAGATGGTGGAATGTGCCTGGAGGCGTTCCACCTCTGCGGCAAGGCTCGCTTCCTCTTCTGGCGAAAGAGAAAGCCTAATGGGGGTATCCTCAGGGGCGGGCGAGGGGGCTGCGGGAGAGTCCCTCTGAGGTGGGGCGGGAGGAGCCTCCATCAGTGTCTGAAGCTATGTCGAAGGCGGAGCGAATGCGGAGAGTCCTGCAAGAACTGAGCTGCACACAAAGGACGGAGGGGGAAGGCGGAAGGCAAAAAGGAAACCCCAGGGGACGGAAAAAACAGAAAAAAAGGGGGGGGTAAGGCGGCGAAGACAAAAAACCCCGGGGGGGAGGCGGAAGCAGCGCGAAAAAGGGGGGTGGGGGGGAAGATAGGGCGACGGCGGCGAAAGGGGGGGCGGGGCGCTGAAGAAGGACGGGAGGGCGCGAAGGAAAGGAGCAAGGGCAGGGGACGGCGGGCGCTACAGCGCTGGGGCGCGCAGGACAGCCAGGCGGGGGGGGGGACGCGAGGGCGGGAATGGGGGGAGGGCGTGCAATCAGCACGAGCAGAGGGGGGGGGGGAGCGTGAGCTTCAGCGAGCCAGATGGGGGAGCGTTAGGTTGCTGATTGGTGGGCTGTTTTGGACTGTTCGGGAAGAGAAGTTGCAAGAGGAAGGCGGGCTAAGGTGCTGGACAGCCACTTGCAGGTTTTAGAGATTTTTTTTTCCCACCCACCCACCCTTTCAGTTTACTCCATGCGATGGCAGATTTACTAGAGATGGCTGAGAAGCACGTGAAGATTCTGACTCTCCCCACGTTCCAGTGGACCGTCAGTTGGACGGGTTCAATTACGGCATCTGGAAGGTCATGATGGAGTCTGTGCTGGAGTCATATGACCTTGCCGATTTCATCATCATCAGGGTTCCACGGCCGGAAGCAAAGGAAGGGGAGTTACTGTCGATGAGGAAGGACAGAGAGGCACAGGCACACATGTGGGATCGTGTCAACGCTAGGGTCCGGTCATTTATTTTCCTCAACTGCACACCACAAGTGATCAATCATGTAAAGCACATGACGCTGGCGAGAAGCATCTGGGAGCACTTGGCTTCTCTTTATAACAGGGTATCACCCATGAAACGGATCTCCTTGGAAGTGCAAATGCGGGTTATGAACCCTACAAAGTCCTCAACGATGCGGGAACACATTAACAAGCTGCAGGCCCTTCAGCAGGAAGTCCTACAAGCTGGGAAAGAGATATCATCTGAAGACATGGCCATCACTTTGCTGTCCCACTTGCCTGCTTAGTATTCTGCTTTCTACTCCTCGTTGATTACGAGTGGCAGGCTCAGCACCATTACCTGGGAGGAGCTTGTGCCAATGGTCTTGGACTAGGAGGAATGTTTCACGAACCCTCCTCACAGCGGCGGTTCGGAGGCCTTAATTGGCCAACGGTCGAAAGGCCGGAATAACAACAAGGGCAAAGGGAAGGCTTCACCGGAGAAGTCTTCAGAGAAGAAGCCTGACTCAGAACGAGAGAAGCTGAAGGCCGAAAGATTCTGCAATGATTGGGCGAGAAAGGCCACTATTGGAGGAAGTGTCCTAAGCGGACAGGGAAGAGTGCTGATTCCTCAGCCTCAGCTGCAACGACTCCGGCATTTGTGCACTTAGAGATGATGGACTCCGACGCTTCATCATCTTCGAGCAAGGAGGCAGTTGGCTTCACCGCGAAGGATACCCGGGAATGGATTCTTGACAGTGGTGCTTCCAGGCACATGACTCCCTCCCGTGACTTCTTTCTGGATCTGAAACGGCAGTCAGGTCGCATCTTTATTGGCGACAACTCCACTATTCCGATACATAGTGAGGGCCGGATGGAGATTATTCCCGACGGCAAGGGGGGCAAGCATGCTTCCCGTGTTCTTTATGTCCCTGCTCTGGGTTTTCATCTTCTGTCAGTGCATGAAGTATGCAAGACTGGCTTTCGGGTGGAATTTGAGGAGCATTCAGTTGCTCTACGGGACCGTGAGACTGGCCAGGTTGTTTGGGAAGGCGGTGTGGAGAATGGTATCTACAAGCTCTCTGCACTCTCCTCGTTGACAGGTTCTCAGGTCGGAGATTTGTGGCACTTTCGTTTTGGCCACTTAAATGTGGATGCATTGAGGCGAGCTTTCCGAGACCAGATGGTGGTTGGCTTGCCAGATGTTGGTAGTAGGCAAGGGCGTTGCAGTTCTTGCATACGTGGTAAGCAGCACAGGGAATCCTTTCCGAAGCAAGCTTCCAGGCGGGCTTCGAAACCATTGGAGTTGATTCACACTAACTTGTGTAGACCTCAGCAGACACCATCTTTGGGAGGATCTCTCTACTTTATGCTGCTTGTTGATGATTGTACTACATTCACGTGGGTCTACTTTCTTTCCCAGAAGGACCAAGCTTTTGCTTGGTTCAAGGATTGGCACATGATGGTCTGAATTTCAAGTCAAGACTCTCAGGGCTGATAAAGGAGGTGAATTCTCCTCGACTGTATTTCTCAGATTTTGTGCAGATCATGGCATCAAAAGGGAACTGGCCAATACCGGATCGCCTTCAGAGAATGGAGTTGTCGAACGCAAGAACAGGACTGTGGTGGAGATGGCGAGGACCATGCTAGAGCGAGATGGCGAGGACCATGCTAGAGCATCGTGATCTTCCTCGTCCACTTTGGGGAGAGGCTGTGGCAACGGCTGTCCATACCCTCAACCGATCTCCGACGACGTCAGTACCCCATATGACTCCATTTGAGGCATACTTTGGCAGGAAACCTGATGTCTCGCACTTCCGTGTCTTTGGGAGTGACGCATATGTACATATTCCGAAGAAGCAAAGGGGGAAGCTTGACTCCAAGTCCCGCAAGCTTGTATTTGTGGGGTATAATTCTCTTTCCGAGGGATACAGATTGTATGATCCAGACAGGAACGAGATTGTTGTCAGTCGGGATGTGGTCTTTGACGAGCATGTTCCAGTATCCACTGTCGAGGAGCCGTCACTTCTTGGAGATCCAGAGGAGTCTGATGATGATTCCCAGTCCATTATTCCAGTTGATCAACCTCAGTCAATACAGGAGGTTGAGCCCGTAGCTGGAGTAGAGCCCCCGCGACCACAGGAGGCTCCAGGATCTGTTCGAGTACCTAGGTGGTTGTTAGACACCCTTCGGGAGTCAGGTGTCACGGAGCTACCCTCCGAGTGGACCACAGAGGACGGCCCTCGAAGATCACATAGAGTCCGAGATAGAAGCAATACAGCGGAGCTTCTTCAGGTGAACTATGCTTTGATGTCTCGTATTATGCAGGACAAAGAGCCCACTTCCGAAGGAAGCCCTTTCACAGGATACTTGGAGGAAAGCCATGCAGGTGGAACTTAATGCCATCGAGAAGAACAACACTTGGGAGTTGGTTACCGAGGCCATCAAAGCGGTCAGTCATTGGTGTCAAATGGGTCTTTAAGACCAAATATGCGTCTGATGGGTGAGTGGACAAACACAAAGCCATACTTGTGGCTAAAGGTTATGCTCAGCGGCCAGGCATCGACTACGAGGATACCTTTGCAGACAGCACGGATGTCTACGATTCGGACCGTTCTTGCCCTTGCTTCTTCTCAGAGGTGGCCCGTGTATCAAATAGATGTAAAATCTGCGTTCCTTAATGGTGACCTGCAAGAGGAGGTGTATGTTGAGCAGCCTCCAAGCTTTATTGTTCCAGGATCTGAAGGGATGGTTTACAGGTTACGTAAGGCCTTGTATGGTCTTAAGCAAGCTCCCAGGGCTTGGAATCAGAAGATTGATTCCTTCTTTGTTCGGACTGGATTTCAGAGATCGGTTGCAGATCCAAACCTGTATCTCTTTCGGGAACACGGCATGGTCACGATTATCATCCTTTATGTGGATGATCTCATTCTCACTGGCGGTCATGTGGAGCACATTGGAGTGACGAAGGCTGCCTTGTCAAAGGAGTTTGAGATGACCGACTTAGGCTTACTCCACTTCTTTTTGGGATTGGAGATCTGGCAGACCAAGAGGGGGTTTTTTTGTCTCTCAGCAGCGGTATGTTCATGAGTTGCTTAAGGCCTTTGGAATAGAGAACTGCAAGCCTATTACTTCGCCGATGGACCCGAACACAAAGTTAACCGTTACTGATCCTTGTGAGCCAGTTGATGCCTCGTAGTACCAGAAGTTGGTTGGTTCATTGATCTGGTTGTTGAACACCAGATTGGACTTGAGCTTCTCCGTGGGGCTGTTGAGCTCTTTCATGCAGACGCCATTGAAGTCTTGTTGGGACGCAGGATTGCGGATCTTGCGGTATCTGCAGAGTATGAAGGATCTAGGACTCTTTTACACAGGAGGGGATGGAGTCAGGCTCCAAGGTTGGAGTGACTCAGATTGGGGAGGAGATCCAGACACGAGGAGATCTACTTCAGGATACAGTTTTACCCTCGGCTTAGGAGTAGTTTCTTGGAGCAGCAAGAGGCAGCCAACTATTGCCCTCTCTTCGACTGAGGCAGAGTACCGGGCTGCTTGTGAGGTTGTGTGGCTGCGGAGGCTACTAGGCGAGATTGGGTTTCCACAGAAGGAGCCCACAGTCATCCAGTGCGATAACCAGAGTTGTATAGCTATTGCTCGGAACCCGGTCTTCCATGCCCGGACCAAGCACATAGAGATACAGTATCACTTTGTATGTGAGAAGATCTTGGCTGGTGACATCTTGCTACTTTATTGTTCGACGGAGGACAATGCGGCGGACCTCTTCACGAAGTCTCTACCTCAGGCTACGCTCAGGCGGCACTCCAGCTCCCTTGGGTTGATTTCACAGCCAGGAGCTGAGAGGGGGTGTTAGAAGTCATCTCCTGTCTATTTTTATACACCAGGGCCTTTGTTGTGTGTGTGCTCGCCCTTATGAGGTGTTTTATCATTTTTCCTCACTCGTATTTTTTTCCTATTTTTTCCCATTTTTCTGTGGTGTGGATGGATGCCAGATGTTGGGAGAAGTCTCTGGTGGCTGGCCGACTGCCTAAACAGCAGTCGTGTGGCTGGCCGACTGCCTAAACAGCAGTCGTGGAGTTTTCTCTGCTGGCCGACTGCTTCATGCAGTCGTGGAGGCATTTACTGCTGGCCGACTACTTTATGCAGTCGTGGAGAGCCTCTAGAGCAGGCCGACTGCTTGCATGGGGCATATAAATAGACCCCATGCCCCCCACCTCTCATTCAGTTATTTGCAGGATCTTGTGTATAGAGAAGAGTTTACACACAGATTTCTCTGTGTTTCTTGTGCTGTCTATTTTCTGCATTCTACTTGCTCTTGTCAACCCAAGTTTGGTTATCATTTCTGCTGCATATTCTGACAGGGGGAAGCATTCCTCCCAGGTGTTGTATGTTCCATCACTTGGTTTTCATCTGTTGTCAGTGCATCAGGTTTGCAAGATTGGCATACGGGTGGAGTTTGAGGCTAGGTAGTTTGGGAAGGCGGAGTGGAGAATGGAGTTTACAAACTTTCAGCACTCTCTCTCCCAGGTCCTCAGTTTTGTGATGAGTGGCAGTCTAGTAATGGCCACTTAAGTGTGGATACGCTGCAGGTGCAAGCTTTCCTAGACTAGATGGTGGATGGCTGGCCAGTTGATGGCAACAGTTGGTAGGAACTTTCCAGTACCGATGTTGGTAGTTCTTGTGTTCGTCAGTCAGAGGAAACTTTACAGGTAACCTATGCTCTGATGTCTCGTAGCATTCGGGACAAAGACACTCCTATACTTGAGGAAGCTCTTTCCACGGGGACCTATTGGAAAGCTAAGCAGTTGGCAGTTGATTACTTGCAGAAGGAGGCGGATGTTGCACATTCTCCAGGCTTTGTGGTTCAGGATTCAGAGGAGGTGTTTTACAAGTTTACGAAGGCCTTGAGTGGTCTTCAGCAGGTTTCCAGGACTTGGCATCCCACCGTAACAGTTGTTGATCCTTGTGAGCAGTATGATGCCTCCTTGACTTGGAAGCAGAATGGTTCATTGATTTGGTTGATGCATACCAGATTGGATGGGAGCTTCCTGATGAGGCTGTTGAGCTCATGTTTGCAGAGGACTCTTTGGGAGGCAGGATTGCGTATCTTGTGGTTTCTGCAGCATGCGAAGGATCTTGGACTCTTTTACACAAGAGGGGGATTGGTGGATGGAGTCAGACTCCAAGGTTGGAGTGACTCAGATGGGAAGGAGATCCAGACACGAGGAGATCCACATCAGGCAGTTTTTCCCTCGGCTTAGGAGCGGTATCATGGAGCAGTAAGAGGCACCCAACTATTGCCTTGTCGTCGACAAAGGCAGAGTACCGGGCTGCTTGTGGTGTTGCTTACGAGGTGGCGAGGTTGCAGAGGTTACTTGGTGGGATTGGGTTTCCACTGGTGGAACCTGAGGTCATCCAGAGGCATTCTGTTCGTGAAAAGATCGTTGCTAATGACATCTTGCTAGAGTTTTGTTCGATGGAGGACAGTGCGGTGGACCTCTTCACGAAGTCTCTATCTCAGGCTATGCTCCGGCAGCACTCGAGCTCCCTTGGGTTGGTTCCACATCCAGGAGCTGAGAAGGGATGTTAGCAGTCATCTCCTGTCTGTATATTTAGCCTCTGTTGTGGGTGTGCCCGCCCGATTTAGGTGTTTTCTCATTTTTCCCCACTCTCCATATTTTTCCCTATTTTTCCTTAGGTGTGAAAGGCTGTCCTGTGGCTCTTGGCTGATCAAGACACTAGCCGATTGGTTCTACTGCTCCCCGACCCTCTCTGTATGCTGGCCAACTGACAGGTGCTGGCCGACTGATGGTGGAGTAGGTTGTGGACCCTTTGACTGCTGTCGGCTGTCTTTTGTGCAGGCCGACTGGCTATAGGGGCCATATAAAATGGCCCCTTGGCCCCCCACACATTGTATTCAGGTTCGCGTTTTCTTGTGTATATAGCAGAGTTATATGCTTCTCTCTCTCCCTCTCTATTGCTGTGTTTTTCTGCAGTGCACTTGCTCTTGTGTTTTCAGATCTTGTCTTCATCTCTGCTGCATATTCTGAGAGGTTGGGGGGGGAGGAATTATCTAAGCCTCAATGGTGTGGGTTGCATCTAGGTTGTTTTGGTGTGAACGCATTCTTAGGTGTGAACGTCCCTTATTATTAAGGGTTACGTCAAAAGATGAAGACCTTAGTGCCTATAAATACATTGTACATGGTGTGAGTATTATCATTCATAATACAATCATTGTGTTCATGTGCAATATCTCTCTCACTTGAGTTCTATTGCATCTCTCTCTCTCTCTCTCTCTCTCTCTCTCATACCCATGTCTATGCTTCCACACACCATGGCTTGATCTCTCCACCTCTCCTTCTACTCCCATTCTCTCTTGGACCTAGCCATGTTTCCAACATAGCTTTCCCAGTTACTCCGACCTGGATTTATCCATCCCTCATCCTCGCCCTTTGCTGCACCTATTTTATTTGTGCAAAAGAAAGACAAGTTTGCACGATTATGCATGGGGTCACTTGATAAGCTGCATAAGAATGTGTTGGACAATCTTTCTTTCATTTTTCTTGTAACGGGCGGTCATTTTGGGCATAGACATTATGTCCCAGGCCAATACTCTGAATATGGGCACGGACCAAAATCTCCAGTCTAACACATCCAGCCTACGAGTCCTCAGTGTAGACATAGGTCCCCTGCCATAAGGCGTAATGTCCGCTATGGAGCTCGTCCATTGGTCCAAGCTCGTCAAAAGGTTAGAAGCGCAGAGAATGCCCAAATGGTGATATGCACCAAGAATTCATGGCATAGAGATCTACTTTTGGCAAGAATCTTAAGTTGTTGGCCCATGGAAACATAGCAAAAACCACGTCACTGCCACATGGTAGTGCCTCTTGACACCTGCACGTGCCCATGGGCCTGTACATGCTATCCTCTGTGTAGTCACAGGTGAGGTGTGTCACATTCTTCCCCACTTGCATTGCAGCTATCCTCAATTGCACGGTGTCTATATAAAGTGCCCTTCCGTGAAAGGGAAAGATCCAAGCAAAGCTCATCCAAGATACGAAGGTCCCGAACACTGCGAGACCGCTTTTATCCAGTGTGAAGGCTCACATTCCGTCCTCGCCATGTCAGCAGACCTGCAAAGAAACCTGCAGATGACCAACTTCTACCTAATCTAGCACTTTCTGTCGGCCCCAACTGCTCCTAAAGAAACTCTGCAAGCCAGGGAGTATATCCTCCAATAGCCACGAGAAGAACACTCCATCCTCCCAAGGTGAAGACACATAAGATGATCTGTCCTCTTGAAGTGCCTCCATGACATCCGACCCTGAGGATACTCCACCCAATGCAAACGGCACGTGAGAAGAGTCCTCTTGTACTAGCCCTGAAACTAAAGCAACCACTGCGGAGGCCAAAGATTCTCCACCTAGCGTGCGCCATAGATGGCAACTGAGAAGACTCTCCCTTAGAGACCTGGCTGAATACTTCCTCACTTCGTGCATGTGGCCTAAGGCAATGGAGCCCTGGTGTGTGCTCTAAGAAATGAAGAAAACTGAGACGCGCACAAATGCATCTCCCTCACACTCATCTCCGGTTTGGAAGAAGCCTCCTCCTTGGACTGCTCCTCTGCAACCAATCAACATGTAAATGTTCAGTGGCAAGGGCGGAGTAGCAAGGAGATCGCCCACCAAGACCAAGGAGCATTCCGTGACCAGTACAGGTTTGCGTTGAGTTCTCTCCACGGCTCAACGGGCCAACAGCCCGGTGCACATCTGCCAAAAGTCAGGCCCAGATCAGTCCAACACATCTTCAAAGAGGTCAGGTCACCCCAGCAGATCCATACTTTGGTAACTATCAATTTGTACATCTGCATAATTGAGTAATACAAGCAAATACAGCACTTGCCGGTAGCTCTTGGCAGCAACCCAAGCTTGATGCAACAGCCTGCACAGTGCCCGCACACCTTGGCCCTTAGTATAACAAGCAGCTTTCTGTGCAGGTGTTCTCCCACATCGAATCTCCAGCCGGTCCTCCCTGCCCTTTTTGGGGATAAGATGGATGAGGTCTTTGGAGAGCCTCTCTGGACGAAAACCTGTCTGCATGACCTCGGTGAAGGCTGCCTTAAGGCCAGCCTTCAAAATGTCCCAATGGTGGAGGAAGAAAGAAACAGGACGTCAATCCTCTCCTGGGCATTGCAGGGTAAAGTCTGAAGGGCCTTCTCCTGCTCGTCCATGGAGAAGGGGGAATCTAAGGTCCACCGAAGTCTGGCTGACACAACTGGCGAGTGTGCTACACGATTAAAGGTTTGGCTTTGAGGCGCGGTGGAGTAAGGTTTGTCGAGAGAGGATGCCTGTAAAAGTAGGAGGGGATGGCACGAACCTGGGAGGGGTCTGAGGTCATCGTTCCCTTTGGATCCCTAAGGCGCCAAACACGTTCTCAGCAATGGTGAGGGCCTGACATGGCAAAGAATTCACATGTGACCCTATCTCCTTCCTGAGTTAAAAAGGAGGCATGGGCATGGTAGCGATAATCTTCTTTCTAGGTCTCGATTGCCTCAAGGGCTGTCCACCATCTGGGCTCCTACCCGTACACTGTCTGGGGTTCTCCTCCTGAAGACGTTTGAGGGATGTGAATCCCCGATGCAGGCTCCTCTTGTGCTCGTGGCAGAAGGACTCTAGTCTTACCCGGGCTGTGTCCTGGAGGGAGGTGCTGATCTCCTGAATTGCCTCATCTAGGATAGCTGCTACTTTCCCTGGGTGGAAAGAGGTCTCCTGATGGTCCCCTCTAGGGCTGTTACTGTCCCTGGGGGGCGGAAAGAGGTCTCTGAGAAGGTTTCCCATTATTAAAATGCTTCCTATCATTACATCCTTAAGAGGTGCTACCTAATTACAGATTTTCCTACAAAAGGAGTTACTTCTTTGTGAAAGCCAAACTGCATCCATCAGAGTAGCTACCTGGAAAGTCTCAATCTCTATGGCATTGTCCATCTCTTCAAAGATGGAGTTTTCAAACAAAGAAGCATCAAACATCGATTTGCTGCAGCAACTTTTGGCAGGTTCCCCACATCGTCACCATGACCAGGCCGGTGCATCTCCAGATGTGACCTGGCAACCCGCGTAGGAGCTGAGCATGCCCATTTTGAACCATTATCACCTGGACACATTCTACGGGCCAACAAGTTCCCACCGACTCATTTTAGTGTTCTGTCTAGTGCTTTGTTGAAAACCCAGCGTTACAAACTGCAAAACTTCACTAGAAATTTTTTCATCCAATGCCATGTCTTTTCCCCACCTGTTATCACTTCATGTTCCCATTCCTTTTTGATGTTGTTGTATGGCTTTGGCCCATGATTGCTCGCTCACCAGAAAATTATTTGCGGGTGTGCATAGGACAACAAAAAAGACCCTATATTTCGTGTTCTATTGAACCGCGATGTTTTAAAAGCAAGCCAGTGTTGCTGGCAGATCCTCAATTAAGCACTGGGTATCATCAAACCACATGTGATGCAGGATGGCAAAGAGTGATAACTCACAGAAGTTTGTTGAAGGATTGAAAAAGCTTTGTAATGAGGGTAGGCTTCATGAAGCCATCCAGACTGTGGACAACTTGACAGTGGACGGGCACAGCTCTCATGTTTCTACCACTATGTTCTACTATCTTTTACAAGGGTGCATTGACAAAAAGGACCTGGATGCTGGCAGGACAGTGCACTCTCTTATAAGGAGAAGTAGGTACGAGCTCAACACTTTCTTGGGAAGCCATTTGATTAGAATGTATGCTTTGTGTGGTAGTTTATCAGAATCAAACTTAGTGTTCTCAAAGCTTTCGAATCCGAATGTCTTTGCATGGACTGCTGTGATTCTGGCACATGCAAAGTTTGGGCACGGTGGAAATGTGATTAATTTGTTCAGCAAATTGCAACAGTCAAGTATAAATCCAGGGGAATACATGTACATTGCTGTTTTAAAAGCATGTTCAAGTAAATCAGCTCTTCATGAGGGCAAGCTCGTACATGGACACTTACTTGAGAGTGGTCTTGACTCAAATGTTACTGTTTGCAATACCCTTATTAGTATGTATGCCATATGTGGTAGCCTGTATGATGCATATAAAGTGTTTGAGAGGATGCCTAAGACAAGTGTAGTGACATGGAATGCAATGATTGCAGGGTATGCCAAACATAGCTGTGGCCAGGAAGCTCTCCAGATTTACAATCAGATGTGGCAAGATGATGGAGTCGAACCAGACAAGGTGACAATAGTCAGTACTCTGAAAGCATGTTCGTGCATTTTGGCCTCAGATCGTGGGAATGAGATATATGCCTACATCACGGAGGAAGATCTTGTGTTGGACATCAATGTTATCAATGCTCTTATTGACATGTGTGCAAAATGTGGGAGTCTGCATGATGCTGTCTGGTTGTTCGACCAAGTAACAAGCCGGGATGCAGTCACATGGAGTGTGATGATTGCAGGCTATGTCCAGCATGGGCATTGTAGATCAGCTCTCCAGCTTTTTAAGTATATGCTAACGGAGGGTGTGAAACTGGACAGTGTCACCTATGCCAGCGTTTTGCAAGCATCTTCTAGGCTTGAAGACATAGGTCAGGGGAAGCTGCTTCATGCTTATGTGATTGCAGAAGATGGTGAGCAAGATGCCTTTGTTGGAAGCACACTGATTGACATGTATGCTAAAAGTGGGAGCCTCGAAGATGCACACAGAGTATTTGAGAGATTGACAAAGCACAATGTGGTAACGTGGAGCGCATTGATTGCAGGGTATGCTCAACATGGGTATGGGAAGGAGGCTTTGCAGCTATTCTTGAAAATGCAGCAGGAAGGCATTGTGCCAAGCAGTACCACATTTGTCAGCATGCTAACAGCATGTGCAAGCATAGCATTGTTAGACGAAGGCAAGCTTGTACACAGCTATATCATCATAAGTGGAGGTGAACCAGATGCATCTGCAAGCAGTGCACTGGTTGACATGTATGTTAAGTGTGGGAGCCTTGAGGACGCGAGTGTGGTGTTTGATAGATTGCCAGAGCAAACCATTGCCACATGGACTGCACTAATTACAGGTTACGCCCAGCATAACGACTACCCATCAGTCCTGAAGTCATTAAGGCAAATGCAGAAGGAAGGTTTGAGGCCAAACACTCTGACATTTGCTTCCCTCCTCTCTGCATGCAGTCATATGGGCCTTGTTGATGATGGCTGCTGCTACTTCAACTCTGCTAGAGAGGAGTATGCTATCCTTCAGACACATGAACATTATAACTGTATGATTGACCTTCTGGGTCGTACAGGACACTTGAATGAGGCAGAAATCATACTCAGAACTCTACCTTTCCAACCTGATCTTGTGGGATGGATGTCTCTCCTTAGTCACTGCAGGATGCATGGTGATGTGAGCCTTGGAAGACGATGCTTCAACAGTGCCATGTTAATTGATGATAAACATGCATCTGCATATATGCTTATGTCAAACATATATGTGGATGCTGGCATGTTGGAGGATGCCAGAAATATACAGCAGCTGAAAACCTCTATGTTCCACCGAAAAGAGGAGGGTAAACATAGTTGATATGGACAAAGATGATCAAAATGAGATTGCTTAGCCTTATGGTGCATTCCATCTAGAGTGAGTGCAACAATAGAGGTGTGTTATAGGTGAAATCAAACCTATTGCATGATACAATGGAAGATCAAGCGGAAGGTTGGCCTGAGGGTGGCGGATCTTCCTGATGGTTCTAGTCTGCTTCTATTTTTGCCTTAAGGACTCAACATTCGGTCTCCCTTCTTCATACGCTTGTTCATCATTCGAAGCCTGGTGGGCTATCAATCCCAGACGAACAAGTCAAATGAAGGTTGGTGATCAGGCTTTTGCTGCCCAAGGCAAAGGTAAAGGTAAAGGCAAGGCATCAAGGTGGGACAACTGCCTCTTCTAGCAAGGATGTAGACAAGGGTGACAGTGAGAAACCCAAGAAGAAGGGTAAATGTAATTACTGTCAGAAGCCAGGGCACTACATAAATGAATGCCGGAAGAGGCTTGCAAAAGAGGAGGAGAAGAAAGGCTTTGGCATGTCTGTTGGCCGATGCATCAGCACCAAGTGCTGACAAAAAGGATTCAGCTAGCTATGCTCAAGATGAATGTGTATTCTAGGTACAATGTAGCTATGATTCTTCTTTGCATGATGTATGTATGGCAGCTACAGATGCTGATGTATGGTACTTTGATAGTGGTGCTAGCAAGCACATCACATCACAACGTCATCTCTTCTCTTCCTTGGAGGATGGTCCCAAGGGGGCCATAGTTACATGTGTAAACAACTCTAGTTATGCTGTCAAAGGAGTTGGAAAGATTGTGTTCACTGCTTCATGGTGGGACGATCACTCTTTCTCATGTATTGTATGTACTGGTATCAAGAAGAGTCTTTTGTCAGTTTCGGCCATTGTTGGGTCCGGCCCAGTGGTCCGTTTTATGGATGGCAAATGCACTATACATGATTCTGGTGATGGGGATATTATTATTGCATCGGGTACTTTAGGTCATGGTCTCTACAGACTCCATGCATATAAGAGAGTTGCATATGATGCACATGCAATATCTAGTATATCCAGTGTGACAAATGCAGAGCTTTGATATGCTTTGTTTGGTCACTTGAACTTTGCTAGTCTGCTACGCCAACGAAGGCATGATATGGTCTTTGCATTGCTGGCACTCAATGGATGGTGATGCATTTTGCCTAAAATGCAACCCTCACATACATGTTTGACAAGTGCATTAGAGGTCGTCTATACTTAGTGACGTTCATTGATTACCTTTTCAAGATTCAGTTGGGTCTATGCTATGAAGCAGAAGTCTGAGGTATTTATGTGCTCTTTAAGCACTTTCGACTCATGGTTGAATATCTATGTGGATGTAAGATTTAGACATTACGTATAGATAGAGGGGGGGAGTACATGTCCAAAGAGTTCAGTGCATATTTGTTAGAAAGAGGCATTCAGCATCAGTGTACCATGCCCTATACACCTCAGCAAAATGGTGTATTTTAGAGAAAAAATAGGTCTCTCATGGAAATGGCATGATGTATGGCCAAAGACCAAAGCTTGCCTCACAAGTTTTGGATGGAAGCTGTCATGTGTGTAGCCTATGTTCTTAACAGATGTCTGATAAAGGCTTTGCAAAACATCACTCCTTACGAAGCTTGGCATGGTAGGAAGCCATTAGTGGCTCATATGTGTGTATTTGGATGCTTATGTTCTTGTTCTTGAGTAGCATCGCACGAAGCTTGATAATAAGGTAGTGAAATGCATTTTTGTGGGTACTCTAGTTGAGGAGTGCCAACGAAATCACGAAGCCAGATTAAGGGCTAACAGGGCTATGGATACAGTGTATCCAAGAAACGAGTTGATAAAGGAAAGGAAATTGGAAGTGCCTACTCCTGTCACCAATTGGCCGACCATTTGGTCCATCTCCAGATTTGTCTCGTTCACTTGAGGCCAGGCCAGTGTCTCATGTGAAGGGGCCAGTATTTTTGCATTACATGGACGGGAGCCAAATTGGTGCCACCCGTGTGTTAGCAGGACGGTGTCGTATGGACGGGAGCCAGACTAGTGCCACCCGTGTATGACCTGGACTGTGTTCTATCCATGGGATTGTCACGCCATGGAAGAGCCAGTTTTTGTGCCGTGTCTTGCCTATGGGACTGTCACTCCATAGGGAGGCTCGTGCCTGGATCTGTGTCTTACCTATGGGACTGTCACTCCATAGGAAGACCGGGATTTATGTTTTCTGTCGTGCCATTTTTGTGCTTGACAGATGTTTTGTACTTGTTTCGTGAACGCGAGATATGTCCATGATACTATTTGCACATGCATTCATGTTTTGCATGTTTGGAGCTGTTTTCGCATGACTTGTATTCTTGTGTTTGCCTGTTTGACGTGCCACTTATTGACCGGGGATGCCTGCCAGTGAGTCGTGAAGTTTGCTCTGTCTTCTGACGAGTTTTGTTGCGTGTGAACATGTGGTAAGTGTATTGCACTTGTTTGTTTAATAGCTTTCTTTCTAACCTTTATTTTTATAAGGTTGTAAGTTCACATTCATTAACAGAGTGGGCATCCTCCCAAATATTTAGTGATGTCCTTGGTAGGTGAGCACCCACGTTTTTTTCATCATGAAGGGTAAGAAGGAACCTTTTATGTGTGGGGGTGGGTGCATGGCCACCTATCCACACCCCACCTTGTTAAGCTTGCTGCATCTTATCAATTAATTGTGGGAGAACTATACAAGCTAGGTAAAGACAATGTCCTAAGGAGATGCGTGAGGGAAGATGAGTTCATTCACAATATTGGATGAAGCACATTCAGGGGTAGCCGGAAGATATTTTTCTAGAGAGATTACGGCTCATAAGGTGCTTCAAGCAGGACTATGGTAGCCTACGTTGTTTAGGGATGCCATAGAGATTGTCAAAAGAAGGTGCAAAGAATGTCAACGATTTGCTATCCCGCAACAACAAAGGGACAGGATGCCACTTACCCCTGTTATTGTAAGACAACCTTTCGAGAAATGGGGAATTGATTTTGTTGGATCTATTAGTCCAGCTGCACATCCACATAAGCCCGATATGTAATCGTGGCCCACAGACTATTTCACGAAATGGGTAGAAGCCATAGCCTCTAAGCGAGCTGATGCACGAACAACAGCTAAGTTCTTATATGAGCAAATCATTTCGAGATTCGGTTGCCCATTAAAGTCAGTCAGTGATCGCGGTTTACATTTCATTAATGAGGTGATTGATCACTTACTTGTTGGACTCCCTGTAGTCCATCGGAAGTCATCACCTTATTATCCACAGGCTAATGGTCAAGCAGAGAGTACAAAAAGGATTTTGTGTACTATCTTGACAAAGACATTGGAAGCAAGTCGACTGATTGGGAATATAAGCTAACAGTAGCCTTATGGGAATATCGAACATATCGTATAAGGTAGCGACGGGATATACTCTCTTCCGTCTAGCTTATGGTGTTGAAGCACTAATGCCTATATGGAGTACCTAGTTCCAAGCTTGAGAATTGCAATGCAAGAACGTTTGACGGAGAATGCATTAGTTGAAAGGCTAATAGACTTAGAGAAGCTTGATGAAACTAGACTAATTGCTTCACATGGACTTATGGTCGAAAAACTACAAAGAAAACAGTGGTTCGACAATAACTTAAAACAAAAGGAACTAGAAATGGGAGACCTTGTCCTCATGTATGGTGTATTGAGCACCAGAAAAAAGAAACTCAAGTACAGAAGGCTAGGACCTTTTCAAGTGTCCAAGATCACACCTCAGGGATCGGTTTTAGAATTGCGACAATTGAGGGCGTACAAATGGAGGGTTACATCAATGGAAGCAAACTTAAAAAATATTTTGGACCACGGACCCAAGAGATGCTCTTGCAAGAACATCTTTTAAAACAATGGGTGGAAGGAGCTCGCAAAAGAAAAAATCCAGCAAGTTCAAGAAGAGGCTAAGGCAAGGGAGGCCAATGCCAAACAGATACTCCAAAAGAGAATGTTGCATGTGAACATGGCTTCACTAACTCTCCTTGACGAAGATGAACTAAACATTGGGCCAAACACGGCTCAGGGTGGAAATCTCTATAGCTTATCCAACAGGATGGGCTAGATATAACAAAACCAATACCTGTGACCACCACGATATCAGGGAGCTGGACAAGATTATTAAAAAGAAGAAAAAGAAGGTGCAACAAATGGACATTGTTACAAACCCCAATCCACAGGACTCAATAGAAACACTCTTCAGTTGGGTGGAGGGAAGGATCAAGCACTCTCACACGGAGTTAAAACGCCTGCAACAACACCTGTCCAGAAGTGCCAACAAAGTATCACCTTGGTTTCCATGGCAATAAAAAGATGAAGTATCCATTACTCAAAAATGGATACAAGGTAAAAATGGGTATCATTCACTTCATCCAATCTTTGAATGCATGGTTGAGTGTCTGAGCATGAAGAGAAATGTAGGGTATCAATCTTGCACACACTTGGCACAAAATAGTTCACGCCGTGAACTGGTACAAAACAATTCACGCTATGAACTGGTACAAAAAGGTTCACGTCATGAAACATTCTAAGCAGTTCACGCCATGAACTGGTCCTAAAAAGTTCATGCCGTGAACTGGTCCTCAAGAGTTCACGCCGTCAAGAAATGATTACACGTGGCATTCTTCATTAAGTCGGCCGCCCAGTCTGATGACTGCACCATAAAATTGAATTTCCTTTCTTT
The DNA here is from genome assembly GCF_041138505.1 of Cibotium barometz. NCBI lineage: Eukaryota > Viridiplantae > Streptophyta > Polypodiopsida > Cyatheales > Cibotiaceae > Cibotium > Cibotium barometz. Next base: position 31,763,688 of record NC_141081.1, on the reverse strand, counting down.
TTCACCATTTTGCATTCGTCGTTCATCATGTGCGCAACCATCAAGCTTGGCTCTCATCGATTTCAGCTTTCCTTCATCGTGTGCGAAATCGACATATACGGGTTTGAGGTGGGAGCTTGTACCATGCTTTTGCATTTTCTTTTCATGTTTTCATTTCTTTTCTTCTTAAGCATAATTCGCATGATTGGAAATGATTGATTGCCCCCTTGTCTTCAATCCCATTTGTTTACCATCATCTCACAAACCCCATGCTCTGCGGGTCAATCACATCATGCATTCATGAAAACGGGTTATTTAAACACGAAACAACTTCACTATTCATAAACAAGGTAGAAAACCTGCAACTTCACGGCTCCAAGCCAAAACCTATAATTTCACCACTCTAAGCCATTTCACGGGATTACCCTTCACGCGTTTATCCCATTTCATGAGTTTATCCCGTTTCACAGGATTAACTTTCACGAGTCTAGACCATTTCATGCCTACACTTTCATGGCTCCAAACATTTTCACGGGATTACCCTTCACGTATTTAAACCATTTCATGGAACTCTCTTTCACCACGGTTTGCACTTTCACGGGTTTAGACCATTTCACGGCCTGCACTTTCATGGGTTTAGACCATTTCACGGCTCTAAACCTTTTCACAGGATTTAAACCATTTCACGGGACTCCCTTTCACCACGGTTTGCACTTTCACGGGTTTAGACCATTTCACGGCCTACACTTTCATGGGTTTAGACCATTTCACGGCTCCAAACCTTTTCACAGGATTACCCTCCATGCGTTTAAACCATTTCACGGGATTACCCTTCACGGCCTACACTTTCATGGGTTTAAACTGTTTCACGGAATAACCCTTCACGGCCTAAATACCTGCACTTTCACGATGTTTAACCAACTCATAAGTTTTGAACCCTGTCGTGTCACAGCACTTGTACCCTCTCATTTACTCACACCACTAACACACTTCCCATCAAAATTAACCTTGACACTTCCCAAAAAAAAAAGAGAGAAAATAACAAGGCATGGCACATGCCCTCACCAGTCTATGGACTAACCTTCTTCTCAATGTACAGATGTCGACTGAGCTACATCTAGCCCGGAAGCCACAGAGACCCGGCGATAACACAAGCCAGTGCAACGGGATCCCCAGCGAGCAAAAAGATAAGACCTAGACGCGGCTCGAAGATGAGCTACATGGGTCAGTATGCCCACGCGTTCCATGGCGCGATCATCAACACTGCGCATGGAAAGGTAGCTCTACAGTACCACAATCCTGAGTGCCAACAATTTTTGGAGGATGCTGAAGTCAAAGAAAAGCTAGAGAAAGTGGGCCTAGGGCGGATTGCACATAGTCTCCCCCAAAACATTAATACAGAGTTGTGTGTGGAATATATCAAAACATACATGGCCACCAAGAGGGGAACAGTAACTAAAGCGGATGGCACCATAGAGCTGGTTTTGATCATGGAAGACTTGATACGTGAGGCTCTACAATTACCACCACCAATTAAAATACACACACAATTACGAAAAGATGCCCCTAGATGAAACACTGAAGAAGAGTTTGTACAACTCTAATGGAGTAGAATATGACAATATCAAGGATGAAGCAACAGAAAAGGCCTGCACGGCAATGTCGCTCATCATGCAAGTAAAGCTAGTAGATAGATATAACAAGGTGCCCCTAAACAGGATAGCCAAGGTACATGAGGAATAAGAGGATGACTGGGCTTATACATCCATAGAGATGGAAAATTATCTAAAGGCCCACCAATCAAAGATCTGCAACCCTTACCTAATGACACAGGTGCTGAATCACGTAGCTCAGAAGCCTCTTCCAGATCCGGAACCAAAAGAAAGGATGTAACCAGGACTATTGACAAAACAACCACCACTTATTGCTAAAGAAATGCAAAGAAGGATAAGCCGTACTGATGGAAACTAAAGAGATCATGAAGAAGATCAAGAAAGGGAGAAAGAAGGAGATAAGAAAAAGACGAGATGCATTATATCGGATGTTGCCAAGGAAGAAGAGCTACAAAGACAACTACATTCACTATCCTTAACTTTGAAGGAAGCAGAACAAAGAGTGCTCCAACTACAACAAGAAAGGGAACAGAGCAACAAAGCAAATGCAAAAGAACTTAAGCACTTAATGAGACCATCAGCACCAATAAGTCTGAAATGCAAAAAATGATGGCTACACACAAAGAAGCTATGGTGCAAATAACACAGCAGCTCTCCAAGAAAGTCAAAATTTAACCGCAGAAAGACTTCACAAGATTACAAAGGCTCAGGGAAGGGAGGCTGCAGCCAAACGAGCACAAGAAGAAGCAACAAGGTGTTTTGAAGAGCCGAATGCTGCAAGGATGGTAAGAGAAACCGCTATTTCCAACCTTCTCACCACCAAGGACTCGCGAATACAAGAGTTGGAATGCCAGCTAGCCATCCAAGAACACAACCAATGACAAGAACCAACCCTGATGAGATGTGACTACTCCTTGAGCGAGCCTCGGAGATAGGTTTGTTGCTAGTAACTCCTCAAGCCCCTCCTCAAACTTTGAGTCTCTTTTTGTCTACACTAACCCTCTCTTTACTTCAATATGATATAAACCTGTTTGATGACCTAAGCCTAGGAGAACTAACACTTATTAAACAAAACACAGAACGTGATGCTGATCCTACCATCATCATGGGAATTTTTCAAGGGGACTTAGTACTAACTGATCCTAAAGATATTTACTTTTATCCTTTGCACCCCATTGTACTCAACCTTTGTAGTTGGTGTCGAGTGCTATAAAACTCCGACATCTTGGACAATAGCGTCAATAAATTAGACGTGTTTGTTTCGGATGATATTCCTAAAACACTGGCCAACTACAAGGTTGCAGCTCAAAGTTATCAATGGATCATAAGCCATGGGTGGTTAGAGGTATATAATACTCACCAGCGTTTAAATCTATGTGAGTCCTCATTATATCTTCCTTTTGGTATTCTCAAACTATATCATAAGAAATTCTCTTTTCGCATCCAATCATGGAATTCCAATGTAATGGGAATTCCTCTTTTAACATTTAAGCCATGTTAACCACCATACTTTATAATTTTGATAAAACACATATTGAGTATCCTAACATATCTCCGGAGGATATCACTAAGCTGCAAGACTTTATGAAGCTCCACAAACCCAACCACCCACCCCCTAGTTTAGGAGAAGATCATGAAGAAGCATCTAGTTCATCCCTTAATCCTACTTACCCTGTATATTCAAATGTCGCCGTAACTTAATCCATATCCAAGTGCTTTGCCTACTAACAATCTCAAGCCGAATGTATATTTTCTACTCTTCCTTCTCAACACTTAGAATTTCCCACCAACAATCTCGCCCCTGAGGAGTTTTCGGCACCTGACCCGTCTCCACCACAGCCAACTCAAGAGGTTACTCACACTCTACCACAAGATACAATTGCGCCATTTACTGATGATTCTATTCTTGAGTCCTTGTCTGCTCAAAGTACGAAGGTTTAATAAGAGCCAGGAATCTACTACTTAAACCAAAGCTCACGTTCAAGGTGGTAATGCAAATAACACCCTTTGAATCTACTCGACGAATTCTACCATCACAGCAACGAAACAACTGTATGTACCGTACCCTCTTCGATCACCAAGACCAGAATTAGAAGAGCTATTACCTTTGGCTAGACAGGGCACGTTATGGTCCAACGTGGCACAACACACAAAGATGGCAAACCCACATTTGGCAGATTTGCTAGAAATAAGGATTGTTACATTTATGATCAGTTACTACTTCCGCAGGTGGAGGAAGGCTAATCCAGTTCACACAAGAGAGGGTTATACAACGATTATCACAGATGATGCCAACCCCAAACTGAAGGATTTTGGTATATAGCCAAATTGGAGGAAAGAGTACCTTACAATTCCAGAATATAGCCATCAATATATGTGTGCACCACCAACACAGAGAGTAGATCCTTTGAAAACTGATTGTGGTTCTAATAGATCAACCCAAAGAAAGATATGATGGATATGGTGCTATATTATCATCACCTAAGGTGTCTACCATCATATATACATGTTACATTTGAGGATATGGTCGACACTGGGTTCTAGAGATCACACGCTGCATTCAGAAGAACCCTGAAAAAGCTTTAGTCGCGTGCCATAACTTCTATCGTCATGAGTTCGGCGACCACGTCTTTCGACCTCAATAAACAGGTTTTGAGGACAAAATCTACATCAGGTTAGCGGGGGATGTTAATCCCATTTTGGATTAACAAATATGCTCCTCCATTTGAGGACATTAATAAGTGTCATGAAAAGACACTATAATCTTTTCTTAACTTATGTAGCTACTATAGGAAGTTCATTAGAAATTTTGCATACATTGCACATCCTTTAGCCGAACCTCTTAAGAAAGCTAGACACTTTGACTGGACTAGCAAACAAGACCATTCCTTTTTCAGAGCTTAAGAAATCTTTGACTCGTGCACCAATTCTTCCACTACTGGATTTTCAACGATCATTATTTGCAATAGTTACTAATGCAATTGGGCAAGGTTTTAGTGATGTTCTCATTAAGTATGAACATCCCATTACCTATGAGAGTCATAAGGTTAAACCAGTAGAAAGAAGTTATAGTACATATGATAAGAAATTAGCTATTGTTATACATGCTTTAAGACTTTCAAACCATTACATAATGGGATTTGAATTTTTAATCAAAATTGATGAACAAAGCATTTATCATTTGTTGACCCAACCTTTGATTTCTGACTGCCCGCCCTATCAAATGGGCTTCATTTATAGCGAGTTTTCAACCCATGATCCAATATCAACTAGGAAAGGAAAACGTTATTCTATTTGTTAGAAAATTAAAAGTTATAAAAGGTAAGACCCAAAGGCTTCTCACACCTCTAATAATCCAAAATGATACTTGGGAACAAATATTAATGGACTTCATCAACACGGATTTGCCTAGTACATCGGGTCATAATGATATGATTTGGACTATAGTGGGACCGTCTAAGTAAGCAAGCCTATTTACCTTATAAGAAAACGCTTACTTCTTAGCAAGCCGCGATTATGTTTATCAAGCAAATCTTTGTGCATCATGGTTTGCCAAAATTCATTGTTTTTTACAGAGACTCTAGATTCTATAGTAATTTTGGATCGCCCTTTTCTCCAACTCAAGTGCTAACTTGACTTCTCCATGGCTTTCTGGACAGACTGAGGTTCATTCATCTTCTATAGTTGGCATACAGTAATACTCCTCATTCGGCTACTAGTCGAGCTCCTTTCAAGATCGTGTATGGAAAAGCTTTGCCTATTCTGGCTATACAACTTTCCCACAAAATCAAAGCTACCAATCAATTCACCATCAATTTTAGTCACATTTTGAGTGAGGTAAGACACTTTATTGCATATACTCAAGAATAACATGTTAAAAAAGAACCTGCTTTGAAGTATATGAAGGATCCCATACTTGAAGGCATAGAAAGTGCCTTTTTTGAAGAGGATAAAAGAATCAGAAGCAACTCAAGATTGGAGATCTTAGGACTTTCTACACCAAGACCCAAATAAAGAGCAATGGTAATGGTACAATATCAAGATACATGCATTGTGGAAGACTTGGGAACATGCTCAAGGATTGCAAGTTCAAAGACAACCCAAAGTTGGAATGCACCTATTGTGGTAAACATGTACACCTAGAAGATGGATGCTACCACAAAAACAAAGCCAAAGTCAACATAGTTAAAGAACCCAAAGCTAATATGATTGAATAAGCCCCCATGGAAGAGGCTAAGCTCACTCACTATGATGATGAATGGGCCTTTTAATTCATGAACTTTATGGATGTCATGTCACGTAATGGTATGTTTGTTAATAACCCTTAATGGTTTCCGCTTGAGAGTCATCATAAATCCCAAAATATGGCCATGTAAGAACCAACGGGAGGAGAAGTTACCTCCTAGTGTACATCTCCAATTATGGTTATGGTATGGACATTATTGGGTAATGGTAGTGGTCATAGACATTGGGGACTAAAGTGGACACATATGATTTTGCTAGTTACTCTAGTAAAAGCTCATATGCTTTTGCTAGTTACTCTAGTAAAAGCTCAAGAATCTACTAGAAACAGGTGCCTAACTCAAATGGGACTGTAGGAGATTCTACTATTTTTAATGCAAGTGCATATGTTGACTTTGAGCCCACATGGGGTCTAGATTCATGGGGGGAGACTATGGGGGAACTTTTTGACCTTATTAGTGATGTCAAATGCTTTGTACTACAAGCCTATACAAGAGTCTCCATTTAAATTAAAATTGGTGTTGGATTAATTTATTACTTTTGCCTCAATCATGTGATTTAGTATGTCATTAACATTCTAATCACTTTTCTCACTAATCGTCCTGATCGTGTTACTAATCCTCTTTGATCTCCCATGAGCACATCTTGATCCATCCTCTTAATCCATCATCTAAAGCTGCATAAAAACCATATATAAGGGTAATGAGATATGTTGAGATCATTAGAAAGAAGCTATCAAACACTTTTTTTTGCAGCGTATTGATCATATATGTACTCCAAAATGTGGTTCACTTGCAAAATTACACAAAGTTGCTTTTGGTTAGAGATGTAGTAACATACATTGGATTAATATGTAACACATGAGTGTGGTGAGAAAACATTAAAAAATTAAGTGAGAGAGTGGGACAAGTGGGAACGTGGCGTTTAACTCCAAGCGTTCATGGTCAAGCGAGTGGGGCACGTGGATGGCATATGTCGCGCATGTAAAACGTCAAGTAGTTGCATGGGCAAGATGTGGGTGTATGGGGCGAGTGTGGCTTATGCATCGCCATCTTATTATGCATCGCCATCTTATTATGTCCAGGGGTAGGTCTCCTTCTAAAGCAAAACTTGGTAAATGGCTGCAGGAAGATATCTTTCATGACAAGGTGGTTGCGTAGATGTTTTATATTGGGAAAGGTTTTTTTAATGTTTTATTCACGAAAGGATCAACAGTTTCTGAGCTCTTTGCAAGAGCGCCTTTGTTCATGGGTCCTAAGTTAGTGCATGCATTACCTTTTGACCCTCTATTTGATGTAAATAAAAGCCTCAAAGAGGCTTGTGCTGTGTGTGTGGGTTGAACTTGTTGGTCTTCCTCCTTGGCTGCTCTAACTCTAGCGATTGGGGTTCTTGCCTCCTCTCTAGGCTCGACTCTGTACATCCCAAAGGAAGATGATTCCAGCCCGCATGCAAATAGTTTTTGTATCACTTGGAACACTGATGTTGTACGAATTGGGGAAGATAGAACTGGTCCTATAATTTGGCCCCTTCCTTGGGGCCTGCTTCAAGTGTGGAGGCTTTGGCCACATAGCCAGGTTTTGTGGAAATGGGCCTCAAGATAAAGACAGCGGTAAGGAGAAAGAGGTAGTTGATTCAGGGGGGACATGAAAGTTGATAATGAGGAGGCTGTAGAGATCTAGAGAAAAAACAACAAAGGTAAAGGCATGCTTGATCCTCAAGGAAGTAAACAAATGGAAGGGGGGTGGACTAAAGTCCTTGAGAAGACAAAGAACAAATCTAGCCTTAGATTAGCTAAGGAGGAAGCTAAGAAAACTCAAAATAAACCTATAATTAAGGAAAAAGGTACCATCAAACCCTCTAGTCGTTGAGAAGACAAAGAACAAATCTAGCCTTAGATTAGCTAAGGAGGAAGCTAAGAAAACTCAAAATAAACCTATAATTAAGGAAAAAGGTACCATCAAACCCTCTAGTGACCTTAGTCCTTGATTTACTCTAATCCCTTTAATCCTCCTGGGAGAATAGATAGTGAGACTTCATCTATGGAAAGATTTAATTAGCAGGTTGAAGCAGCCTGGAAAGATGCCCAAAAACCAAAGGGAGGTAGTGAGGAGGTTGATATGGTCCTAGAAACTACTCTTTCATGAATAACAAGCTAGAGGTTAGGGGGTGCACTTGGAATGTGAAAGGTATCACAAGGATAGAAAACAAAATGCAACCTTAATGGGCCCGAAAAAAAAAGAAATGGAAAGAGCTCTCAGAGAGGTAAGATGGGCTTGGTTGATGGGTGGAGCTTAGGGGATTGGGGAGCTAACCCTGGTTGGCTGTACGTACTTCAATCTACAATACATTGACTCTTCCTGCTGCAGAATAAATAGGGTTTTCATTAGTCAACAAGCAACCTAGGTTCCCCATACTCTAAGGTTTGAAATTGACAATTCAACTACCCTTTCTAATCATATGCCCTTGAAATGGGAATGGCATGTGAAGGAGTGGGAGCAAGAGAATTTGAGCGGAGTTCCAACTAGGAAGCTGACGATCAACAATTCCCTGGTTAAAGATGAGCTGTTTATCAGGTACACTGAGGATGCCATCATCATATTGAGAAAAAAAGATGAGTTGTTTATCAAGTACATTGAGGATGCCATCATTAGACTGAGAAGGAAAGGTAACTATGAAGAAGCCTAGAGGTCTTTTGCCAACAATGAGATGAAAAGTATCATTAGAAAAGTGGGGAAACTAAGAGCCTATCAGAGGAAGAAGAGGACGAAATGTTGGAGTGAACAACTAGAAGCTCTACAAAAAAAAACAAAACAAAAAAAAAACAGTTGGGAAAACTCACTAAGGATGAGACTTACCTCTACACCAAATGCCAACTTAGCCTAAAAGAGGAGGATGACAAACTTGCAAGTTCTAGTCTTGGGGCCCTTAGAAGGAGAACCTTCACCTCCAAAAAGAAGCATAATAGATATTTATTCAAATTAATTAAAGACAAAGGTAGTAGGGAATTAGTAGGACTTATCAAGGATGAGAATGGGTAGGAGCTGGGAGCGATTCATCAAGTGGCAAGGAAATGGGTAGAGTTTGGGGTTCACCTTATGCTTGAAAGAGGATGGGTCCAGAAGAAGATTGCAAGCTGAAAAAAACCTTTTAAACTTGGTTAAGCAAAGAATTGACACACATAAAGTCAAATGGATGGAGAGAGAAATTGAGCTTAAGGAATGTTGGCTAGTTCTCCTCAATCTAGGTAAGGAAAAATCCCTGAGGTGGGATGGGCTGTCAGTGGAATTTTTTATCTCCTTCTAGACTTCTCTTAAGGATATAGTTTGGGACATATGTAGAGGGCTTTTAGCTCTGGACTCCTAGACAAAGATCTCAAGGAGGGAGTGCTGAAGCTTATTCCTAAACAAGCTACCTGCAGGCAGATTTAACCACCACTGGAGACCCATTACTATGCTAACTGTCATATATAAAATCCTAGCCAAATTTATTGCTTTAAGGATATCTCTAGTCCTTCATGAAGTCGTGTCTAGGAAACAATATGGCTTTATTAAGGTAAGATCCATTTATGAAAATATTCTCACTGTTATGATAGGGAGGGAGGTAGCCCAAAGAACTAATCAGAAATGTATAATGCTTCTGCTGGATCTTGAAATGATAGGATTCATTGGTCCTTTGTGGCTAAATGATTTTGATATGGAAAGATGGGGCTGTGAGGTGGTCAGAAGAGGACAAATTGTTAGGCACTTGTTTGGGAGTTCTCTTTGGAGTGGAGATTACAAACAAGCAAATATCTTACTGGGCCCTAGAAAGATTCCTTCAGAAAATGAAAAAATGGGAAGGGATAAGAGTTCCATTTCATGATAGAGTGACCATTTGTAATATTGTGTTGAATGCCTATATAATGTTTCTCTGTCCTGTTATCAACTTTAGCAAAGCCCAATGGAACACAATCATAAGTCCTATAGGGGGATTTTTATAGAGAAATACGAGCAGTAACAAGAGAATGGCAGCTTGGTTAGCGTGGGACAAGGTAAGCATGCCTAAATGGAAGGTGTCCTGGGTATACTACACTTTCCTACTCATGCTTTAGCCATAACTGCTCTCCTTCTTCCCAAATGTCTACACCAAGGAGAAGTATGGTCTAGAATTTTCAAAGGGGTGGTGGAAGACTCACTTGTCCTTCAGAAAGGCAGATGGCTAGGCCTGAACTTTTACTCTCTACTACCCCTCTCAAGATCTCAAGCTCCCCCTTCCGCAACTTCCTATGTGGGAAATGGAAGGAAGTGAGGGAACTAATCAACTGAGATGGCTACCTCAAAGCCACCGGCAACTCCTTCAACTTGGGGATTTGGTGGTCCCATAACTTTAACCCCCCTCTAGCTCTCCTTTTTCCAAAATACTAAACAATAGAGGATTAAGGAGACTAGCAGACTGTTGGGATTGGTCTCTAGTAGGCTAGAAAGAACCAGATCATCTGGCATTAGAATTTGATCTTTTACCCAAAGAAAGACAGTTGGTTGGACAGATGATGGTTGAAGTTCAAAAAGAGTGGATGTCTCCTACCTTTGATGACTCATGCTAGATTAAGGATTGGATGTGGTTCAATAGGGTGAAGCTAGATAAAGGGATGGCTAAGGTCATTTACATGGAATTGAGGAAAAGTGAACTAAACATTGTTTACTGTAATAAAGTTTGGAAAGTAAATTGGAAAGATGGAACTTGGAGGAAGAGGTGGAAACTCATATGGGGAGGCAAATATTCCCTTGAAATTTGAGGCTTTTCTATTTGAAGAGTCTACTTGTTGGCTCTTCCCCTTGGTTTTAAACTTCTTCAAAGAAATTTCACATCAGGCTGCAGCCCCAGGTGTAGATCAGCTCTAGAGGATGAAAGGCATGCTTTCTGGGATTGCCCTACTATTAGGGGGATTTGGGTTAGAATAGGGAAATGGGTAGCTAAGTCTATGGGAGTTTAGGGGATGTGGGGGGATTGAGTTTTTGGAAGGGGGGATGATTTTGAAGATGTCACTAATATACTATTTAATACTATTAGATTTGGTTGCTTATGGGAAATTTGGGTATCCAGGAACAAGATTATGTTTCAGAAAGGAGGAAACAACGGTCTAGATGTGACTGAGTTGATGTATGCTAATATTTTTCAAGATATTTACTCTCTACAAACTAGGATTAGTTGATTTGCTGGTGAGTAGACCCGTGTACATACTAGGTCTCCTAACTTCTGGTGTTGTGCAAGGATATTTAGGGTATGATGTGAAGACAAGGCACCCCAAATTTGGGCCAAAGACAAGAAGATGGTACTTCAAGGAAAACACCCCACCTATACCTTTGTGGCCTTCATAGAAAACCCTCTAGGAACTAGACCAATGGTGAAGGTTTAGCTAGGCAAACAAATCTTGGAGAAGATGCCCCCTAAAGAATGTGCCACAAAAGCAATGATGATAGCATGTATGTATGCAGTTGGGGTACCATGTATCTTGGAGCCAGTCTTCCTTTGTTTGGGAGGATGATAGGTGGAATATGTTATGTAAATTGTTGAATTGCAATGTAAAAGATTTAGAATAGGCCAATGCCCCTCTGAACGGTTCTGTTTTGTGAAGATTTTGCAGTGTTATATTATAAATATCTATTTCCCAAAAAAAACATTAAAATTATGTTTGCTTATAACTTATATTAGAAATCAAGGTGCCTATGGAGGATCAAAACAACTAATGATTAATAAAGAACATGCTTAGAAAATAATAAATCACATCAATCTATTCATACAAATTTTCTCTTGGACCCAAGTATAATCATTTATAGCTCAAGGACCAAGGAGCGCTGATGACGCACACACTCTATATGACTCTATATGACTAGCACAACATCGGAGCCCATGATATCATTCATAACATAGGAAATCTTATTACACCACATGCATAACAAACTCCATGTGACAACATGCGAGCCTATGACATCCCTCATGACATATAGTATCTCCATCCCCTTTTTCATATTGCATTATCTCTTATAAACAATCTTTGCTCCCATAAACCATACAACAACATGCACAAATCAAAGTTACATGCTCTGCCTTCATCACCACATGTTCAACAATCTAAAAGCATAAGAAAGAAATGGAACCACAAACAAGGTCAAGGAATTTTTTTGGCGGGTTTGTCAAATTTCCTAATTAAGGGTGGATATGAGGAAATAGCACTTTAGTATTTTAAATAAATACTTTGCATATGGTGTCACTTTAGTTTGGATCTTGAAAGCTTGTACACCATGTGCATATAACACAATCCATGTAACAACATGTGAGCCTATGACATTCCTCATATCTCCATATTACATTTATCTCATCTTTCAATTATAAACAATCTTTGTTTCCATAAACCGTACAACATGCACAAATAAAAAATACATGCTCTCCCTTCATGGCCACATTTTTAGCAAATTAAAAGCATAAGAAAGTAATGGAACTGCAAACAAGGTCAACGAATTTTCTGGCAAGCTTGTCAAATTCCCTAAGTAAATGGTGGGTATGAGGAAATAGCACTTTAGTGTTTTCAACAAATACGTTGCATATGTTGTCACTTTAGTGTTTTAAACAAATACTTTGCATATGGTGTCAATAGTTTGGATCTTGATAGCTTGTAGCAAGATGGAAGCCATGAAAAAAGGGGAAAAAATACATAATGAGACAATAGGGCTACTAGAAAACCCATTGTTGTGGATTAGCATAGCACATGAGTTAAACAAGCATGATGTTTAAGACGTCTTGTGGAATTTGTTAATCAAGCATATGCCATAGATGGGCATCGGTGAGAAAGCACTCAAGTGCATTGAAGAGAGGCAACTCAAGGATGCCTCCCTAAATGCTCTCAGCTTACTTTTCGGCTTGAAAGTTTATCAAAAATAAGGAGCCATAGACAAGGGTGAAAAAATACATGCAAAAAAGAAAAGCTGGGACAAACCACTACAACTAAAAGAGATCCTTGCAACACGTCAAACATTAAGAACTTTCTTTGAAGTGTAAGTATTGCTAGGGGAGTAGCATCTAGATAGTTGCAAAATGATCCTATTAATGTCACAATGTGTGGATGACATGGAACTTTGTAAGAAAATACATGTCTGATTGATCTCATCATATTTTGTGTCCTCGCAATCACCCTCGCCATGCTCCTAGTTTAGATAGCATGTGGTTTCATGCTCGTGCTCTTGACCTTAAGAATCCTTATGCTCAACCTTACCACATGCCTCCTACACATTGTATTCTTTATACTATCAATTAGTGTAGAAACTTTTCAAGTTATTTTCCTCAAAATACAATGGTTTACGACCCATTTTGTAGGCACCCTAGTCTAAGGGGTTTGACTTCACTCTCCTAAGAAGTAGAGTTGCATCCTAGACGTGGATGACCATAGTATTCTTTCATATGGATTTTGATAAAAGCATCCTAAAGTCAATGCAAAGTAAACATTAAGAATTGTAACTAATCACCAAAAATATTATTTACAAATCCAAGTATTCATTTAATATAATGGAGTGTTTATCTCTCGTTCCTAAATGGCTAATAGCCTCTGTTCTCATTAAGTCACCGTTGCTTGGGCCAAAGTTGGGTAGCCATCTGTGGCCAACTAGAAAATGTTCTTTTGGTGAGTAGCTCTTTCACGCAAAACCCCTTGGAGTACCTGCACAGTAGCCCCACTATCGTCCCTCTGTTGAAGTGAGGTGTGCTATTCGCTAAGGTGCAACTGCTCTCTCTCTCTCTCTCTCTCTCTCCTTGCTTGCCCCACTCTCTCTCCCCACACATACACAACCAAATGCCCAGTCAATGTAGGACTAAGCCCACCCTTTTAAACGTTAAGGTGCCCAATCTCTCAAGGGGCAGCAAGCCAAAACCTAGTTCAACAGAACAGATCTCAACTCAAACTTAGCCCAGACCGAGCAACCTGCTAACATCCTGATGGATTCAGCCCAGACCTGCTACAGTTCCACAGTGTGGCAGCCGGGAATACCACTTCTAGTGACCTGATCTGGGAAATCTGTGCAGAGGTGGTGGTTTGCTGCAGGATCTCTACAGCGACTACTGGCATAGTTTGGCTAAAGGCAGAATTGCAACTCGCAGACTGTTGTAAAACTTGGGGTTTCCTTCACAAGGGTATATATCAGGTTCATGAAACACTAGTCACTGTCATCAATACTCAGCCCTAATTCCTAAAATTAGCCAGGGAATATTTATTTGTTGCTTTTCCCAAGTACACAAGACATTACCTGAAACCAATCCAGGGAACTCGGGGCAATAGACAGACACTTCAGTACTAGACAAACTTTGAAACACAGCGGAAGAACCACAAACAATACCAAAACACAGCACTGAGCCAGAACGGCCGGCCCCCCATAGGAACTTCTTTATTCAGAGTAGAAGCTTTTAGAACAAACCACAGTGCCGGTGCAAACTTGCACCAAATTCTCCACAAAGCATCAGCAAAACTCTTGCTCAACATCAAGATACAAACAGCACCAAAAAGCTTTCCAAAGGCAGTCCCAAAGAGTCTAAAAATCAGTCCAAACACACCCTGCTGCACAGCTAGGACTGCACGGATACTGAACTGTACGGCCAGCGCTAGGAAAAGAGCACCGCCAGATACCTGTATGAGGAGAGAGAGAGAGAGAGAGAGAGAGAGAGAGAACAGAACCAACCGGCTACTTCTGCTGTGTACGGCCAGCGCAAGGAAAAGGAGAGGATTGCTGCCGGCCAGGAGATGAGGGCGCCTGCTGAAGATGATCCCAAGAGGAACACCTCCCCGCTTTTAATAAAGTCAACCAGCTCTACTTTTGGGTGGTGCTTTTCCCTTTGTTCTAAAAGAAGTTGGACTAGCCCAAAAATATCAACTTTATGCTTTTCTCAACTTGTAGCCCAAGTTTCCACTAGGCGCCTCATTCTGTCCACATATGCATGCCCAAAAAGTAATAAGTACTGCCAAACTTTGATTATGTGTGAACCTGTTGACTTATAAACCTTATAAGTCACACCAACAAATAAAATCCCATGTTGCTCATGCTCTGTAGCCATCTTTCAGGCCAAAATTTGCCAATGAATGCTTTAGCTTTCTTGTATGGAAAATCCCCGTTCACACCTTGGTTTTGTTCAGTGTGTGGGCTTGCCCCAAGACACTGATAAAAACTCGTAAAGGAACCTAATGGTGACATCCCCTCTGTATTATAAAGCAGTTGTCCGCAACTGGATAAGGGTGATACCAGTGGAATACTCTTCACACACATACATAAATGGAAGCTGGAAGAAACACCCATTTGCCCAGTTGTATCAATCAGGAAAAATGTTCAAGGATCCAGGATTCTTCCGGAACCTTCCCAAAACATAAATATAAAGTGAAGTCCAAGATAGCTAGTCCTAGGAAAACACACCACGTGAGGCTCCATAAGCCATACATGTACTGCCATGCCAAGCTCAATAGGGCACACATGTACTGTCATGTCACGCGTGACACTCCATAGGCCACACATGCACTGTCATGTCAGGCTACATATGCCATACATGCACTGTCATGTCAGGCTCCATAGGCCATATATGTATTGTCATGTCAAGCTCCATATGCCATACATGTGGTGTCATGTCGCGCTCAATATGCCACACATGCACAATATGATGTAGATGCGAGAGTTGCTCTTGTCACGTCATGAATTCCAAAAATAGACATCAGGGTAAACCTTGTACATGTCATAAGCCATGGCACCAAGGCTAGCTAATCCCTATATACATGCCAAAAATCCATCTTGGCATGTCTTTGGGCTCACACCAAAGTTTTTATTGGGGATCCAACCATTCACATGCACAGAATATGTGTCCACTGACCTCAAGGTTAGGTCTTTCACTAACTCTTGTACAAGCCAAATATTGAAAATTAAGCCACAAGGCTAGATCTTTCACTAGCACTATAAGCAAATAGATGGTGTCCTCACAGGCGTTCCTTTTTCACCACGAGGTCATACAGAATGAACCTCGCTTCATGCGTATATACATCAATCCTCGATGGAAACCTTATGGGTTGTCCATAGTGCTGTCCACATGGCCAGCCATGATAAAAGACATATTCATCAAAAAATTTGATATAAACACTGTCTGAATAGTCATACTTAAGAAAACCGCTGTCCCATATGGGTGTAGGCTCAGAATAGCCTGTAAAAGTGCGAAATACAGCTCATTACCAGCCATTGAATCACTCCAAAAGCTTGATCTCAACACCGATAATAATCCTCGAAGACGATGGCCCGCAGTACACCACTAGCTGGATCAGATAATCATAAGAGAAATCATAAAATTCCTTTCCATAACAAGAAAGTATTTCCATCTCAACATAGTTATAGGCATTGCGGCCATAGTACAAGAAAGTAGAGATCCATTCCAGAAAAACTTAAGACATGGCTGTCTACAACAAGAAATCTTTGCTTTTCTGAAGCACACTCAGAAAAACACACTTGCTCCTTGCACTTTCATAAAAAGCCAAAAATTCGGAGTATATACAAATATTGCTGGAATCAAAAAGTACAACTTACAAATAAGGTAGTACTTAACCAAAAAGGAAGCATAATCATCGGGGGATTCCCAAAAAGCATAGCTCGAGCCATGAAAAAGAATTACCACATGAAAAATATTCAATAATAATAGACGATCTCAGAGCTCTTGAGACTCTCCTTCATACTCATCTGGTTCGAACCCAATGTGCCTTGTTTGAGTTCGTTGCTCAAACTCTTCCTCCAAATCACTCAAAATTATCAATTTTGTGCAAAAAAGTGACTCATGGTCACGGAGTCCACAATATCCACAAACAAGGGAAGATGGTAATTGCTCTCAAGTCTCTTGTGAACTGTGGGGACAAAGAACCTGATCAAGTTAAACCCAACACCGTCTTTAACTCTGCACTTTGGTTTTGTTTTCTTTCGAGGGCCATCCTCAAGGCCAGAAAGAAGATCAAGAGTCCTCTCCAAATCCTCGTGTCTAACCGGAGGTGTCACCAAAGAGAATCTAGATCTCTTCTTTTCGTAGCAGGAGTTTCTGTCTAAACCCTCTGGTTATTGATTCCTATGCTGTAGAGAAGGATGTGGGATGATATGTTGGTTAGTAGGATTAACCTGGATATCCCCGTTCTCCCAAAGATATCTCTAAGCTAGATCTCTTGTGTTTTCTGCATATACTTGAGCAAGATCTCCAAAGATGTCCATAACATCTCAATCTCGAGCCACTTTGCCCTGGAGAAGCCTATTAGCATCATAGTCACATGGGTCGGGGGACAGGAACGGGGAGGGGAGGGGGAAGGGTTTGGGGATGGGGATGGGGATGGGGATGGGGAACGCCTGGAGGTAGGGAATGGGGATGAGGACGAGGACAGGACGCATCTCTAGGCATTCATCTCTTCCCACCAAGACCAACCTGAATCCTTGTTGCTGGTGCTCTTCCTCAACGCCTTGAGGTAGAGAACAGGGACGAGGGGTGGAACAGGGATAGGGTGTGTCACTGGGCATTCACCTCTTCCCACCAAGACCACCTGAACCCTTGCCCCCATCACGAACTGCTGGTGCTCACAAGGAAGAGGCCATTGAAGGCTGACAGAAGCTTAGATGGAGCTTTGGCGCACTCAAGCCTCAAGAACTTGTGCGGTGTGCACACTGCAAAGCAGAGATGGAGGAGAGCTAGTGTGCACAGCAGACATGGAGGAGAGCAAAGATCGTTGAGCAAACTTCAGACTTCAACCTTTCTACGTACCTTTTTTTTAAACATTAAAACTTAAAACCTAAGAGGCAAAGCCTTCCAAAAAGAAAAGATCACGTTTTTTTCTTCATGTCCCCAAACACCCCCGTCCCACAAATTTTAGACGTCCCCTGACACAGGACGGTCGTCCCCTGACACAGGACGGTCGTCCCCTAATGAGGGACGGCACATGGGACATTCCCCCTGTAAAGGGACGCATCTCCACGTGAAAGGGAGGCTCGAACAACGTTCCCTCGTCCCAAAGGCCTAAGACAGGCGTCCCCTGTGACTATGATTAGCATAAGGATCCCATCTATAGAGTGTCAATAAGGCTTGTTTGTCAACCAATTGCTTTGAAAGCTTATCCAATTCCTCACAAAAGAACTATTGATGGCAATCAAGAGTCTTGCAAACATCTGCTCAAAAAGCTTGTATGGATCGTAACCCAACAAAATTGACCTGTCCATGGTATGAATAGCTATCAAACCCGGTTTCCACCAAGTTCTTTTCCTTTCGGCTCTACTAGAAAGGCCAAGCTCTCATACCAATGAAACCAATCAGGGAAACTCATGGCAATAGACAAACATTTCAGTACCAGACACAAACTTTGAAACACAAAGAAAACACCACAAGCAATACCAAAGCACAACACTAAGTTGGAACCGCCAACCCCCCGTAGGTACTTCTTCATTAAGAGTAGAAGCTTTTACAACAAACCAAGGTGCGCATGCAAACTTGCACTGGATTCTCCACAAAGCTTCAGCAAAACTCTTCCTCAACATCAAGATACAAACAACACCAAAAAGCTTTCCAAAGGCAGTCCCAAACAGACGTCCAAACACCGCCTGTTGCACATCCAAGTGTCACCATTTGGCCACCCAATTGGTCCACCCGTGCTTTCTCATCATGTATGTACATTGGATTGGTGCCCATGGCAGTTGTATATGCCGGGGATTGATGCCACTCATGTGATACTGTGGACTTGGCTTTCCGTTGGGACTTGTGCCTCTGTGTACATGCTGCTTGGTAGATTGGTGTTCCATTGGGTCTGGTACTTCGTGTACTTGCCTGGAACACGTCTATTTTGGTGTAGTCTCATGAACGGGGATTGTCCATACCAATGCTGCATTGCATAGCATCTTTATGTGCTTGCTTGCAATTGAAATTGCATGCTGTTTTCATGCTTGCTTGACCAATGTGTAGTTCCGGGTAAGGGGATGCTCGCTCGTGAACCGTGCGTGTGAAACTGTCTGCTAACATGGTTATGTGGCATGTGATAGGTGGTAAGTATTGGTCATAAACCTAGCCTTCGGAGTTAGCACTAATTTATAAGTGAATGTGTACACACTTCATTAAATTTTGGGCGACCAAAACTCACTTATAAATTATGACTAGCCTCGTGTTCACACACACTGATGTCCCGAGGTGGACAAAACCCAATTCCCATCGCCCAGTCCTTATCCCCTTTGTACAAAGGGAGTAACCAGCCATGTGTCCACTCTAGCTTGCTCCACAAAGCACCTGCCTGCCACCTACACAGGACAACTCACCACCTCACTCATCTCTCTCGAGATAGGCGCCTCCTTCATGAGGGCATTTGGGCTGTATTTTCTGCACTTTCTCCTTCCCAACTCCATATCCAAGCTTGCTAAGGTGTTTCTCAAGCTTCCAAGAGTGTTTCCGGGTGCTAATCACTCTCCTACACACTCCCAATGACTGAAATTCAGAAAAACAGCTCTTTATTGCTGTAATTTCTGGTCTTTTTGCTGAAAACCCTAATTTCAGCCCTCCTTTCTCAAATTGAACCATAGGGGAAGCTTTCCCAGGGTTCCCTTCATCCTCTTGAAGACTTTTGTCGCAAAGAAATGCAACAAATCGAAGCACTCGAAAGGACTTCCATTGCGAAGACTTCCGCTGTCATCGACTCTACTTGCGATTGGTAAGCTTTTATGCTTAAATATGGAAGAAAGTGCAGGAGGGAGGAACCGGATTACAAGATCACATACCCTGTGTAATGTTCTCTTGTCCTACGTGCTCTCTTGCATATTGTTGCTACCATGTGTTGGTGGAACAATAGAGAGATAGGTTGTTTTACGCTTCCATGTTTTATAACCATCACATTTTGGTCTCACATACATCTTCCATGTTTCATAACCTTATGTACCTCATTCTCAGATAAGAAGACCCGCTAGAGCCCAGCGAGAGGGCTACCACGCATCTCAAGCTATGAGTGGGCATCTGCCTACTGAGAGGAGACACGCACATGTGGTGGGGTACGCCAGTCTGGTAGAGTGGAGGTACTATTCAAGACACATCTACAGCCCATGATTACCATAGTCCGCAAGGACGTAGAGTTATGCTTTATGTGGGTGAAGTTACAAATCACACTGGAGAGATGTATACACATTGCAGTATTTTACTGCGCACGTAGGAAATTTCAAGTCCCCATATGCTATTCTGGAGGAGGGAGAGCAATTTTATCCTCTCCATGCAGACATCATTGAGTTCTCACGCTTGGGGGAAGTTCTCCTTTTAGGGGACTTCAACACCAGGACCCGGAGCGAGCAGGCATCTGTATATGACCAGGAGGAGCCGACCATGCAGGAGATAGACTCGGAGGAGATTGGCATTCAACGAGCATCACAGGACACAGAGAACATTACCGCATCAGGGAGAGAGTTCCTCGTGCTAGGGACCACACATAGCTTATCCATCTTCAATGGGATGTCCCATTGGCCTTCCTCCGGATCTCTCACATGCTTCCCACATGGCAGAGACTCGAGTAGAGTGGATTACTTAATGGGATCCCCGGCTTTAGCCACATCCATACATACCTTCACCATTCCCACCCGCCCCCTCAGAGCCGACCATGCATATCTCTCCTTCAACCTTCGCTTTTCCCCACCATCCTCACCACCACCACCCATCTCTGACTACACCTAGATTCACTTCCACCATGATGGAGACTCGACTTACTCCAACCGTCTCTACCGGCATCTAACATATGTAGACCCCAATCTCCCACTAGCCCACCTCACCTCTCAGCTCACCACAATCTTACACACCTCTGCCATAGCCGCATTTCCATCCACCAACCAATCTACCGCCAAACCCCCCCACCAGCACCATGCCTCAGAATGATTGTATGACGAGGAATGCCACACAACACGTGAGTGTCTCTTACGCAAGGTTGCAACTGGCCAAATCCGAGAGCGAGATGCTCAAAGGATTAACCAATACACAACCAGACGTAAGAAACGAGCACATGTTAAGGGCCAATACAAGGACTTATATACCTAGATGAATCCAGGAACATGCCCAAATTCACCTTTTAGGAACGTGCATGTTATATACTCATGGTAGTTAACCCACAAGACTATATAACTATCAACTCCATCATGCATAGTATGGACTAGATACTACGACATCCCCACTAACGTCATCAGTGCCCAATAGTGGGTGTAGAACTCTGTATCAAGATATGCTCTCACACACGCACTCCACACACACACACACACACACACACACACACACACACACACACGAGCATATATTCACACAAAGGCCTTCGTATTGAGTTTCTGTTAAACCTCCAAAGATGCAGGGCATCGTACTAATACCAATACAAGGACTTGTACCAATCTCTCAAAGGTGTCAACTGTACTGAAAGCTATAAGAAAATCCAAGAGAAATGTCCACCCACACCCATCACATCTCCATCCATATGGCAAACATATGCACAATCCCTATCCAAAGTACCAAATCAGCTCCCCATCCCACCACCATCACATCCACCTTCTTCACATCTGACATGGTAGTCCGAGCCATCCAAAGACTCAATAACGGTAGATCACAAGAACACAAGCGCCTCTTGGCAAAGCACATCTCCCATGCAGGGGAGACTCTGACACCCCTCGTGGCCCATATGTTCAACTGGGCTCTTTCAGAAGGCTTCCCGCCCACCAGGACAGCCCATATCATCACACCCATCCATAAAGCTGGAGATCCCATGGACCCCAACAACTACAAGACTACTATGATTGGCCACACACTAGTTAGTACTTGATCTTCAGCTCAACACACTAGCAGAGAGACATGCGCACAGAGCATAGGGCAGGTAGGCTTCCGCAGGTCATTCTCTACTTTGGATCACATCTTCACCCTCCAAGCCATCATAGAAGAGGCCAGATCACGACACCAACAGGTTTATTGTTGCTTTGTGGATTTCTGCAAAGCATTTGATACAGTGCCTCTAGGCAGACTACTGCAGAGACTCCACGATTTGGGGGTACCATCAGACATGATTTGGGGGATCATGGGACTATAAGAGTCGGTCATAGGGCGGGTGAGATGCCCAGGAGGATTATCAAAGGAGATCTCCAACACCATTGGAGTGAAGCAAGGATGCCCACTGTCTCTCACTCTCTTTGGCCTCTACATTGACGAGATTTCGGCCTTCGTTGATAGAGGAGGGGGAGGAGGTGTATCACTAGCACACATCGTTGTTTCCATACTACTTTATGCTAATGACATTGTGCTTATTGTAGGCTCTTCAATAGCATCTTGACACATTACAGGACTTTTGTGCACAGTGGGGTCTCGCAGTAAACCTTGGGAAAACCAAGATTCTGTTCTTCAACACATCTCCTCTTTTCACATCTCGACTGAGTTTCACCTACATGGGCAGCCCAATGGAGATTGCATACTCTCGTGTACTTGAGTCACTTTTCCAGGACTGGTCTTCTCGATGAGCCATGCTACACAGGCTAGACTGATACAAGGGTATGCATCTCTTGCTCTCATGGAGAGAACGCTTCTAGGCCCACTTCCAAGAGCCGAGGACCAAGATGAGGCTATTTGACACCTTGGACACTCCGGCATTGATGTATGGAGCACACTTATGGGCACCTGATCTTACAGCAGTCAAATGGCCGTGTGGCAGAAGACAATGTCTTGCTACTCCTGGAGTGCCTTCCAACTCTCACATCTGAATCCAACGGCCCAACCGTGCAGTGTAAGCAAAAAAGCGGGTGCCAGGCGTCTCCTCACTATCCTCTGGATCATGCCATGTTCACTCTCCCGAGTCCCACTAGAGACTCGTGAAAGGCCGGCCCTCCCATATCCATAACCACCAGAGTCTCTCTTTGACCACCTTGGCCGGTGGAGGGTCGATGTACCACTCATGTCCATGAAAACCAATCACCCTCACCCTCTACAAGGTGCATCTCCTAAAATCCTCTAAAGGGGTCTTGGCTCTCTCCAGTCTACCATGAAGCCCGATAGAGAAGGTGAGTAAGGCGGAGCTCTCATTTGCAACTTAAACTGCCAAGGGTATACGTGCTTGGTAAATTGTCATATCTCTGACTATACACAAGTCGAGGAACACCATGGAAGGGTAGGTATAGACCCTGGTGTGTGTTCCAGGCATGGTTTCGCACATGTGGAAGAACTCTATGGAAGGATTGAGATCCTCGTGTGAGCTCTTGGCATGATTTGTTACATGTGGAAGGACCCCATGGAAGGATTGAGATCCTGGTGTGAGCTCCTACACATGTCGAGGAACACCATGGAAGGGTAGGTATAGACCCTGGTGTGTGTTCCAGGCATGGTTTAGCACATGTGGAAGAACTCTATGGAAGGATTGAGATCCTGGTGTGAGCTCTTGGCATGATTTGTTACATGTGGAAGGACCCCATGGAAGGATTGAGATCCTGGTGTGAGCTCCTGGCATGATTTGTTACATGTGGAAGGACCCCATGGAAGGATTGATATATTGGTGTGAGTTAATGGCATGGCTCAGTACATGTGGAAGAGCTTCATGGAAGGGTAGATACCTTGGTGAGGATTCCTGGCATGCGGATGAAGTCTCATTGTCAAATCCCCACGGATCCCCTCGTGATCGATCTTGGTTCGAAACTCGAATCCTGCAAACAAACGAACAAACAAACAAGCAAGGGGGTGCAGGCCTGACTCACCTCCCAACCATGACAGCCGTGGGCGAGCCCACAGTCTTGGTTGTCCCCACCGAGCCATGAGCTGAGCTAACTAGGATGACATACCGACCAATCTCCTCCTCGCGACGTCCCATACCGCCACGAAGCTGCCCTCGCGGGCCTCGAGATTGCTACCGGCCTCGGCTGCATAAAGCAGGTGTACGTCTGCACTAGATCCAGGCTCCAAGACCATAGAGCTCTCACAAACTCGCGAGACTCTATAGTACAATAACTAACCTTGGCCACCCTTTTATAGGCTCTTGGCCGGTCATCGGGCGTCCACACTTGGCCGCTCGCCCGTCCATACTTGGGTGCCCGCCCGTTAGTATTTCCCTAACTCAGCTCGTCAATCAACCTACCTAGTTCCAAGCTTCCCCAAGCCTCGAAACTAGTCTTGCATGCGTATAGCACACGGTAGATAGACATTGTGCACATGACATACTCCCCTTCCTCTAAGAGCTCACTCCTGAGCTCTCTAAAAAGCCAGGGTAATCTCTCTGAAGAGTAGTCAATGTCTCCCATGTAGCGTCCTCCTCAACACGATCCTTCCACTTGATCTTGTATTCCGTGATAAGCGTATTACGCAATCTTCGTTCACGAAATCCAAGAATCTTTTCAGGTTCGTGCGGAACAAATGTCATGTCCTCGACATCTATAATTTCTTGAGGAGTAGCTAACTGATCTGCTCCACCCAATACTTCCTTAAGTCTACTGACATGAAATACAGGATGAACTTTCACGTGAGAAGGCAAATCCAATTCATATGCAACTGAACCAATCCGTCGTGTAATACGAAATGGTCCACAGTATCTAGGGGATAATTTCGGAGATCTACCTGTCCGTAAAGTCTCGGAATCTTTCGGAACTCACAAATACACCATCGTTCCTTCAGAGAACTCTCTAGGTGAACGATGTCTATTAGAATAAAACCTGTCTCGGTCTTGAGCACTTCTAATAGATTCCTTTGCAACTTGTAACATTTCCTGTATATCTTGCAAAAAATCACGTGCTGCATCATGCTAAAGTCCTGAGAATCCTACTGTAACAGGTGATCTTGGTTGAAAACTATACTTAAGCATGAAAGGACTAAACCCTGTACTCGTATGCTTAGTACTGTTATATGCAAATTCTAACATAGGAAGATAATCCTCCCATGAACTCTGTCTTTTGGATACATATGCTCGAAGCATATCCTCCAAAATTTGATTCACTCTTTCAGTCTGGCCATCAGATTGAGAATGATCTGAGGAACTCAAATTCAAAGTTGTTTCCAACTTCTCAAAAACAAGTTTCCAAAAATCACTTGTAAACTTAGAGTCGGGCGTCGTGACACTCCTTAAGAATCTTGGACCTAATGTCTGAGATCTGTGGTACACAAATTTTGTCATTACGGAATAGCAAACCATTCCGAATCATCAACTGACCTCCTGCAACCTGAATAGTAGACTGCTCAGTCATCGAGTCTTGGTCAATCAATGAGCTCCCGTCCTGGATCTTCTGCCAAAATGGACCAAAATAACTATCAGTCCTGCAAAGCCCTCTCAATGACTGAAATAAGTCAGTAGAAATCTCGGTGAATGACAAAGTATTCACCTCTCTAATCCGACTAAGCGCATCTGCAATACTATTCATGGACCCTTTCCGATAACGGATCTCAAAATCAAAATCTTGCATTAACTCTGCCGCCCAACGAGCTTTCCTTCCTCTCAAATCATCCGCATCACACACATACTTGATTGACTGATGATAAGTCAATACCACAAACTTGGAGCCATATAAATAATGTCTCCAAACCTTGAGAGTATGAATCACAGCATAAAGCTCCTTCTCAAGGGTTAGCCAACGAGATTGAGTGTCGTCTAGCTTTTTACTTTCAAAAGCAACGGGTCTACCATCTTGAAATAAAGCAGCCCCGATAGCATAGTCACTGGCATCAGTTTCAAGAACATAAGACCGACTAGGATCAAGCAATGCTAAGATAGGTGCTTCCTTGACTTTATCTTTCAAAAGTCTGAAGGCCATATCCAAATCGTTATTCCAAGTGATAGGCTGATTTGACTTACGTCCACGACCTTTCAATAAGTCGGTCATCGGTAGTGTGAGCTGAGAGTACTCCCGTACAGATTTCCGAAGAAAAACAACAAAACCGAGGAAGGAACGAAGTTGTTTCACTGTTCGTGGTATAGGCCAGTCCAAAACCTTCTGAACTCGGTCATAGTTAATGCTCAATCCATCTCTAGTGATCTTGTGTCCCAAGTAAATGATGTCGGTCATAAAGAACTTACATTTACTCAACTTAGCATATAATCGATTCTGTCTTAAAATAGATAAGACAATCGTGAGGTGTCTGACATGATCCTCAAGAGTACGACTATAAATCAAAATATCATCCAGGAACACCACCACAAATTTTCCCAAATGTTCACGAAAAAGATCGTTCATCCTTTGCTGGAAAGTAGCTGGAGCATTGGTTAACCCAAAAGGTAATACGAGAAACTCGTAATGGCCATACCTAGTCCGAAAGGCGGTTCTTTCGACATGCCTTTCATGAATACGTATCTGGTGATAGCCAGTACGTAAATCTATCTTCGTGAAATATTTCGTTCCTGCTAACCGGTCAATCAGGTCATCTGATCTAGGGAGAGGATAACGGTTCTTAATGGTCAGCTTGTTCAATCTCTTGTAATCTATAGAAAAAATATGACTAGACCAATCTATCTGGACATCAAGAGTCTTAAACCACTCAATCCCTAATAACAAGTCTACATTTTCCAGATGCATAACATAGCATTCCAGAGTATCTTTGTAGTCCTGAATCTGGATTGGAAGTATCTCCACCTTGCGATCCCAAACTTGCCTTCCCGCAGGTAGGCGTACCTCATAGGTATGGTCGCTGAGTGTCATATCAAGACTCAATTTCTGCACAAGTTTGTAGTTAACAAAGTCATGCGAACTGCCAGGGTCTAAAAGAATGTGAATTTTATGGCCACACTTCCCCATAAACTCGGAGATCATCATGCATGCCAAATACCTTAGAATTGAACAGACAATCAGAACAAGTACTAGGACGAGAAAGTACAGGAATTGACGTACCTGTCAAAGACAACTGGTTAGCTGCCTTTGGCTTGGGTCCTGCGTTTGACTTGGTACCCTTTTGCTTTGGGCACTCGTTACACGTGTCCTTTTTCTTCGCAGATAAAACAACGTCCTTCCTTCTTGAGCTTTAAAGCCCTAAGGAGTCGTTTCTTTTTCGCTGGTGTCGAACTGGAATTCTTCAAAGGTTGGTCCGAAGACTTGCCTTCAGTCGTGTTAGCCATAGGTGCGGAGAACTTTCTTTTATGCTTGTTCCCCTGCTCGGTAACGGGTTTCGACTTGGAAGAGACCATCGTATCATCATAGATACGAGCTGAATGAATGGCCTCGTCCAATGTTTTACATTTGTTATTTTTTACCTGTAATCGGTATGAGTCTGGTAAACCAGCTACGAAAAACCCCAAAAGAGTAGTGGGATCCATCTTTGTAGCTTTCATCTGCAAGTCACGAAACTTCTGGAGGTAGACCTCATAAGTGAGGTGCTGCGAGGTCATGGTCAAAGCTGAAAACCGTACAACAACATCATAGTCATCCTCTTTCTTGAGGAATTCTTTCTTGAAGATATCTTCAAATTGTGCCCAAGTCGTTGGCTTAGGATTGAGTTCCTTCCACCAAAGCAAAGCTTTGCCGGACAGGAAACCTGCTGCTAACTGTATCTTCTTTCCATCATCATATGGATGAAACTCAAAGTGAACTTGCCACTTATGTAGCCACGTGTCCACGATCTCCTTGGTTCGCTGCTTTTGCTCGCCTCCGAACGGTTCTGGAGTAATATTGGGGCCCAAAGCTGAAGCCAAGATATCCATACCCGAAAAAGTAGAGAGGGTAGTGGTCAATAGAGCGATGGAGTTCTGCAAAGCTTGCATCTGGGCTGCGATTTGTGCCTGACATTCCGTCGCAGAAGCTTCGAGAGCTACTTTGAACTCTTGGAAATCTGATTTTGACACAAAATCGTCAAAAAGATCGGCATCGGTACCTTCCGTAGCCGGCAAGCCTTCGCATTCCACAAGGGGCTCCAACTCTGATTCTTGGGTCGACATCGTGAAGAGAGTACGTGGAGAGAAAATTCGATCTTTGCACAACAAAAGTGCGAGCGAACTTGAGAGCTTGAGAGCTTGGAAACTTGAGAACTTGAGAGATGTGTGGCAAGAAGCCCACTTGAGGGGGTTTATAAAGGTTTCCCAAAAGCCAAAAAATCTCCAAAAGCTAGGCTTAGCTTTTGCTTTGCTTTTGTGTTTTTTTTTCTTGAATATATATATATATATATATATATATATATATATATATAGAAACCTTAGAGGAGGGTTCTTTTAAACTCCAAAAAAAAAACCGAAAGCTAAAAAAACGTAAGCTTTCCTTAGTTTTTTTTTTTTCCTTTCCCCCTGGATTCGCCCGTCGGTGAGCTGCCGGCGCATGCTTTTCCTCCGGCGGATGCTGACGTCAAGTGCTGCACTGCCGTCGTCAATTGCTGCCGGAGCACTCCTTGCTACCGGCGCCTGAGTGCGTCGCACGCGTAGCTATCGGCCGGTGCTGCCTGTAGGCCAGCCGTGTTAGCCTGGGCGCCTGCGCTAGCCTGGCCAAGGCGCCTACGTGGGCCTGGCTGCTGTCATGTGCATCACAGATGCCATGGACATTCTCAGGGCTAGATCCAGAAGAGGCAAACAGATAAAGACCATGAACCAGTAGAAGATAGGTAGAACCAGAATGTAGGAGCTTCAAGTGTAGCATCTGAGGTGAGCATGGAGCAGGACAAGTGGGATCATGGAGGGAAGCAGACGGCTGAAGCACATGAATCCAGACAAGGGCTGTCGGCTGCAAGAAAGAGGATGTTGGTTGCCAGAATAGCTGTCGGCTGAAGTCAGCAGAGTGGACAGAGCAGGCGCATCAAGAACATGGATAAGATCCAGTCGGGCTGCATTAAAGGGACTTTAATGAACTTGTAACTGGCCGACCAGCAGTCGGCTAGTTCACCATTTATTCCAAGGGGCTATAAATAGCCCCCCTTGCTCAATGTCTTATTCATTCAATCCCACTAGGGGTTTGGATCCTTAGAGGTCCCATAGGGGACAGATTTTAGGGTTAACCACCTTTTCAAGAAGGCAGCCAAGGGCTGCAGATATGTACCCTTTTTGTACCATAGTATATACTGAATTTCCAGCACTTCTCACTCTCTCTCTCTCTACTCTCTCTCTACCTACGTTTTTGCATCAGATGGTGCGTTTTTGCATCAGAAGGTTTCCAAGAGTGTTTAGGGCTGAAAGAAGACTACCCAGAGCTTCCGCGCGTTACATTGGTATCAGAGCATCAGGCTCAGCAAAGCTAAACGCTGAATCAGTCCCAGATGATGGTGTACAGGTCCAAGGTACAAGAAAGTACACGGATTCAAAGCCCAAGGCGAGGAGCACAGAAGCGGGAAGAACTCCCAGGAGGTTTGTTGGTGGTGTTCCACAGTGCCAGATGGGGATGGCAGTTCCGTGAGCCAGATAGGTTCTCAGGTAACGGTCCCAAGGGAGGTTGATCCTCCAAGGGTGATGTGAGAGTGCCAGACTCAGTTCCAGGAATGAAGACCAAGACGGTGTTCAAAGTCAGGGCAGGAATGAATGGTGGACTAGAGGAAAACCAGATGCATAGATCTTCATCAGAGACAGTGGTTTGGAGAACAGGCCGGGTTTTCAGAGAAAAAGGTTTGCCAGGGATGGACGATGACAGAGGGACTTCGAGATAGGATTGGGATGATGACAGTCATCCAAGAGCAGGTTGAATTCCCGTCATCAAGTTTAGCAGAGGGGGATGTCATGTGCATCACAGATGCCATGGACATTCTCAGGGCTAGATCCAGAAGAGGCAAACAGATAAAGACCATGAACCAGTAGAAGATAGGTAGAACCAGAATGTAGGAGCTTCAAGTGTAGCATCTGAGGTGAGCATGGAGCAGGACAAGTGGGATCATTGAGGGAAGCAGACGGCTGAAGCACATGAATCCAGACAAGGGCTGTCGGCTGCAAGAAAGAGGATGTTGGTTGCCAGAATAGCTGTCGGCTGAAGTCAGCAGAGTGGACAGCAGCAGGCGCATCAAGAACATGGATAAGATCCAGTCGGGCTGCATTAAAGGGACTTTAATGAACTTGTAACTGGCCGACCAGCAGTCGGCCAGTTCACCATTTATTCCAAGGGGCTATAAATAGCCCCCCTTGCTCAATGTCTTATTCATTCAATCCCACTAGGGGTTTGGATCCTTAGAGGTCCCATAGGGGACAGATTTTAGGGTTAACCACCTTTTCAAGAAGGCAGCCAAGGGCTGCAGATATGTACCCTTTTTGTACCATAGAATATACTGAATTTTCCATCACTTCTCTCTCTCTCTCTCTCTACTCTCTCTCTATATCTGCGTTTTTGCATCAGATGGTTTTCCAAGAGTGTTTAGGGCTGAAAGAAGACTCTCAGAGCTTCCGAGTGCACAGATGCCCATGGACAAGTTCCTCAGCTAGTCCAGAAAAGGCAGCCAGTAAAAGATCAATAGAACTAGGTTTTAGGAAGCTATTGTGACGCGCGGAAGCTCTGGGTAGTCTTCTTTCAGCCCTAAACACTCTTGGAAACCTTCTGATGCAAAAACGCACCATCTGATGCAAAAACGCAGGTAGAGAGAGAGTAGAGAGAGAGAGAGAGTGAGAAGTGCTGGAAATTCAGTATATACTATGGTACAAAAAGGGTACATATCTGCATCCATGGGCTGCCTTACATAAAAGGTGGAACACACCCAAAATCCTCCACTATTGGAACCCACTCCCTAGTGGAGTGAATGGTTAACACAATGAGCAAATGCGCCTTTTTATAGGCCTTGGGACCATTGTAGACCTGGCCGACTGCTGGTCGGCCAGCAATCGTGGAGGAAAAGCCATACAACCTTGCGTTATACTGATCTGGACCAGCCGCCTCTGATCTAGTCCAGCCGCCTTGAACTGGTCCAGTCGCCCACCTTTGCAAGCAGCCGACAGCTCCACCTTTTCCTTCCATGCCTCTGCTACAAGTCCACACTGGCCTCTGCTACCCCAGATGCTCCTAAAACCTAGTTCTATTGATCTTTTACTGGCTGCCTTTTCTGGACTAGCTGAGGAACTTGTCCATGGGCATCTGTGCACTCGGAAGCTCTGAGAGTCTTCTTTCAGCCCTAAACACTCTTGGAAACCTAGTCATGTGCATCACAAATGCCATGGACATTCTCAGGGCTAGATCCAGAAGAGGCAAACAGATAATGACCATGAACCAGTAGAAGATAGGTAGAACCAGAATGTAGGAGCTTCAGGTGTAGCATCTGAGGTGAGCATGGAGCAGGACAAGTGGGATCATGGAGGGAAGCAGACGGCTGAAGCACATGAATCCAGACAAGGGCTGTCGGCTGCAAGAAAGAGGATTTTGGTTGCCAGAATAGCTGTCGGCTGAAGTCAGCAGAGTGGACAGCAGCAGGCGCATCAAGAACATGGATAAGATCCAGTCGGGCTGCATTAAAGGGACTTTAATGAACTTGTAACTGGCCGACTAGCAGTCGGCCAGTTCACCATTTATTCCAAGGGGCTATAAATAGCCCCCCTTGCTCAATGTCTTATTCATTCAATCCCACTAGGGGTTTGGATCCTTAGAGGTCCCATAGGGGACAGATTTTAGGGTTAACCACCTTTTCAAGAAGGCAGCCAAGGGCTGCAGATATGTACCCTTTTTGTACCATAGTATATACTGAATTTCCAGCACTTCTCACTCTCTCTCTCTCTACTCTCTCTCTACCTGCGTTTTTGCATCAGATGGTGCGTTTTTGCATCAGAAGGTTTCCAAGAGTGTTTAGGGCTGAAAGAAGACTACCCAGAGCTTCCGCGCGTTACAGCTGCCTGGCCGCCTGGCTTGGCAGGCCTGGCCGCCTAGCTTGGCAGGCCTGGCCGCCTGGCTACACAGGCACATGCGCCTTCCTGCCAGCCGCCGATAGCCAACCAGCGCCTCCCGCTAGCGCACAAACCTGCGCGCTAAAAAGCGATCCAGCACTTCTCTCGCTCTCTCTCTCGTTCAACGAAAAAGCATCGTGCTTTTCTGTCTTCTGCTTCTCACCCGACTTGCTCATGCATATGACTGCACAAACGACTCTCCTCTTTTTTGCAAAGCAATCAACCCTTCTTAGACCACCATCTCCCATCAACATGGGTCTCTTTGATGAAGAAAAAACACATACTAAATCTGAAAACTGCAATATGCACAGAAAAAACAGCAAGCTTTTTTAACACATACCGTTCTTCGACCTCATCTTCTCTACCTACCGACTTGCTCGTTCACGAGGTATGCTCTGATACCACTGTCAAATCCCCACGGATCCCCTCGTGATCGATCTTGGTTCGAAACTCGAATCCTACAAACAAACGAACAAACAAACAAGCAAGGGGGTGCAGGCCTGACTCACCTCCCAACCATGACAGCCGTGGGCGAGCCCAGTCTTGGTTGTCCCCACCGAGCCACGAGCTGAGCTAACTAGGATGACGTACCGACCAATCTCCTCCTCGCGACGTCCCATACCGCCACGAAGCTGCCCTCGCGGGCCCCGAGATTGCTGCCGGCCTCGGCTGCATAAAGCAGGTGCACGTCTGCACTAGATCCAGGCTCCAAGACCATAGAGCTCTCACAAACTCGCGAGACTCTCTATAATACAATAACTAACCTTGGCCACCCTTTTATAGGCTCTTGGCCGGTCATCGGGCATCCACACTTGGCCGCCCGCCCGTCCATACTTGGGTGGGTGCCCGCCCGTTAGTATTTCCCTAACTCAGCTCGAATCCAGAAAATTATGCATAAAGCATTTGTGTGTGTTTGACATGCATGAATGACTTGCCTTAGCTGCCTAGACAATGCCTGGTATTTCTGCTTGTGATTGTCCATGGGCTCTGAGGACACCTAGAAACCCTGTGGACACGCGTGTGCACACTTGTGTGGGACTGAGGCGGTGGTCTTGTGTGTTTTGCAAGTGGTAAGTGACCCTAAACTCAATTTACAGCTTATATTTTATTATACTAAAGTTTACGAGTGCAAGTGTTCACATACTCCCTAATTTGGGCGGAGGAATTATAAAGTGTTCACATACACTTAAGTTTGGGCGGACAGTTTATAAAGTGTTCACATAAAGTGGACCAGTTTTAAATGAAACTTGGCCATTACTCAAAGTGGGCAGCCCATCTTGCAATAATAGCTCCACGAGTTGCTATTCTAGGAGGGAGAAGCCAAAAGCAACTAGGCACCCCCTTTCCAACTGTTTTTGGAGTGGAACACTCTTAAGGTTTGAAGACAGGTGTTAGTTTGGCATGCAAAACAGCTCTCAAGGGCTGGTCGGCTCCTTCCACGGCTGATATGTAGCTGATTACTTGCCACCATAGCTGCTACAAACAGAAGCGATTCTTCTCTCTCTCTCTCTCTCTCTCTCTCTCTCTCTCTCTCTCTCTCTCTCTCTCTCTCAGGTCTCCACACACACTCGTTATACCTTTACGAGGGAGACGGACACCGTATACACGGATGAGATATACAGACGCCTATGTGCCGAGGAGCCGGGACGGCCATTAGATGAGCTCACTCAGATATTGATAGAGACGCTTCATGCTGCAGCATCAGAGGCATATCCCCATAGTCAGCCTACACAGAGACGATCTGGGAACATGCCCCAGAACAGTTGGTATGATGAGGAGTGCAGAGAGATGAGGATCAGATTACAGAGAGAGGTGCTCATGGGTGTTACCACTCACAGACAGTCACGGATTACCTTCCGGCACCTAGTGCGACGGAAGAAGAGAGCTTATCTTGCTCAGTTAGAGAGGGATTTGTACCAGTTATTTATGAGTCAGGACTCAGGCGAGGCATGGAGACTATTCCATGAGCATTCACCATCACCAGCCATTACCTCCACAGAGATTTGGGGTGAGTATGCAGCATCCCTGTACATGCCAGACCCATCGGAGCCATGCCCAGAGACGTGCTTTCTTTACTGCTGAGATGGTAAGGAAAGCTATTGACAGGATGAGGACTGGGAGAGCATATGATCATGATGGTTTGGTAGCAGAGCACTTTATTCATGCCAGAGATATGCTTGCAGAGCTTATTGCTATGATGTTTAACCGAGCCATGTGTGAGGGTTTTCCTGAGACTTGGAATATGTCCACGATTGTGCCTATCTTCAAATCAGGGGATCCCATGCTTCCTGGGAATTACCGTACCATCATGATTGGTCACACATTGGCTAGATTATATGCATCTGTTCTTGAGCAGGAGTTGAGTAGATGGGCAGAGAGAGAGGGCATACGTGCATCAGGGCAGGCAGGGTTCAGGAGAGGTTTCTCCACTCTTGACCATATCTTGACACTCAGAACTATTATTGAGGAGGGCAGATTATATGGCAGGAGGATTTATTGTTGCTTTGTGGATTTCCGCAAAGCTTTTGACACAGTACCGAGAGCCAGGCTGATGCGCAGACTACAGGAGATGGGAGTGCCCACAGAGCTGATTTGGGGAATCATGGCTTTATACAGGACAGTTGTGGGGCAGGTACGTACTACCCAGGGTATATCTGAGATGGTTCACTCCACTATTGGGGTGAAACAGGGCTGCCCCCTTTCCCCCACCTTATTTGGGATGTATGTGGATGAGGTTTCGGACTATGTAGAGCGGGAGGGTGACAGAGGAGCACAGCTAGCAGGGACATGGATTCCGCTGTTATTGTATGCTGATGATATTGTGCTGATCTCAGATTCTCCAGAGGAGATGCAGCGTCATTTGGATGCATTGCACATGTTTGCAGAGGACAGTGGATTGTCTGTTAACCTTGGTAAAACCAAGGTGATGGTGTTTAACACCACAGCACAGTGGGTCAGGAGGTCAATGCCCACCTTTACATATGGTCAGGAGACAGTGGAGTATACAGATGCATATACTTACCTTGGTGTGGTTTTTAGTGGCCCACTATTTTCCTTGAGGAGAGCAGCGGAGACCAGATTGACCAGAGCTTATGCAGCATTGGGGAGACTAGAGAGGATGTGTTCGCAGGTTCAGTTTCAGGAACCTCGAACAAAGCTCTGGCTCTTTGACACTTTGGTCACTTCAGCCATGCTGTATGGAGTGGAGATATGGGGACCCTCAGTGGATCACCACAGCCGAGCTGGTAGCACTGATGGATGGAGACGTATGGAGAGGCCCTTGGTTTCTATGATTTCCCGGATGATTAGGGCCAAGGCCTCCGTACCACATGATATTATCCGTGCAGAGATGGCTGCCCTCCCATTGGTAGTAGAGGCACTCACTCGATCAGTCTCCTTTATACATAGGACTTGGGCTCTCCCTAGAGACAGATATGCTCGCTTAGCCCTGGAGTCTTCACGACAGTTGGCATCACAGGGAGACGGATCATGTTGGTATGCACAGATGACAGATTGGTTCCAACTGCATGGCTTTAGTATGGACAGGCTACCTCCATTTCAGTACTCCCTGGATGCACCCTCCCTCTCTCTCACACGGGCAGAGATTACCAGGCTTATCAGACAGGACTTGACTCAGCTGGACACTAGGAGGACATGGATACAGCCGACACACGAGCTTGGTACGAAGATGGCTTTCTATAGAGATCATCTTCTCCAGCTCACGGAGGATGGGTTTGTGATTAGACCCAGCTACATGGATACTCATCTTTCTCATGGGGTACAGTGTGCTATTGGTCAGATGCGCACATCCTCACACCAGCTAGAGATTGAGACTGGCAGATTCAGAGGAGTACCAGCTGAGGCCAGGATTTGTCACCTGTGCCAGATGGAGCCAGAGACAGAGTTACATTACATATGTCACTGTCCAGTATATTATGAGATACGAGGCCGTTTCCACTGCCTGTTCAGAGAGGACTTTGGACCACTTTCTAGAGTCATGAGATACCAGGATCAGAGATGCCTTGGATTGTACTTGCTGGAGCTGCGTAGACATAGAGAGGGTCTCCTGAGAGGGAGGGGATCAGAAAGGGAGAGACACCTACAGAGGCAGATTACAGACTTCTTTCGACCAGAGATTGTGCAGTCAGGTCAGCAGGCATTGCAGCTAGCCCCAGAGTACAGCCGCACCAGAGGTACACTGATTGATCAGGCTATAGAGCTGGGGCGGTCCAGGCGCCCCAAGATGAGAGGCCCATCTCGACACCGGCGGAGACTACAACAGAGGATCAGGACCATACTAGCACGGCATGGGAGACGTCCAGTCAGAGTACTCACCATGGAGGATATTGAGGAGATCCGCCAGCGTCCGATGCGGCACATATTATGAGATGGAGGCACCTCCATAGTGTACCCCTCCGTCCCACATGATATTGTATCCCCTCACTATATTCCACTCACCTCCATAGCGTACCCCCCCCCCTCACTATATTCACACGCTATAAGGGTTTCTGTTTACCTTCCATTTCCAGTTTCATTTTCTAGGTGCCTGTAGTATCATCTTTATTTTTCATTTTCTGGGTTTTTTTATCCAGACATTGTATCAGATCCACCATGATGTAACTTTTGGTCTCATAGGTCATTATGGCCTTTTGAAGACGTTAATATAACATTACATTTCATTTCATTTTCATTTCATTTCTCTCTCAGCAGGCGACTACTTATGGCTCCTCTACAGGGCTGGTCGACTACTGTACAGCAGATTTCAGGGCTGCATTTGATGCTCCATATTTGAAGATGCTTGGATTGTCTTTGCATCATGCCAAATTATGTTAATATAATGGGTGATGCCATTTCAAATATCAATACATTTGGTGCACCTTGATGTATGCTCGCAGATTCCTATGTTATTGTGTCGTGCAATAAAAAGCACAATTTTTGTATTTTTTAAGCCTATGGCCTATTTTGGTAATTGAATTCTTTATGGGTCCCATTAGCCTAGCCGTTCACTGAGGGAACCTAGGAGTGCTTCATTATAGTGCCCACTTATCACTTCAGGAAGTGATTAACCCACTTCACTTTATAAAGTGGGTTGAAGCGAAAGCTACGCAAAATGCTCATACATGATCTATTGTCAAGTTCCTGTATGAGAACATTTTGGTTTTGTGTACGCATTCTATAAATGAAGTGGTGGAATTCTTGCTTAAAGAGTTCCTTGTTGTCCACCAAAAAGTTGACAAACAACAGGGCAACCCTCTCACCTCTTGGGGCAACCTGTACAGCATGGTTGTGGGCTGAAAACAGTGCTGTTCAGTCCAATCAGTAAGGTTCTTCGCAACAAATTCGAAGGCAAACAGTATCTAAACCTTCCTGAAGCCTGTGGCTCTAAGGGTGGAACCTTCGGGTGGCCAGAGCTGGGGTTTTCATGGCTGGTTATTCGGGACAGCACTACTGCTAGAGAGTGTGATCACGTACTAGAGTATGGTTGTGCCTGAGGGACTCTTGGAAGGCTGAGATTGAGGTCTCACGCATTTGTTGTATTTGTTTTCATCATATTCTAGATGTATCTAGTACCAATCTATGGAGTGTTTACTCTCTGGCACCCATTCTCTTGTACTAGAACACTTTGTTGGTAATAAAAGGGGGGGGGGGGGCGTGCGCCAGGGGGCAACTTCAGCCCCTAGTGCTGTGTCTTGTGCAGGTTTCTCATATTGTTGTTTCAGTGGTTACAAAGCATGATTATGTATTGTCAGATGCTTATGTATTATGCCATGATGCTATGTATGAGAAGATTTTCTGTGTACACGCTTCCGTATTTGTGACATTGGTATCAGAGCCAGGCTACTCCTCACTAGAACCCTCTGAGTCTATCCACTCAACCTCTGTAACAAGAGTTGCCAAATGCTGAAAAGAAGCATCCTCTGGAAAGATCGGCACCGCAAGATGTAAAGACTTTGTAGAAAAGATGGGATCCATCTACTCAAACTCCATACCATGAGTTGCTCAATGCTACTCGATCGTGGCGCTTGTGGAGAGGAGGTGGCGATGGATGCATCTACCATATCCCTCAGCAGCAGCCGCCCATACCACAGCCACAGGAGTCCCGCCTTACCACCTCTACTTTCTTTACCGCCTCGATGGTAGAGAGAGCTATCCACCGGTTACAGCATGGGAGATCGGCTGACCACACAGGTATACAAAGTGAGCATCTTATTTATGCAGCTGACACACTAGGACCCTTTGTTGCTCACCTCCTTAATAGGGCACTAGTGGAGGGCCTACCAGCTGAGTGGACTATGCACACCATCGTGACTCTCCACAAAGCGGGAGACATGCTAGACCCCAGCAACTACAGGACTATCATGATTGGTCATACATTGGCCAAACTTTATGACGCAGTGCTCGAGGCAGAGTTGAGCTCATATGCAGAGAAGGAGGGAATGTGAGCACCAGGGCAGGCTGGATTCCGACAAGCTTTCTCCGCTATTGACCATATTTCACTCACTCTGAGATGTCTGATTGACCAAGCTAGGGTGCGGGAGAAGAGATTATACTACTGCTTTGTGGATTTCCGCAAAGCATTTGACACGGTGCCACGAGAGAGACTCTTCCAGCACCTACAGCCATTGGGGATCCCATCAGAGATGGTTTGGGGCATCTATGCTTTATATGAGCAGGTCCTCGGGCGCATACGATGCCTCGGGGGGCTATCTAATGTTATTGCTAGCACCATAGGTGTGAAGCAAGGATGCCCACTCTCTCCTACACTATTTGGGCTATACATTGATGAGGTGGCTGACTTCATCGGTCACGGTGGTGGGGACGAGGTAGACATCTCAGGTACCACATTCCACATTATGCTATATGCAGATGATATTATTCTGCTCTGTGAGTCGCGGATGGGACTACAGCACCATCTCCATGCACTCGATGACTTCTGCACATGGAGGGGGCTTACAGTGAACCTTGGGAAAACCAAGGCCATGATTTTCCACACCTCAGGGCCAGTTCGACGAGACAGGCCATCTTCACATTAGTAGGAGTACAGGTAGAGGTGGAAGACTTATATGTGTACATGGGGATTACATTTACGACTCCGCCAGGAAGATTAACTATGGCACAGGCAGCCAAGGATAGACTCACACGAGGGTATGCAGCTCTGGCCATGCTAGAGAGACAGTGTCACCAGGCACACTTCAAGAGCCCCGCACGAAGGGGTGGTTGTTTGACACACTAGTCACCCCTACTTTGATGTATGCTGTAGCAGTATGGGCACCTGGGCTCGCCACCTCCACATGGTCTCGGATAGAGAGGCCTCAGATTCTCATGCTCTCACGGATGATCCGCAGCAAACCCTCCGTCCCACATGACATTGTCCGGACGGAGTTTGCTGCACGTCCTATGCTAGTAGAGGCTCTATTCCAAACGATCTACTTCATACAGAGGATAAGAGATATGCCATCGGATCGACTCTCACATAGAGCTTTTGAGGCATCTAGGCAGCTCGCAGAGAGTGGAGACAGGAGATCATGGTATTCACAAATGATACAGTGGCTCACTCAGCATGGTCTCGACATAGATCACCTACCACCTTTCCAGTATGATATACATGCACCACACATCCAGCTCTCTCACAGTGAGAGGAACAGAGTCCTTCGGTAGGATTTATAGCAGCGATACACTCAAGAGACTTGGATTACACCCAGTCAGCCTCTACCGCCGAAGATGCTATACTACAGAGATCAGTTTATGCGTATCTCAGCGGATGGATTCATACAGAGACCTGGATACATGGATGTGTACATGCCTCACAGTGTCCGAGTGGCGATTGGCCAGCTCAGAGTGTCATCACACCAGCTTGAGAATGAGGCAGGTAGGGCAGCACGGATCCCTAAAGCAAAGAGGATATGCAGACTATGCCATGAGGAGGTTGAGAGTGAGGAACATTATGTATGCAGATGCAGAGCATATAGTGTTATCAGAGAGAGATACACCACCATCTTCAGTGTACATCCCTCACTCCGCCAGATCATGGAGTCCGCAGACCATCGCAGATTTGGCCAGTTCTTGTTGTTAGAGACAAAGCGCCACAGAGAGACACTGATACGGACTCATACCATAGGGAGAGGTGGGCGACAGCTCTAGCTCACTGATTTCTTCCACAGATCTATCCCAGTGCCTACCCTGACACAGGAGGGAGTTACATTTCAGCGCGCTGCGGACCTCCGAGCCAGACGGAGACTGAGAGCACCAGGCTACCAGACTACATCAGAGGGAGATCACAGAGATACGGGCTCGACATCAGCACGATATCCAGGAGCGGCTAGCTCACTCACATTCACACCGGAGATCATGCTCTGAGGTATTTTTGCCTTGCCATCGCCTATGTATCACATATTACACCCCCATTATGGTACTGGTTGGAGCTAGACGAGGTTGAGGGTGAGGAACATTATGTATGCAGATGCAGAGCATAAAGTGTTATTAGAGAGAGATACACCACCATCTTCAGTGTACATCCCTCACTCTACCAGATCATGGAGTCTGTAGACCAGCGCAAATTTGGCCAGTTCTTGTTAGAGACAACGCCACAGAGAGACACTGATACGGACTCATACCATAGGGAGAGGTGGGCGACAGCTCGAGCTCACTGATTTCTTCCAGAGATCTATCCCAGTGCCTACCCTGACACAGGAGGGAGTTACACTTCAGCGCGCTGCGGACCTCCGAGCCAGACGGAGACCGAGAGCACCAGGCTACCAGACTACATTAGAGGGAGATCACAGAGATACGGGCTCGACATCAGCACGATATCCAGGAGCGGCTAGCTCACTCACACTCACACCCGGAGATCGTGCTCCGAGGTATTTTTGCCTTGCCATCGCCTATGTATCACATATTACACCCCCATTATGGTACTGGTTGGAGCTAGACAGATCTGCATTGCATTCTTGTATACCCTACGCATATAGGTTGCATACTGAGCCTCTAGCAGTAGTGCTCCATCCATCACACCCCCCCACTAGCTCAGTACTTTCATAGTTTATTTCATGTTCATAGGGCGAGTTCGGCCTCTAGTAGACGTTAATACAGCTTTCTTTCTCTCTCTCTCAAGGCTCAAGCCTCAACTTTCAAGGCTCAAGCTCAAGAGTAAAGGCTCAAGCGGAAGAAGGGAAAGTGGAAACACAAGAGAGAGTGAGAGGGAGAGATGGAGAGGAAACACAGGTGAAAACCTACTCTCAACATCATCATCCAAGAATACATGTCCCGAGCAAGAGGGGAGAAGACCTCGTATGTGAGGGACTGCAGCAAACAGTGCTAAGCAAGCAGTAAGTAATGAGGGAGGCATGCGAGCTATATATATGCCCATATGAAGGCAGCCGACTGGTGAGAAACAACCTCCACGACTGGGAAAATACCCAAGACCATAAAATGGGGAATAAATATGGATAAAATATATGTGAGGGGTGACCAACCCCTCAAGCTAACATGGTCAGCCCTAGAGGCTATAATAGGACACCAAACAAGAAGCCAACAAGAAGGAGATGATGTCACACCCCCTCTCAGCACCGGATACTGAGTGAACTCCAAGAAGCCAGAGACGCCGTCCTCGATCAAACATGAAAGAATGCAGAAACAGGTACCAAGAAAGCTCCACAAGCAATCTCCTCAGCAACTCAACTACAAAAGCAACAGAACAAGCTGCCAGGTATACCACTCCTCTGAAAGAAAACAACCAAGTAGGTTGCGACGTGATGCT
Organism: Cibotium barometz; assembly: GCF_041138505.1. Lineage (NCBI taxonomy): Eukaryota > Viridiplantae > Streptophyta > Polypodiopsida > Cyatheales > Cibotiaceae > Cibotium > Cibotium barometz. Next base: position 31,722,311 of record NC_141081.1, on the reverse strand, counting down.
CCAAATAATGGTTCCAAACTCAAGTGTAAGGACACTCCCCGAAGTCGAATGTCGTGTATCCAGCCTAGAGGAGGTATAAAAAACCTCATAACCAACCAAGATCAGATCCTGTAGATAATCAATCTTGGGAGAAACAAACTGCTTCTCACTGGAATCCTCAAAAAAAATAAAGTCAATTTGCTCCAACTCTATACCAAGAGTAGCCAAATGCTGTACAAAAGCATCCTCTGAAAAGATCGGCATCGCAATATGTAAAGACTCTGTAGAAAAGATGGGGTCCATCTGCTCAAACTCCATACCATGAGTTGCCCAATGCTGTACATAAGTACACGCCACTGAGGTAGGCATCGCAAGATGAAAGGACTCCACATTCCCCTCTGAAAAAGGATGTCGTCAGACTGGTACAAGCCCAACCTAATTCTGATCAAAATCCAAAAAACTCTGGAAGTACCACTGTGCCCCAGGCACGGTTAGCAACCACAGATCCAAAACATCCCACTGAGATGCAGAGATAGACTCCTCACAATGAGGAAGGGAAGTAGGAATATAAACTGCAATGGTAACAAAGTCCTCAAAAGCATCATTGAGAGCAGAAGACTGTTCCATAAGTAGAATCAGATCCCAAGAATCAGCAATAAATAAATGATCCATGTGAAAGGATCACACCTCAGAGGGCAAAACACCCTTCTGGTTCTGGAAACACTGCAAAGAACACAGGTTCGAACAAAATAAACTCTGCTCAAGATCTTTGAAAAGATCACTGCTCTCCTCCAAAATCTGTAAACTTCTATCACAGAAGAAAGTCTCCACATAAACAAAACAGCTCCCGAAACTGATCCTCAAATGAAGTAGCTGGAGATAGGCCCCCTCTGAGTGTAGAAAACTCCTATGGGAAGCAAAATGCAGCCAAAGCACTGCTATCCAGCAAAAAATAGCACTCCACCGCCAACAAAAGGCAAGGAACATGGAGAAACCGGGAAACCGTGTAGGCCAGGAACAAAACACAGGTATAGATGCTCCAAAATCAGCAAAACGGTGACTGAAATCAGAAATTCAGAATCCTCCTCAAGTACCAAACTGCCTCCAAAGCCACAATCCAAACAATAACCCCCCTGTGCAAGTGATCTGTATCCACTGGAGAAGAAAATGCAGCCAAACAAGCGCTACAAACCTGAAAATTCAGGTTAACCAGTGTCCACACCTCCTATGAGGAAAAACGCTGAAGAGAAGGTACCTTCGGGTCCAACAGATGAAGCCCAGAGTGAAGGTAGAGCTACCAGCAAGATCGGTTCAAAAAAACGCAACAACCATGGCTGCAAATCTGAAAATGCAGAGGTAAAAGGGGCTGTAGAACGGGCTGAATCTGGAAACGCAGAAGAAAGAGGTACACCCAAGCCTCAAATCAGCAAATCAGCATCAGAAACCTGTAGGAGAAGAAAACGCAGCAAATATGCTGTTGATGGCCTGTACAAAACAAGCGACCAGCACTACAGGGGGGGGTATGAATGCTGTGAACTGCTGCAAACTGCTGTAGACAGCCACCTGTAGAAAAACGCAGCACACTAGGTGCTGCTCTCCTGAAAACAGTGCAAAAAACAGGTGTGAAGGAAGTCTCAAAAGGTCAAACCGGGTATGGATGACCACGGTCTGCTGAGAGAAAAAAGCTGGAAGAGGCAGGCGACCAGCAGCAGCTTCTGAGAAAAAAAAGCGAGACCCCTTGGCTGTTCGCCCCTTGGTGCCTCCTTCAGCTCACCTTCAAGAGAGAGAGAGAGAGAGACCCACGCTGACTGCTTCCACATATGCAGCCGCCTGGCGTAGAGAGCCTCCCATCTGAAACTCGTGTGGCTGCCTGCGTTTTTAAAACATTGGCTTTTGGTGTTTTTGAGAAAAACGCATCGTTTCTTTAAAGAGGGCGAAGGGTGGCGAGCCGTGAGGGGGTGGCCGTGTGCTAGTTCCATGTGGAGATCGTCGGATGGTCTTCACGGGCGCATCCTTGGAGTGCAGCTGCCGCTGAGCGCTACCGTTGTTGGGCGCTGCTACACATAGGGCCACCAAGTGGCGGGTGAGGCTGTTGCGCAGGAGCCACAGGCGACTGCTGCTGCTGCTGCCACTGCTAAGGTGCTACTGCTGCTGCGCATGAGGTGCCGTTGCCGCTGCCGCCATCTGTTGCTGCTGCTATCACCACCGGGAACTGCTGCCACCACCGCCGAGTGCTACTGCTGGAAGCGAGTGCTGCTACCGTTGGGCGCTGACAGGGTGCTGATGTGCATGGTCTACAAGCAGGGCGCTACTGCACCTAGGTTCCAGGCAGGTGCTGTTATGCATGGGCAGTAAGGCAGGTGATCAAGTGGTTGAGCATGGGTTACTACCGGTAAAAAGCGATCAGGCGACTATATCTAAGGGCTACTGTCAGCAATGGGCAGCTAAGTAGGCGTCAGGCAGGAGTTTCTCTGCAGACAGTTGTGCTTTTCAAAGTAAAATAATATTATTATTTTTTTAAGCATCAAAGGTTTAAAAACCTTATAACTTTTAAAATTCCTTTTTGTCCCCTTTCACACTTGGACTGGCCACCAACATGGGTTTTCTTTTCACATTCAACTGATGCCTGTCCACACTGTGCATCCCGTGCCCGTGCCCTTGCCCACCTGCTTGTTGTCCAGAGGGAAAAACACAGGGTCGTAACACATGGTCAGCCCTAGAGGCTATAATAGGACACCAAACACGAAGCCAGCAAGAAGGAGATGATGTCTAACAACAATGAGGTCCGGAGGAAAGGACAAGCATGAGGCTTTTGCCTTATATACCGGTGAGAAACCTACCGGTAATTCAGGGTCATGGAAATGGACGTGTAACTTTTGCGGGAAGGGTTACACAAGTAGCGTCACAAGGCTCCTTGCACATGTGTCCAAGCTTGGTGGGGAAGTGGTGTCATGCAAGGAGATTCCCCAAGAAATTGCGGATGGTATAGTGAAGAAGTACTTGCTCATCCGTAATCAAGGCGAAGGTGGACGTGGGGGAGGTTTCGTGTCCGATACCTCCGCACCCGTGACTCCTTCGCCCATCCCATCCGGCTCCGGCTCTGCCTTGGGTTCCAACTTCCAATCAAAGAGGCCAAGGGAGGAGAGCTCTCCGGTAATGAGGCAAACCGCCCATCGATGCAAACATTAACAACCTCACCTATGTGAAGGCGAAGATGAAAGCTGCGAATGAGGAGATTGCACGCATGGTGATAGACTACAATCTCTCCTTCCATGTGCTCAAGGTTCCACAATGGCACAAAATGGTGAAGGCCATTGCGGAGGTGGGGCCATCCCATGGTGAATGGCATGGTATCACCTACCATGAGATGCGCACCACCGCGCTTGATGACGAGAGGCAAAGGATCAACGACAAACTCACACCCGTGCGGGTAGGATGAGCAAAGTATGATTGCTTTATCCTCTCTGATGAATGGAGTGATTGGAAGAAGAGAGGTTGTGAAGTTCTTCACTTAGAAGGTAAAGGTGCTCGCTATGTTTTGCGAGCAAAGCGACTTGGAGCTTAAGAAGCCCTCTTCCACACGGTTTGTCTACATGTGACTTCTCTTGGAGCGGCTATACAATGTGCAGCCGAAGCTCCAGATGACTGTGGTCTCTGTCACGACCCTGTGTTTTTCTCTGGACAAGATGCAGATGTGCACGGGGACATGGTGGACAGTGTGAATGGCATCAGGTTGGAGTCAAAAAGAGAGCCCATGTGTGGACAACCCCATGTGTGAAAGGGGGCAAAGAGATTTTAGCTTAAAAGGTTTAAAAAACCTTTGAAATTATTAAAAAGCCCTTCATTAAAGAAAAACGTGGCCCTTATGCTATTTTGGGGGCCACGTGTGCTTTTTGGGGAAAAGGAGGGTTGGCAGGAAAAAGAGGCGCATGTGCTTTTTGGGGGTGGCTGCGTAGAACTGGACTGCATGCTGGCTGCGCACAAGGGATTGCTTGCAGGTCTGTACGACTGTACGGACAGGACAGAAAACAGGCGCATACAGGCTGCTGTGCGTGGAGAGTTTTCTGAAAAAGAGGCGCATACAGGCAGGGGCTGCAGGGCTGTGTTTCTTGCAGGCGGCTGCAGGACTGCAGGCGGCTGCAGGACTGCAGGCGCACAGAACTGGGTGTGCCCTCTCTCTTTCCCATGCCAACAAGTGGGCTGGACTGCAGATTGGCTGGCTGGCTGCGCTGCTGTGTCCATACAGGCTGAGTTGGACACAAAGGCATGAACTGCAGGACCAAGTCGGCAGCGTGGAGGAGAGGACAGTTGGGCAGTGGCTGAACTGAGCGTGGGACTCTCCCCCCTTCCTAGTGAAAAGCTGTGCAGGTAAACAGGGCATGAGAGGCTCTCTTGGAAAGAGGGGACTGCAGGAGAAACAAGGGCGTACATGTGGGGACAGCCAGTACCGCTTTTTCTCTCTCTCTCTTTCTTTCTCTCTCTCTCCCTCTGCTGAAGAGTAGACAAGGGCTGGATATTCATGAACATAGACATCATGTCGATGGCGTTCAACTGATGGAACTTTCAGCTTCTCTTTGCTTTGGATTCAGGACTGTTTTGGGACAATTTATGGGCTGTTTTGTTTGGCTACAAATTCAGCTAAGTGCTTGGGTTTTTGGCTGCAAGTACAGGTCATTTGGTTATGTTTCTTGGCATGGCAGTGATGCAAGCTCGCATGGCTGCGTGCTCATGGAGCAGATTGTTTTCTTCCTGCTAGAAAGGAACAGTGGGACCTATAGTATGGGAATCTCTATGTTGCCAGATGTTTCATGAGGGAACAGGTAACTAGATGTATGGAAACAGGACAGAAGTTTCAAAGGGAAACAGGCCTAAGGGTTTCATGTGGAAACAGGTCGTAGGTTTCTCGAGGAAACATGTTTTTGGGTTTCTCCAGGAGATAGGTCACATGCAGGCAAAGGGTACAGGAATGGACACATGTTTGGTACAGCCTTGCTACTGACAAGACAGGGGACAGGGAATCCATGACAGAGATGGATAGTACCCTTGGAAGGTAGAGAGGGTTTGTACAGGTGTGTCGACTGTATGTTATGCTGTGCTGTGATACTCTTCTGAGAGACAGTTTGGGAGTCTGTGTTGTGATGCAGAAGCACTGGATGTGTCAGGGTGTGATGCTGTTCATAGTGTGAGAGGCTATGGATGGTTGTGGCAGCCTTGATCATGGGAGAAAGCTTCGGTATGCAGACTCAATGTGAGAGAGTCTTTCGATGTGAACATTGGCTGGACTTGTTTGTGGATTCCGAGTGGACAAGAAGCCAGATGCAGGTTCTTTGCAGGCTTCAGGAGTTCTACTGTGACGGCTGAGTTCCCAGCCTTATATTGTAATCAAAGCTCTTATAATCAATTAAAGAAATACCGCAAGGGGCGCCACTGCGATTTGGGGCCAATCGGTGTCCGTGTACTGTTTGCAGGAGCACTCTAGCTCCCCCTATTTGTTTTCCTTTTCTAGGTCCTCAATGGTGTTGAAGTGTTTTATGTGCAAATGTTTGTTCCACCGCCCTTTGGTTTCTGAAGGCCGGTTTACAAGGTTCCGTTTGCTGGGACACATCGTCGACTTTCTCAAGGAGGCGAGTCCGTGGTTGCTTTGGTCGGGACAATCGCCAACTTTCCTAAAGGGGCGAGCTCGTGGTTGTCTCATGAGAGTCACATCAAAAGCTTCAACATGAGGAAAGTGAAAAGAAAGTGCAGGACACAGTACAGGATTTTGTATCCTTGCCTATATGAGGTGAAGAGCAAGAGCTGAAGATGAAGCTCAGGAGAAAAGACACCAAGAACAAGAAGTAGTCGGCCAGGAACAAGAAGCAGTTGAAGTGTTATGGTGCAGGAGATGCGTTGAAGGCTATGGCTTTCGACAGTTTGTCACCGGTGGTATCTTCACGGAGGCTTCATGGGTTCGGAAGACAGTTTCTTTCTATGTTCAGCAGTGGTGATCTACTATGCTTCATCGAGGACTTGTGCTTATCACTTGGGTGGAGTGCAAGCAGGTTTTGGGTGCCTGAGGATGTATCAGATGAAGCTCAGATGGAAGTGGAGGAACTTGACGAGGTTCTTATTCCCGAGCATATACTGGCACATAAGGAAAGAAAGGTACAGGGTAAGGTTTCCCGTCGCTATCCTGTGAAGTTCAAGAGCTGTTCACTGATGGATACGAAGTGGATGGAGGAGGTTCACTGATGGATGCGAAGTGGATGGAGGAGGGTGACTTAGCAGATTCACCTCAGGAGTTGCAGCTTTATCATGATGCCTATGAGTTGGAGTTGACTCTTGTTACGGCTCATTCAGGTTCAGCAGAGCATAGGTCTGGAGCATTGCCTGATGCTCAAGAGGGGGGTAGCACCTCCGCTCCCTTGTTGTTACAGACAGGCTCATTTGTCATCTAGGAGTCGCTTGGTGACATCTTTGTATTCACCCGAAGGTACTGAGGCTGACAGTACATCTGCTTATGGGACTTCTATGATCTTGTGTTCTAGACACATGAGATGGTATGGTTGAGTATGGTTCACAGTCGCGCGCACCTGGAACTCTAACTGCAACTATGGATAACTCTATGGATGGCATAAGTCTTGCGAGCAGTCCTAGAGTTGGTTTGGTTCATGGAAATATGGATCGAACTCTATTTGTGCATGTATGCATACACTTTTTGTGGTAGAGGTATTTTTGTATTCTGGTGCCATTGGATCCTGGTACCATTGAGAATACATTGGGAAATACTCTGCATTGTGTCATGTGCTGCATGTATGTTGGTATGATACATCAAGTGCTTTATTATGTCATGGATGCACCACTGGGTGGAACTCCTGCGGGATGACCATGAAACATATGTGGGAAAGTACTTACTGGATGTAGTGTTTGGATGCATTGAATGCTTTCATATGCTCATGTTTTACCATCAGTCATGGGTCCTGCGGGATGCCCATGGGCGTAAGGCTTGCGAGCAGCCCTTAGACTGTTTCTTTAGAGTAGGTAGAGCATTTTGAGGAGCATATTGTTTGCGAATGCATGTGTGTCATGCATATGTGTGCCATATGTAGAATGATGCATGGTTTTGTTTTTGGCTAACACCGTTAACGTGTTTCCATTTGGTTTTAGACTTTTGCTATAGGTTCTGAAGGAACAAGCAAGAGGACAGTGTGGCTTATTGTGCAGGATGATTGTTCTATCATCCAGATGCATTGGAAGGCCATCGTTTTTGTCATATGGGGTATCTTTGCTCATAAGATGGTTTACTATGCCATTGAGTGCAATCGAGGACGCTTGCCATTTTTCAAGAGGGGGGTATGTCACGACCCTCTGTTTTTCTCTGGACAAGATGCAGATGTGCACGGGGACATGGTGGACAGTGTGAATGGCATCAGGTTGGAGTCAAAAAGAGAGCCCATGTGTGGACAACCCCATGTGTGAAAGGGGGCAAAGAGATTTTAGCTTAAAAGGTTTAAAAAACCTTTGAAATTATTAAAAAGCCCTTCATTAAAGAAAAACGTGGCCCTTATGCTATTTTGGGGGCCACGTGTGCTTTTTGGGGAAAAGGAGGGTTGGCATGAAAAAGAGGCGCATGTGCTTTTTGGGGGTGGCTGCGTAGAACTGGACTGCATGCTGGCTGCGCACAGGGGATTGCTTGCAGGTCTGTACGACTGTACGGACAGCTGTACGGACAGGACAGAAAACAGGCGCATACAGGCTGTTGTGCGTGGAGAGTTTTCTGAAAAAGAGGCGCATACAGGCAGGGGCTGCAGGGCTGTGTTTCTTGCAGGCGGCTGCAGGACTGCAGGCGCACAGAACTGGGTGTGCCCTCTCTCTTTCCCATGCCAACAAGTGGGCTGGACTGTAGATTGGCTGGCTGGCTGCGCTGCTGTCCATACAGGCTGAGTTGGACACAAAGGCATGAACTGCAGGACCAAGTCGGCAGCGTGGAGGAGAGGACAGTTGGGCAGTGGCTGAACTGAGCGTGGGACTCTCCCCCCTTCCTAGTGAAAAGCTGTGCAGGTAAACAGGGCATGAGAGGCTCTCTTGGAAAGAGGGGACTGCAGGAGAAACAAGGGCGTACATGTGGGGACAGCCAGTACCGCTTTTTCTCTCTCTCTCTTTCTTTCTCTCTCTCTCCCTCTGCTGAAGAGTAGACAAGGGCTGGATATTCATGAACATAGACATCATGTTGATGGCGTTCAACTGATGGAACTTTCAGCTTCTCTTTGCTTTGGATTCAGGACTGTTTTGGGACAGTTTATGGGCTGTTTTGTTTGGCTACAAATTCAGCTAAGTGCTTGGGTTTTTGGCTGCAAGTACATGTCATTTGGTTATGTTTCTTGGCATGGGAGTGATACAAGCTCGCATGGCTGCGTGCTCATGGAGCAGATTGTTTTCTTCCTGCTAGAAAGGAACAGTGGGACCTATAGTATGGGAATCTCTATGTTGCCAGATGTTTCATGAGGGAACAGGTAACTAGATGTATGGAAACAGGACAGAAGTTTCAAAGGGAAACAGGCCTAAGGGTTTCATGTGGAAACAGGTCGTAGGTTTCTCGAGGAAACATGTTTTTGGGTTTCTCCAGGAGATAGGTCACATGCAGGCAAAGGGTACAGGAATGGACACATGTTTGGTACAGCCTAGCTACTGACAAGACAGGGGACAGGGAATCCATGACAGAGATGGATAGTACCCTTGGAAGGTAGAGAGGGTTTGTACAGGTGTGTCGACTGTATGTTATGCTGTGCTGTGATACTCTTTTGAGAGACAGTTTGGGAGTCTGTGTTGTGATGCAGAAGCACTGGATGTGTCAGGGTGTGATGCTGTTCATAGTGTGAGAGGCTATGGATGGTTGTGGCAGCCTTGATCATGGGAGAAAGCTTCTGTATGCAGACTCAATGTGAGAGAGTCTTTCGATGTGAACATTGGCTGGACTTGTTTGTGGATGCCGAGTGGACAAGAAGCCAGATGCAGGTTCTTTGCAGGCTTCAGGAGTTCTACTGTGACGGCTGAGTTCCCAGCCTTATATTGTAATCAAAGCTCTTATAATCAATTAAAGAAATACCGCAAGGGGCGCCACTGCGATTTGGGGCCAATCGGTGCCCGTGTACTATTTGCAGGAGCACTCTAGCTCCCCCTATTTGTTTTCCTTTTCTAGGTCCTCAATGGTGTTGAAGTGTTTTATGTGCAAATGTTTGTTCCCCCGCCCTTTGGTTTCTGAAGGCCGGTTTACAGTCTCCCCGGATTTCGTCGCATGGCTAAGAGAGGAGTTGGTGACTAGTGCGGATGAGGCCCGAGCCGTTCAACGGCTATGCATGAGAGAGTCCTTTTGGCGCGAAATGCGTGCCATTGTCATTGCGGTGACTCCCTTGTATAGAGTTTTGCGCATGGCCGTCATGGAGGGCTCCACATTGGGGCTACTCACCCACTTCATGCGACAGGCTCTAGTGGAGATTCGTGTGACCACCATGCTTGATGAGGAGGACCCCGACATTCCTATGGAGGGAATTAGGTAAACCCATGTCCCATGTTTTCAAATCTCGTTTTCACATTTCTTTCTCGTTCCTTGAAGACTTAATCTTAAAGTGAAATTTTTGCATTCTAGGGATCCCACCGAGCCTCCACCCACTCCGCGACATGACTCGATCGTGGCGTTTGTGGAGAGGAGGTGGCGATGGATGCACTAACGACGTGGGTATCGCCAGATGAAAGGACTCCGCATCCCCCTCTGAAAAATGATGTCGTTGGATTGGTACTAGCCCAACCTGATTCTGATCCAAATCCAAAAAACTCTACAAGTACCACTGTGCCCTAGGCACGATTAACAACCACAGATCCAAAGCATCCCACCGGGTCCAAAAAACCATCCTCCAAGTCAACAAACCTGCACACCGCATCAAATTGGCAGGGAAAGGGGCATCCTCATAAGCATCACAAAGAGAGGCAGAGGTAGACTCCTCACAATGAAGAAGGCAAGCAAGAATATAAACTGCAGTGGTAACAAAGTCCTCAAAAGCATCACTAAGAGCAAAAGACTATTCCATAAGTAAACACCCTCCTTTCTCTGCAAACACTACAAAGAACACAGGCTCGGACAAAATAAACTATGCTCATGATCTCTAGAAAGATCACTACTCTCCTCCAAAATCTATAAACTCCTGTCACAAAAGAAAGTCTCTAGAGATACAAAACAGCTCCCAAAACTAATCTTGAAGTGAAGTAGCTGGAGATGGGCCCCCTCTGAGTGTAGAAAACTCCTTTGGGAAGCAAAATGCTGCCAAAACATTGCTGTCTAGCAAAAAAAAGCACTCCACCGCCAACAGAAGCCAAGGAACATGAAGAAACCGCATAATTGTGTAGGCCAGGAACAAAACACAGGTATAGATGCTCCAAAATCAGCAAAACGCTGACTGAAATCAGAAATTCAATGTCCTCCTCAAGTACCAAACTACCTACAAAGCCACAATCCAAACAAAACCCCCTCTACAAGTGATATGTGTCCACTAGAGAAGAAAACGCAGCCAGCCAGAGGACTGCAAACCTGAGAATTCAGACCAACCACGTTCCACACCGCATATGAGGAAAAACGTTGAAGAGAAGGAACCTTCGGGTCCAACGGAAGAAGCCCGGGTGAAGGTAGAGCTACCAGCAAGAAATCAGACCAGAAAAACGCAACAACTATGGCTGCAAATCTGAAAACGCGGAGGTATTCGGGGACAGTAGATAGGGAAGATTCTGGAAAACACAGAAGAGATAGGTACCAGATCAGTAAACAGTATCAGAAAACCTGTGGGAGAAAAAAACGCAGCACATAGCTGTCTTGCACAAAACAGGCTGCCAGCACTACGCGGGGGGGGGGGGGGGGGGGGGGGGGGGGGGGCGCTGCTGAATACTAAAGACTTGCTGCAAAACCACCTGTAGAAAAAAACGCAGCACTCCAAGGTGTTGTTGCCCTGAAAACAGAGCAACCAACAGGTGTATAAGGGATCTCGGGGGTCAAACCGGCAATGGAAGACCACGGGCTGTAGTGGAGAAGAGCCGAGAAGTGACCAGCCAACCAGCAGCAAATCTAAGAAGAAAAACGCAGGAGGAAGAGGAGGGAGCATCCAACGCTGCATATCACAGGCACTCTGATACCATGATAGAATGCACAGCAGAAGATGGAAAGGGGAAACACAAGAGAGAGTGAGAGAGAGAGAGGGAGAGGAAACACAGGTATAGACTTGCTCTCAATATCATCAACCAAGAATACAAGTCCCGAGCAAGAGGGGAGAAGGCCTTGTATGTAAGGGACTGCACCAAACAATGCTAAGCAATGAATATGAGAGAGGGTAGAGCCGACTATATATATGCCCATGTAGAGGCAACTGACTAGGTCTACACGACTAGGATAAATCCTCCACGACTAGGATAAATATCCAAGACTCCATAAAATGGGAATAAAATATTGAAAAAAATATGTGAGGGGTGACCAACCCCTCTAGCTAACATGGTCAGCCCTAAAGGCTACAATAGGACACCAAACAGGAAGCCAGCAGCAAGGGGATGATGTGTCACCAGCCTGGACATTTCCAAGTATGAAAGGGGCCTGGTGGACTCCAAGATGTCTAAATATTTGGAAAGTACAAGCTTTAGGAATGGGGGATTATACTGGAATACAAAGGACCACACTCCTAAAATTTAGGAGAGTTGCTAGTTTTGGCCCGACTCCGATGGAAATTCTGTTCGCGTCATTACATCTTGAATTGAGCAGATACCAAGAGTTGGCAAAGTGCCTTTGACAGAATGTCTACCAGTTGGGATATTTTTAGAGGTAAAGATTATGGGAGAACCCATTTCTTAGATTGGGACATGTGGCAAGAAAGTGGATCAAAGTGAGACAAGTGACCTCACACTTGTCACTCCAGCTATTGTGTGGCTCTCCACTTGTCATCATAGCCTCTTCTCGTTCCATTTTCACTCATGGGGGCCCCAAATCTATATATTGGAGTCCTCGCTCTTCATTAATGGAGGCTCTCTTGCTACACACTAGCCTTTACCACCGTTACAAGCTGCCCTAATGATGGCTACTCTCTCTCTTGAAGGCTGCCCATGAAGAATACCGGCTGTTGGAGACTGTTTTCGAGGCTTCCATTGCGAAGAAATACTGAAGGCAAGGGTATTTAATCATTTATTATGATTTCTAGCCATTGTACTTGTTGTACCAGCCCTTGTACCTACTGTACCAACCACTGTACTGGCTGTACCAATCCTTGTACTTGTTGTACCTATTGTACCAACCATTATACCAATTGTACCAACTTTTGTACTTGTTGTACCAACCACTGTACCTTTTGTACCAATCATTGTCCCTGTTGTACCAACATTTTTACTTGTTGTACCTATTGTACCAGCTGAATGGAGCATTGTACTTGCTGTACCAGCTCTATTGCATGAAGACCCGTGGTTTTGGGGGAAGAATCAATACCCACACGGAGGTATATGGATTATATTGTTGGTTCGGCATTTCTACAACCTGTGTTCCGGCTTGGTAGCCTCGTGTTGGGCTGTGTTATGGCATTTGTATATGGATAATCCGGCATCTCCCGTGGGGAGAGTAAGGCCCTCAAAGCTTGTACATGATATTATTCTCCTTCGGTAATAAAATACTCCAAGGGGAGGGGGGGGGGGGGTCGGCCCATTCCGGCCTCTATGTGGTGTCACATGTGCAAGCTCCATTTTCAGCATTTGTGGATATTTTGTCCAACTTTTATGTTTTATGCAAAGTGATGATAGATATGTGTTAAGGTTGTGGCTATGTTTAAATGTTTTAATATGCTTTGATGGTATCGACCAATGTGTCAAAGGCCCTAGTCCCCCGGGCACCGCGAGTTTCATTGGTATCAGAGCATAGGCTTCCTTGGAAGCGGAGGCTTCCTTCTATCAATAAGGAAGAGAAAAGATCTCAAGTGGGGACCACACTTACCATCATTGCTATTAAGCATGGCCAGCCACTTCAAAGCCTATGAAGCAAGAGCATGAGCAATAGACAGCTTGGTCTAAGGATTCATGAATTCACAAAATTTATCTTGGAAGTATGGAGTTGGCTTTATGTGCACACGTTTAGCACTTTTTCCATATGGATATTGTGGATTATATTATCAAGCTTACAGGCAAGCTATATGGAGATATATCTCAGGATATCTTAAGGATATGGTGACGAGATATTTCTTTTGGCTTGAATATATGGCTTGAAGCTTAAAGTTACGGACAACTTTTAAGAAGTTGGGGAGGATGTCACCAGCCTGGACATTTCCCAATATGAAAGAGGTCTGGTGGACTCCAGGATGTCTAAATATTTGGAAAGTACAAGCTTTGGGAATGGGAGATTATCCTGGAATAAATGGTGACATGCATAAATGGTGTCTCCATTTATGCATGTCACCGAGGCGGAAAGGAAGAGAAGGTTTCAATCGAGATTACAACCCGTGTACAAAGCACAACTACAAATGTATCCTGGTCACATCTTACACCAACTAATAACAGCCGCCACTGCCACCGAGCAATTGGAACTCAAGTTGAGTCGATCCAATAAGACTAAACCCTCATTTCAAGGCAAAGAGAGGACTGTCCAAAACCTGCAAAATAATGGACAGCCACCTAAAAAGGGCCTAAACCAAGATTAAAATAGTCCAAAGGCTGAAAATAAGTCTACCAAGAAGCGTCCCTTCAAAGTGAGAAACTAGGGTCTCACTCCGGAGCAAAAAAAGTAATATATGAGCTAGGGAAAATGCTTTACTTGTGGTAGCACTAAGCATATTGCAAATGCATGCCCAAACAAGAAAAAGCATGATAATGCGAATGCATCAAAGCCCAATGTGCATATGGTTCCGGATGTGGAGGGCAACACTTCACATGATAGCAAAGACAGGGTTGTATGTAAAGCTTGGGGACAGCTTAAGAATCAGCCCGCTTTGTTCTATTTGATGATTGTGCAACTAAGAACTTTATATCTACACAGATGGCAGTTGTTTTGGGTATTGAAGTGGAGAACATGGGTCCACAAATTGAAGCAGGGACTGCCTTTGTTGGTAAAGAAGTGCAGGTTATGCCTATTATTGGCAAGTTGCGCATACACATTCAAGGCTATGTGGATCATAAGAACTTTCTTGTAGTGCCTTTGAATGGCTGTGATGTATTGCTTGGAAAGCCTTGGCACACACACATTGATCCGTGCAAGGCTTACAAGACCAACAGGATCACCTTCATGCATAAAGGCCGAGAGCATGTGATTAATGCTCGTGAAGAAGGTGATACCATTCCCCTTGTATCCCATGTGCAAATTAAGAAAGTAATGAAAAAGAGTGTTTTTGCGTACTTGATATTTATATGGGATCATGTTGAAGAAAATAATGTGCTTGTAAACACTCTTAGTAATGATAGCTTGAAATTCTTACAAGACTACAATGATTGTTTTGCTGATGAGTTACCAAATGAATTGCCACCCATACGACCGGAAGATCATCGCATTGATCTTGTACCAAGTAGCTCACCACCTAATAGGCCAACCTATCGTGTAAGTGCATCCCAAAAAGAGGAGATCATGAAGCAGGTAAATGAGCTTCTCGAGAAGGGTTTGGTTCAGCCAAGCTCTTCCCCATATTTTTCACCCGTCCTCTTGGTTCAAAAGAAGGATGGATCTTTTCGTATGTGTGTGTATTATAGAGCTTTGAATAAGCTTACCATCAAGAATCGGTTTCCGATTCCACGCATAGACGACATCCTTGACAAGTTGGATGGATCGGCATGCTTTAGCCAAATTGATCTCAAGAGTGGATATCATCAAGTGCGTGTGGTGCTTGAGGATGTACATAAAACTGCTTTAAGGACAGCATTTGGACTTTATGAGTATCTTGTTATGCCTTTTGGTCTTACGAATGCCCGACTACATTCAATAGAATGATGGATCGCATATTCCGTGAGAACACAAAATTTACAGGTGTCTTCTTTGATGACATCCTAGTCTTCTCGAAGACCGAAGAAGAGCATAGAGCTCATTTGGCTATTGTTTTTGAAGAACTCCGTAAGCATAAACTCTTCATAAATGCAAAGAAGAGTGACTTCTTCTTGTCAGAGATACATTATCTTTGACATATTGTGTCCAAAGATGGAGTGCGGATAGATCCTGCAAAGATTGATACAATTAGAAATTAGCCCAAACTGAGATCAGTGCATGAGATCCGTAGTTTCTTGGATTACGCTCTTACTACCACAGGTTCATTCAGCACTTTGCATGGATTGCTTCTTCTTTGCATGACTTGACAAAGAAGAAGGTTACATTCAAATGGAATGATGTAGAGAGGGATGCATTCCTCAAATTGAAGGATGCAACTACCCATTGTCCAGTGTTGATTATTCCGGATTTCCAAAAGCCATTCAGAGTGGAATGTGATACATCTGGAAATTGCATAGGATTATGTGGGCATGGGGGAGGTGTAGAACCACCCCCAAGGGGCCAGGAGGGCCCCAGCTATGCCCACCAACCATGTGATGGGTTGAAAGGGCTGTCGGCCAACCCTAGGGGCCTCTGGACAGGCAGTCGACAGGGCATCAGGCCCTTTAGAGCCTGTCAGCCAGGTGATAGCAAATGCGCGTAATGGCCAGCCTATCATAGGTGTGAACATGGATTTTTTACAGCATATTATAAGTATTAAATGCTGGTCGTGAGCTTTTTCAGCAAACCGACCCCAGTAGAACTGGCCGACCAGCAACCTGAGGGTATATATAAAGCCCAGTCATAAATTCAGGTTATTCATCTCATATTTCACAAAGTGTTAGTGTTGCAGCTACTCAAGAGCCCAGACAGCCAAGGGTGAAGGGTGAAGAGACATGCCGTGGCTTATAAGAGCCGTAGATTGCATGATGCAGAGCGCTCTCTTGGCATTTATAAGAAAGAGCTCCTGGTTGTAATTCATGCACTTACCGTATGGAAACATTATCTTTGTAACATGCGGAAGCTTTGGGGTAGATCGGTAACTTCAATGCTCAGAAATCAGCAATCGTTCACGACAAGAATAACAGACAAAATTGAAAGTAGATGTGCAGAAAATAGAGAGAGAGAGAGAGAGAGAGAGAGAGAGATTGTATTAACGTCTCTCTCAGGCCAAAGAGAACTGGCCTATGAGACAAAACCATGTACAATGTATGTGGTATCTCTGAGTATCAGATGGTGCTCAGTGCACAATACAACAACTGGAAGAAAATTGAAAGAAAACTGCTACTGTGAGGTCGGGATGTATGTACATATATATGGATGGAGCACTACCGGGGTAAATGCACAACTATATGCCAGGGTGATACAACGATGCTCAATGCAAGCGTGCTCCTAGTCAGCTCCATCCTCTGGTGAGGGGGGGGGGGTGTAATATGTCATACACGATGCCAGTTGTAATGATATGCAAGATGGCCGCCGGATCAATGGGTCTCGGCTGTCCTCTCTCCTGTAGTCGCCTCTGGTGTCGTGCCCGAATGTCCCTAATCATATGTCGATGTCTGTGGGAAGGTCGGTATCCGGGCGCTCGTGGATGCCGCAATGCTCAAATCTCCTCTGCTCTCCTCAAAGTGACCCCTCGGGCCTCAACCCATCACTGCGGGATCTGGCATGACTGTCCTCTAGAAGAAATCAGTCAGCTGAGTCTGTGAGACTAAGGCATGAGAAGCAGAGAATAATTGATGGATATGAGAGTTGGTTGAGGGAGTCTGTGAGGAGAAAGTGGTGATTTTGTAGAGGCCTCCATCATGAACTCCATTGGCCACAACCGAGAGTGTCTTGAGAGAGAGGGGGGGGCGGGGGGAGAAGAGGACACAGTATTGGGTCCCAAATACCATCTGTAGGGCCCCCACCACGAATGGTGTATTTGCTTTTATTAGAATGACGTAAATCAGAAAATAAAAGACTGAACCTGGACCTTCTTGACTGAGGTAAACCTCTGACCTGGCCCTTCAGCTTTCACCCTTGCGTTAGCTTCTCCTTGGCTTGTCTGGGCCCCTTGAGTAGCTTCAGCACCTTGTGAAGATTCAGATGCCTGAAATGCAGACCATGGCTGGGTATTTATACCCTCTCTAACCTTCAGTCAGCCCCAGCTTAACATAGGCTGGCCAGCAATATTTTCCCACGACTAGCGCCCATAGCTTTTAATGCTAATAATCTCAAGTGTTTTCACACCTACCTGTCCTGTCCATCTTGTGCATTTATGCTGGGCTGCTGGGCAGCCCTGCGCATGGACAAAGGGCTGTTGGGCAGCCAGTGTGGGCAGTCCCACACCTGGCCGGCAGCCAAACTAGGCTTGGGGCCCAGTCGGCTGGCTGTCCAGGCTCCCTAAGGCTGGCCGATAGCCCCTTCCAACCCACAACATGGCTGGTGGGTACAGCCGGGGCACCATGGCCATGTACAGGACTTGTATACCTAACCCTAGACGCTTAGAGTGGATCCCTCGCTCACAACGGGCCACTTACCACTCCAACTCTTGCACCTGCTGTACAGATATATCCACGTGGCCACTGGCATCCAAGTGTGGGATGCACATGACATCATCTTATCGGACCCAAGCTGGGGATAAGCCCAAACTTCTTCACTGCCATCGGCCCAGACCACCAGCATGACAAGGTTTTCTGTCTCCATCGCCTAGTTGAAGAGGTGCACTCAAACCCCACCAGGTGTCCGAGTAAACACTTCTAACTTCTAACAATTAATTTTCACAACTGACCAGGAATCTTCCTAGAGATATAAAGGCTTAATAACAAGTCTGGCAACACACCAAGGGGACCATACCTCCATTCCTAGGTTCTTTCCTAGAGTCCCCATTCTCAGACGATAAGCCGAAGAAAGCTCTCAAGCCCTTCCTTGCAAGAAGTGCTCTCTTTCTTCCAATAGCCTTGGGAGCTTCTCCATCTCCCACTCGGTTCGCCAGCGCTGTCCTTTGGCCCCTTTTCTCCTATTGTAGCTCTCAAGCCCTTCCTTGCAAGAAGTGCTCTCTTTCTCCCAATAGCCTTGGGAGCTTCTCCATCTCCCACTCGGTTCGCCGGGGCTGTCCTTTGGCCCCACAGCTAGGTTCTTATTTTCAGGGCACACGAAGCAAGCCTTTCTCCATCTCCCCCTCGGTTCACCATAGCTGTCTTTTGGCTGCTTTCCTCCTGTTCATGGTAGAGACCATGAGCAATTATCTGGTTGCAATTTTAAATGGCGTCAAACTACCCATCCTAAGCCAGGAGGAGCTCCTGGACCTTGAGTTTGTGGATGATATGAAAACTTACCTCCACCGAAACAGAGGGGAACATTCAGCACAAGGATTTGTGGTTGCAAGAATCAATTGGCATCTATCCCATTGCACAATGGGTGATTCCCCTGACTTAGAGACTAGTGGAGGCCTTTCAGTGGATCATCGTGGGCATCTCAATGCAGTACCTAAGGTGCCTTCAACCTTGTTGGAAACTTTTGCACTAGAGCACAGCTCTCTTCCCCTAGCAGTGGGGGTAGCCAAGTAGATTCTTGTGGCCACCATGTAGTACACCACACCATGTTGGTCCTCTCGCACTCATGCATAGGACATGCAACAGCTCATCCTCATCTTCCTATGGGCAGGGAGCGATGGCCACACAGTACAGGCCAAGGTGGCCTAAAATGTCATCAATCAGGCCCCTGTAAGGGCGGGCTAAACATCATTGTTCCGATGATCCTGAGCAGGGTACAGGCTTCAAAACCCCAGGGGCACCGCCCCGCGAGGAGGGGGGGGGGATTCTCCACATCAAAATGTGTTTTAAAGGGGGTGGATGCAGTGTGGATAAAGGGGATACAAGGATTTATATTAGCTTTGGCATTCCATATGGCGTGGATGCAGTGTGGATAAAGGGGGTACAAAGCACCGAAATGAGCAGCTACTGTCCTCTGATAGACTTAGTGCAGCATAAGCAACTAACAGCATTAGTTTCCATTTACCTCTGCATCACTGTCATCAGAAGAGTCATCCTCAGAAGAGTCCTCGGAAGAGCTACGCTGCTGGGCAGGTGGCAGCTTTGCCTTGAAGGAAGCAGCAGCACCTCCGGTTTTGTATTCAGTGCAATTGAAGGTTTCACAGGCTGCAAAAGCTTAACAGTGCAAGTGCAACCATCCCCTTTAGTAGAAGCTGATAAGAAAAGGCCTTGCAGATTGGCACATGAAAGAAAAGAACCCATTACAACCAAAATATCATTCGATGTGCTGTTATCACTTACTTCATCATCATCAGAAGAATCATCACTCTCAGAAGAGTCCTCTGAAGAACTATTTTGCTGAGAAACACCCTTGCCGTTTTTGATACCTCCCCCTTTGATGGGCTGTATTATAGCAGTAGAAGCCAACAACTTTTTAACAGGCTGTCAAAATCCAATCAAATGAATATCAGCCATGGGCTGCTGAACCAGCATGGTACATGATTGTAACAATAGGAACACTCATGGAATTAAGAAAGGGCTTCTCAGTTACCTCATCATCACTATCTGAGGAGTCCTCCGAGGAGCTTTCTGGTTTGACCACTTTCTTGCCATTGTTAACAACAGCACCTTTGGCAGGCTGAGACTTAGATATAGAACTTGTTTTGACCACAGGTTGTGAAGGCTGCAAAAAGATCAAATGACAACATTGATTGCTAAGATACAAAGGACCGCTGGTCTTTAAAGGGGAGTATGACAATGACAATTGAAGCACACTATAGATAGTACGTCGAGATCACTTGTAAAGCACTACACACAAATAGTCTGAGAAAGTTACTAACATACTAGACAAAGATGCCCACTCACCTCCTCATCACTATCAGAGTCATCGTCCTCCGAAGAGCTTTCCGGTTTTCTGGCTTTCTTACCACTCTTGACAGCAGCAGGCAGTGGCCCTTTTGAGGCAGCACCTCCAGCTTTTGGCTCTTGCTTGACCGGAGGCTGTGAGGACACCATCAAAAAGCATTAGCCACATAAACAAATGCAAGAAAGCAAAAAGCAGTGCCACTATAAACCAATCAGACTCCTGGCTAATAGAAGTACCTCTTCATCATCACTCTCAGAGGATGACTCATCTGAGCTTGACTTTTGCTTCCTTAAAACTTGGGCACTTGGCTTGCCAGGCAAGCTTTTGGCAAGCTGCAAATACAAACGTAAGGAAGTGAGAAATGAGAAATCCAAATACAATCCCTTCTAACTTGAAAGCCCAAGAGCAGCAAGCTGTTCTTCACCACTTCTTCTGAATCACTGTCATCTGAGCTATCAGGTGCCTTAACCTTGACAAGTCCATGCTTTATGGGCTGAGCCTCCTGAGAGACAACAGCACATTGAGAGAGAGAAAAAGATCACGGTCATTACCAATAGCCACTCCAAAGTGAGGACAAAACTCGTTATTTGTCAACAGAACACCATGGCTTTCACCTCATCTGAAGATGAACTACTCTCTTTACTGCTTTTTTTAGACGCCAACGTTTTTGATGTAGGTAGCAGCTTGCTTGCAATGGGCTTCGAAGGCTGCAAATATCAAACATGCATTAAGTAGCAAAGTTTTGTGGTGGCATAGATGGGCTGCACAACACAGGCCATCTTGGTGCTCTTACGGGAGCTCAAGACCGGTGCATGCAAAGGTAACAGAGAGCACCTTTTCTTTTTCAGAGTCGAATGAGTCTTTTGCAGATAGATGCTTCCTTTTCTTCACAGCAAGATCTTTTTCCAATATCTTTTGCTTCTTTGATGATTTGACCACCACATCCTCCTCAAAGGCCCATTTACCTGTTGAAAAAGCATTATCTCTTTTGTTATATTGGAGACTTGGGCTTTCAAGACCTTAAAGACAAGACAAAAAAGCTTTCAGACTTCAGTTATGGCCTACCTTTCTTTAGAGATGCAGAGAGAATATTTGTTGGTGCTGGAGCCTCAGACAACCACCATTGCATGTAAGTTAACAGCAAAACTGCACAACACGAGAGCCAAAACCATTGAATTAAGGATTACCTTTGATTTTGGCTTAACTCTTTTGGAGAGAAGTGAAACCCACAAAGCAAGGTTTGGCCACCAAGTTGGGGAGGGTAATATCCAAGAGAGGATAGAGAATTGAGAAGTTCCAAAGCTCCCAAAAGTAGAGACAAAATAGAGAGAGAATAGAATTACACTAAAATGAAGATAATACTGACATGTAATTACTCCAAGATGAAAATACAAAGGAATGAGAGTCTATTTATAGATGAGGGAGGCCACTAACCAAGTCCAATTGAGTTCTAGAGGCTTCCAACTTTAGTTTGATCCAATTTGGATAAGATTTAGATCAGTTTGGTGTCCTTTTTGATCCAATTTGTAACATTGGATAGTAATACAGACTTGGATAAAAGAGAAGAACAAAAGAGAAACTACGCAACCAACAAAGGTAACTCTTGATTATAGTAGATGCGTGAAACTCTCGTGACCTAGCGAGGTGGTTAGAAAAGGTAGGTAAGGAACATTTCCAACATGTTTGTTAAGAGTTCGGAAGTACACATTAGAATAAGATATGTTACGTATGCTTATGTTTTTTTTTACATATAATAAAAAAATATAAACTTATTTATTATTCATAACCCATACTTTACAATATCAAGAAAAAGAACTTGACATTAAAGTTTCAAACTGCCACAAATGGCTGCTGGCAACGGGACAAACAAAGACAATAAGTAAAATTCTACAAAACTAGCTAACAGGCGCAGCACCAAGATCAACCCTGCCTGTTCTCTCTCTCTCTCTCTCTCTCTCATATCAGAAATAAGCGAAATGAACACGGTGAGACCTCGATTCCTCGCACGCTAACTAAGACCACAGCATCAGTTACTCAGCGAGAAGCACCAGCTATTTACCTGCACATCATACATCATACATACCTTAAATGAAAACGAAGCTCACAGGTTTTCGACGCGAAAGAGAAGTACTCTAAGCCCTGCACATCATACATACCTGAAATGAAAACGAAGAAAATGGAACTCTCAGGTTTTCGATGCGAAAGTTAGGGCGAGTTGGTTTATTTACGGCTAAGATAATTCTTAATCATATTACTATCTATCACCTGTGTTATTTCTAAATTCATTTAGACATTTATGAGTAATTAAGATCTTTTATGTCTATCACCTGTGTTATTTCTAAATTAATTTAGACATTTATGAGTAATTAAGATCTTTTATGTTGATAGTAATTACTATTTTTTTTATTTTTATTTTTTTAGTTTGGCATTAGAGAAGAGACGGGCTTAGTACCCATGGGACCCCCCTTATCCCACAAATCAGGGGCAAGGCACATCAATCGGGGTAGCCAGCAAGGTTCAAACCCATAACCTGGGTTTTGACAACAAAACACCTTAGCAACTGAGCTACCGCCCGATGATAATTAATTACTAATTTTTTGTTAATTTTCTTTTGTTTATAACGTTTTTAGTATCTTTATAAACGGCAAACTTATTAGTATTCTCCTGCCTAATGATTAGTTGGGCACACCTATATCAATTGTTAATCATAGACTTTATTTTCACTTAACTTTTCAAGATTCTCTTGATTAATACTGTGTTAATTACTCTAGACAACATGGACACTTATCATATGTGAGAGTGTCTTTCAAGTTTTAATAGTGTGTTAATTACTATGGTTAACATGATTGTTTCCATGGTTATAACCTTGTTAACTAACACCATATAAGTTTATCTCTCTTACACAAAGCTCTCTTAGCCTGGGTGTGGCTATGCAAAGGGCTAAGCTCTTCTTTCATTTGACCCCTATGCACCCTTCCTATAATCTTGAGCATGTAGAGTGGTTTCAATGGTCCTAAGGATTCCAAAGAGTCTTTAAAATTTGATGAGTCTAAATTAGATGTTCATGTACTTTGCTTTCTTCAAGATAATCTATCCTCTAGCTGCCTCCTCAACTCTCTCTAAATTAGATATGCCTCTACTCCTCTTTCTTTAGGATAATCTATCTTCTTGCTCCCTTCTTAGCGCTCTCTCTCTCTCTCTCTCTCTCTCTCTCTCTCTCTCTGTAGCTATTTAATTATGCAAAGTGTTAAGTTGCTCTTAAATAGATGGAAGTTGTGGATTATTTCCCATGATAAGAGGATATTTAAGGAAAACTAGAGGATAAATGCTAATTTTATGTACAAAGAGAAAATAAATCGAGCACCATTTTTGTGAGCTTTCATATGATGCTTAAATTTTCTTAATTTAAAAAAAGATTAATCTTGTTAATCAAGTCTTGTAGTTGTAAGGCTTTAAAATGTATCTAGTAGTCGCCATTTTTTTAATGTATCATTTTAAAATTTTACATTTTTAAAATCTTGTTAATTAAGCCTCGTAGTTGTAAGGATTTAAATATTCATCTTGTTAATCAAGCCTTGTAGTTGCAAGGTTTTTAAAAATATCATTTAAAAAGATAGCATTTTTTCATTACTTTAGGGCTCCATACTTGTGTCCTTTCCACAATTGGGGCCTAACTACAAGGGGATGTTCTTGTACACAATTTTTGCATAGTTTCAACTCCCTGTAAATAAGAAAATATATTAAAAAAGCTACCAAATCATCTCGGCTTCCAACAAAAACACCTTGAAGGCTGATTTCTTACATTGTTGCAAGTCCCTTGAAAATATTTTCGGCTTTTCCAACACTCGGATCATTTTACTTAGAGTTATTGACACCTGTCTTACCTCAGAAACAAAGAGTCGAACTCCACTTTTGTGGGTAAATCAACTTAAGGTAGAGTGATTAATATTTCTTCCATCATCATTCAAGTGAAAATAAGATACTTTTTTGCTTTATTTCTCTTTGTACATAAAATTAGGATTTATCTTCTAGTTTTCCTTAAATATCCTCTTATCATGGTTGGGAATAATCCACAACTTCCATCTATTCAAGAGCAACTTAACACTTTGCATAATTAAATAGCGAGAGAGAGAGAGAGAGAGAGAGAGAGAGAGAGCGCTAAGAAGGGAGCAAGAAGATAGATTATCCTAAAGAAAGAGGAGTAGAGGCATATCTAATTTAGAGAGAGTTGAGGAGGCATATCTAATTTAGAGAGAGTTGAGGAGGCAGCTAGAGGATAGATTGTCCTGAAGAAAGAGAAGTACATGAACATCTAATTTAGACTCATCAAATTTTAAAGACTCTTTGGAGTCCTTATGACCATTGAAACCACTCTACATGCTCAAGATTAAAGGAAGGGTGCATAGGGGTCGAAATAACACAGGTGATAGATAGTACTATGAATAAAAATTATCTTAGCCGTAAATAAACCAACCTGCCCTAACTTTCGCGTCAAAACCTGTGAGTTCTATTTTCTTCGTTTTCATTTAAGGTATATATGATGTGCAGGGATTAGGGTACTTCTCTTTCACATCGAAAACCTATGAGCTTCGTTTTCACTTAAGGTATGTATGATGTATGATGTGCATGTAAATAGCTGCTGCTTCTCGCTGAGTAACTGATGTTGTGGTCTTAGTTAGCGTGCGAGGGATCAAGGTCTCGTCGTGTTCATTTCGCTTGTTTCTGATATGCGAGAGAGAGAGAGAGAGAGAGAGAGGACATGTTTAATTCGCTCCTACCTTTGTTTAATGGAGGGCAACCATATGCAATTGAATGCTCAACCAAGTGCTGAAATTCAGCCTGAGAGAGAGAGAGAGAGAGAGAGAGAGAGAGAGAGAGAGAACATGCAGGCTTGATTTTGGTGCTGCGCCTGTTAGCTATGCCTTTATTGCGAGATTTACGTTCAGGTGTACAGAGAGTTTTGTAGAATTTTAGTAGGGCTTGTATGGCAGACTGTGCCACTTAAATGGCCTGCGCTGTTCAAAGTATGGTTTTTGAGATTGCCTTTTCTATCATTTGGGCTAATTTTGGGCATGAATTGGAGAAGAAGAGTATATCAAATCTAAAATTAGTTGCAAGGAGAGGGAACACTCAAACTCAATAATCTGCTGTTGGCATCGGCCAAGGGTAGGGCATAGGTAGAAGACGAGGGCACCATGTTCAACTAGTCTCCTACAATGGGTACTAGGAGGAGAGAGACATGCTTGCTTTGGAAAGCGGCATTGCTAAGATTGAGGATGGGTGTGACCACCAGCCTATGCTTTTTATGGATTTTGGGAGCTGCATTGGTTGTGTTCATGAGGTAATAGAAGCTCAAAGGAGCCCATGGCAAGCTCCGATTCTTTGTACTGATACACGATACTGGATGGGATCAGACAATGTTATCAGAAGATGTGTACACTGTAAGACTATATGAACATATCGTTGTCCTAAACCAACTCTCATCATGGTCTGTAGTGATGCTATATATTACTGTTCATTATGGTCAGTGATGATGTGAACATGTCTACTTTATATAATTCAATATACTATGTTATTCGATATGGCATTGGCTTTTGAGACCTCTTCCTTTTTTTTGTCCTTCAGGAATGGGAAAGTCAAAGAAGCAAACCACCGAGGTAAATCCATTGTTAACTATTCTCAACCACGAGATTTTGAAGCTGATGCTATCGATTCTTATGGACTTGGGAGTGTTTGATCTTTTATAAGTGCTGTAGTAGCGATTGTGCAGAAGCCTTGTGAGTGGACTCCCTTGAAGTTGGGAATGGCTCCCCATTTTCTCGGCCAGAATGGGCAAGGAGCTGAGCCCATTGTGCGATAGGCCTGCCCATCGTGTTAAGTCCTAAAAGGCAGGTTGGTTTATTTACGGCTAAAATAATTCTTAATCATAGTACTATCTATCACCTGTGTTGTTTCTAAATTAATTTAGACCTTTATGAGTAATTAAGATCTTTTATGTTGATAGTAATTACTAATTTTCTTTTGTTTATAACGTTTTTAGTATCTTTATAAACGGCAAACTTATTAGTATTCTCCTACCTAATGATTAGTTGGGCACATCTATATCAATTGTTAATCATAGACTTTATTTTCACTTAACTTTTCAAGATTCTCTTGATTAATATTGAGTTAATTACTCTGGTCAACATGGACACTTATCATATGTGAGAAAGTGTCTTTCAAGTTTTAATACTGTGTTAATTACTATGGTTAACATGATTGTTTCCATGGTTATAACCTTGTTAACTAACACCATATAAGTTTATCTCTCTTACACAAAGCTCTCTTAGCCTGGGTGTGGCTACGCAAAGGGCTAAGCTCTTCTTTCATTTGACCCCTATGCACCCTTCCTATAATCTTGAGCATGTAGAGTGGTTTCAATGGTCCTAAGGACTCCAAAGAGTCTTTAAAATTTGATAAGTCTAAATTAGATGTTCTTGTACTTCTCTTTCTTCAGGATAATCTATCCTCTAGCTGCCTCCTCAACTCTCTCTAAATTAGATATGCCACTCTCCTCTTTCTTTAGGATAATCTATCTTCTTGCTCCCTTCTTAGCGCTCTTTCTGTCTCTCTCTCTCTCTCATTTTGTTGGGAAGACAAAGGATACCCCACATAGGTACACTGATTTGTCTCATAGGCCGAGTTTGGTCTTTTGGAAGACGTTAATAAAATCTCTCTCTCTCTCTCTCTCTCTCTCTAGCTATTTAATTATGCAAAGTGTTAAGTTGCTCTCTTGAATAGATGGAAGTTGTGGATTATTCCCAACCATGATAAGAGGATATTTAAGGAAAACTAGAAGATAAATGCTAATTTTACGTACAAAGAGAAATAAAGCAAAAAAGTATCTTATTTTTCACTTGAATGATGATGGAAGAAATAATTATCACCCTACCTTAAGTTGATTTACCCACAAAAGTGGAGTTCGACTCTTTGTTTCTGAGGTAAGACAGGTGTCAATAACTCTAAGTAAAATAATCCGAGTGGTGGAAAAGCCGAAAATATTTTCAAGGGACTCGCAACAATGTAAGAAATCAGCCTTCAAGGTATTTTCGTTGGAAGCCGAGATGATTTGGTAGCTTTTTTTATATATTTTCTTATTTACAGGGAGTTGAAACTATGCAAAAATTGTGTACAAGAACATCCCCTTGTAGTTGGGCCCCAATTGTGGAAAGGACACAAGTATGGAGCCCTAAAGTAATGTTTAAAAAATGCTATCTTTTTAAATGATATTTTTAAAAACCTTGCAACTACAAGGCTTGATTAACAAGATTAATATTTAAATCCTTACAACTATGAGGCTTAATTAACAAGATTTTTAAAATGTAAATTTTTAAAATGATACTTTTTAAAGCCTTACAACTACAAGACTTGATTAACAAGATTAAACTTTTTTTAAATTAAAAAAATTTAAGCATCATATGAAAGCTCACAAAAATGGTGCTCGATGTTTAGGGGCTTGTTTCTTAATCTCTTCATATAAGCGTGGTCATGTTTTTGCATATATGTGACCTCTAAGACATTGCTAAAGGCCATGTATAGTCGAATCTTGATGAGATGGCATGTAGCAAATTTTGTTATCTTGAATGATAGACATCATTTAGTGTGAGGGGTCCTTATTTTCTTGAAGCCCTTCAACTACATAAGCCTTTGTATATTAAGGTTCCAAGCACCTAGGTTAATAGGGTCCTATTCTTGGGCCTTCCTTTGAGCTTGGGCTTCTCGTTCAAGCTTTTGTATTTTATCCTATTAGCTCGAATACCACTAATAGGATAATGCTAAACAAAGAGATATATCTCATCACAAACTTACCTTTTAAACTAGAATCAAATGACCATGTGTAAATAAATCAAACATGGCAAAGTATATGAAAGAACATATAAGCATGAAGAAAAAATAACACAAGACAAACATTGGGTGCAATCTCCCCCCTCCCCGACATAAATGACTCCACTTCCCACACGCAAGTATTTTTTATATTTCTTCCAAATTAGCCCAAGGAGCCATAATTAGCTGTCCTTATAAAATTGGGCTTTTCTTTTAAATAAATAAACGTTATTCTTGCAACTAAGCTCATAACCTTAAATAATTACACTCACATGTGCACAAAATATAGTATGCCCGAACTATATAAATATTAGTAGTGGCAAAATAAATAAAGTAACTTCGCACAATACCATGCACAATAATACAACCTTGATACCCATATGACATCCTATTTGTCTCTCTTATAGTGCTCATCACGTATTACTCAACAAAATTTGAGTCTTCTTTCATAAAAGATAACCTTAGTGCCTTGTGCACTACCTTTACAGCATAATTGATTGATCTCCTACACATCTAAGATGTGCTAACCATGGAATATATAAATATAAATTAATCTCCTACACATTTAAGATGTGCTAACCATGGGATATAAATATAAATTGCTATTACAAATAGAACGCCAGACCAAAGCCAAAATATGTCAAATAATATTTAATTAAATTACCATTACAAATATAACGCCCGTCCAAAGCCAAAATACATCATTAATTAAATATTAAAATCGACACATTGCCATAAATACTCTGTATGACACCATATTGGTCATCACACACCATGCTCATACTGCTATCCATGCGATACCTCAAATTGGTTAACTTCACACTTCTCAACACCTACTACTCACAAGCATCAACAATCGCATCGATTAGAATAATTAATTGGACTTCGCAACAATTAATCCCAAGATGATTACTTTCATAGGTATAAACACATACCATCAATAATACACTAGCACAACATTTTACATGATGATATCAGTAACACTAACATGGCTCCAAATGCATATAGAGAAGGCCAGACCTACAATTATCATATTTATTGCATCCTCTATTTATAACGCTCTTCTTAGCCCTAACATTTATGTAGGCTTAGAGAGAGAGAGAGAGAGAGAGAGAGAGAGAGAGAGAGAGAGAGAGAGAGAGAGAGAGAGAGAGAGAGAGAGAGAGAGAGAGAGAGAGAGAGAGCTCTAAGCACGAAGATGGGAATAAAAGAAGGTGAAAGATGGAAACACGAGAAACGAAGATTTCCAATTAGATTTCTAACTTGTACCTTTTCCCTTGGTCTGATGATGTCATTCCACTCTTCTTTGGATGTGCTTAGTGGTTTTGCGATCCACGGCTACTTGATAGCTATATTTTTCTTGGATCCTTTATTCCTTTTGTGCGGTACCTTTCAAGACAAGTGTTTTACATGCATTCATGCTCCTTGTCATGCTCTTCAAACTCTTTGTTAGCATCATAAGTTATGAATTAAGTATAATTCCATGCCAAGAGATAACACAATGTTATATCTTCCGAATTCCCAATCTCTTGTTCATCCTAGGGACAATATTTATTCCCTAGTTATGGGAACTTGCATGAATAATTAATCTTTTGTAAGACCTTGCCTTGAATGTCTCCTTTCTCTTGGGGCCTTTCTCTTGGGGGTAGTATTCAATTTTGGGAACTTACATGAATAAACAATCTACAAGACCTTGCCTTGGGTAGTAAATGCTAATAAATCATTTTCTTTAAACTTATACTGCCTGGCTTGCCTTGAATGTCTCTTTCTCTTGGGAGTAGTATTCAATTTTGAGAACTTACATGAATAAACAATCTACAAGACCCTGCCTTGGGTAGTAAATGCTAATAAATCATTTTCTTTAGTCTTATACTACATGGCTTGCCCAAAATCTCCTTGTTCAACCACTCCATTGGTTAACATGATTTTGGCTGCCTGACCTACCGTAAGGCACTTTGCCATCTTACCCATGTGAGTAGGCACTTAACTTTTGTAAGATAGCACTAGAACATATAAAGTACCCTTACCATGTGCTCAATGTCAAATAGGGAAAGTCTATGGACTTAGTGAATTAGTTGCTTTTTCAGACTTAGTGTACGTAGTTATTGAAGACTAGGAGTAGAGGCCGACCATTTTTAAGTTTGGTCGGCCTAGTGTGAAAACTAGTCATTTATATATGTCATTTTTAATAATAAGCAAGACATAATCATTCCCTTGCAATAGTTTTCTTATGAGCTCTCCTTCTTTCCTCTACTTGCTTACTTACATGCTATTGAATCTTACTTGCTTGATGGATGCATGCTGGGGATAGGCTTGATTGTAGGTTTTCTTATTGCATTAACTCTTTCTTCTTCCCCCACCTTTTGTGAGAGAGAACCATTGGGAAGGACCATCTCTTCTTTCTTCCATCTAGGGATTGAGAGATATCCCTTCACCACTTTAGTAAGGAGAATTTTGATGTGAGACAAACGGAGTGAGGACACGACGATGGACAGGCTAGCACACCCACAATGGGAAGTTGCATGGCCGCTCGAAGGTAAGACCCAACCACACATGCTTCGGCAAGGATAAGGTAAGCCCTTGACCTGAACATATTTCGCATTGTGTAGCTTTGTTTATCCATCCATTCCAAGCTATTAGGATTACCCAATATTGCTCGATGTTAATTTAGGAAGCTAGGCTCCGAAAAACATACAGTTTTGGAGCATTGGATGTGTTGGTTTGTTGTGTTTAATTTTTATTTGGAGTTTAGTTTGTATTATGACATTCTATTTTTGTCTATTGGTAGGACAAAACCATGGTTCTTTGGTGATTTGCATGAAATTCAAGAGGATTAGAATTCATTACTTTGATCCAAATATTAGCTTAGCAAATATGATTAAGAGTGGAATCCCCTCTAAAAATGTGAACATTAAGCTCCATTGGTGAATTAGAGTGAGATTGTCAATTTTTATTCATGCATTATTGGAATTGGTAGATTTGAAGCATACCATTAAAAAACAATCAAAAAATACTTAACTAGTTGCATCGCTACCATTAATTAATATTAAAATCATTAACCACACCCCATCAAGTCCAAAAACTACCTCCCTCACGAGAGGAGATAATGAGCGATCTCCCATTTAAACTGGCTCTTCCCAAAGATAAGAAACCCATTGATTTTGTAAATCTTCCAAAGAAACTCAAGGAGTACGCCAACTCCATGTCAGAGAAAAAGAGAATGAAATAAGCCAAAGAAGATACAACTAAACTAGAGCAGTATTTGAGCAAGTGATCTAGTATGAAACACCGACTATGCCTGAGCTAATCCTTGACCCCATCCTAGAGCCAATCATAGAACCAATAAAGGAATCTATCAGTGCCTGCCAAAGGCCTTGACCAAGACTGTAACCATTCTAAAGAGGCCGAAAGAACCAATTCTAGAGTCTCTGTCTATGGAACTAATTTGGCCAAATTTTGCATTGCTAAATGTAATGAAGGAGGACTTAGTGGGAGGTAAAGCCACCATAATATTTTTTCCAATGTGATAGGTGATGACTTTATTTTGACCTCAAAGACACCACCTCCTAGGGAAGGATCAATCCAAATCATCCCCTATACATTGGTAGGTCTAAGCTCACCTCTGAGTATGAGCTACGATAAGGTTCACTTATCGCTAAAGGGCAAAAGGGGGTAGGTGGGTGTGGCTGCTTTTAGGGTCACATTCGCATGTGGTGGGCCTAGCCTAGCCCCTTAGTATGGTCGGTGACTATATTCTTGATCAATCCATCGCTCGATCGCTTCTATTCTTGCTCATTACTCAAGCCATTGACCGCACCATTGACCGTCTTCATTCTTGCTTATTGCTCAAGCCTACTATTGCTCATTACTCAAGCCATTGACCGCACCATTGACCGTCTTCATTCTTGCTCATTACTCAAGCCATTGACCACACCATTGACCGTCTTCATTCTTGCTTATCCGCACCAACTAAGGGGAGCTACAGGGCAAGTATAGTGTCCTATTAGACAAAGTTTTTTCGGCAAGATTCATGTTTCGTACGTGTTACGGGTTATCACTGTAGGGTATTTTTTAGCAATTTTCTGGAAGTTCTGGTAGAGAATTATTTCTGCTCGAAATCTGGTTATTATAGTGCAGTAGTGCATTTTGGAAGTGCACACGGTTTGCACATGTATTGTTGATACTGGGTGTATGTACATGTACTCTGGTCACATTTGGTGACACACAGGCTGTGCTGAAGTACCACTGCTGCAGTAGTTATAGGAGATACTACTATATTACAGGTTGCATACAGAAGTTGTCTATTTGTAGGTTATTTGATTGCTACAGGAAAACATGTCTGACGGAATTAATCAGATTGCTAGTGAGAAACTGGATAAGAATAACTTCCATGCCTAGAAGTTCAGAATGACCAATTTCCTAATGGGTAAAGGATTTTGGGATTATGTTTGTAGAAGGAGACAATGAGAGTCTCCAAAGTTATCTGAGGAGAATGCCACTCCTGCAGATATAAAGGCATTCAAGGATTGGAATCAGGGTGCAAGAAAATTCATGTACTGGCTTTCAATTAGTGTCACAAACACTATGATAGGACAAATACAGGATGTAAACACTCCAGTAGTTGCATGGAAGAATCTTGTTCAAATGTTCCAGACTAACACAAAGGCAAGGAAGTTGTAGTTAAAGCAAGAGTTACATACTGTGGAAAAGAAAAGCATGTCCATCAATGAATATGCCTTAAAGATCAAGGGCATTGTTGAATCCCTTGAGTATATCAATGTATCAGTGGAGGACGATGATTTGGTGAGTGTCTGTCTGAATGAGCTTGGCAAAGAGTACAAGCCATTCAAGACCTCCACTGTAGCTAGGGAGAATATTCCCAACTTTCGAGACTTGATATCTATGCTGATCATAGAAGAAAAGGCTTTAGGTGAGGATTCTTCTTCCACAAAGCAAGAACACATCGGAACAAGCCTTCTACTCTAATTCTGGTAGAGGCCGAGGTAGAGGCCGTGGTTGAGGCCAAGGTGGTGGCCGACAAGGAAATCAAAATTCTGGACAACAGTCCAATGATTCACAGCAGCAATCATACACAGGTGGAAGAGGCCAGTCTAGAGGCAGGGGGAGCCAAAGAGGCCGAGGTGGTTGGCAAAGAAATCAAAATGCAAATACCATAGAGTGCTATTACTGTGGCAAATAAGACACGTGGCAAAGGACTGCTACAAAAAGCAAAATGACATTAAAAGTGGGAAGTTGCAGCAAGACAACTATGCATCATCTAGCAAACATGGAGGTGATGACATAAGTGTTCGTGATGCAGCACATGCTTAGTTCCATACTAGGGGATGTGTCATGATCTCAAGATATATGGTATGTGGATTCTGGTGCCTCTAACCACATGACCAGTCATGCTGAGTGGTTTAGAGATATGCAGAAAATGGAAAAACCAAGTTATGTAGAAACAGGTGATGATACTACGCATCCCATTGCGCATGTTGGTAAAGTGCCATTGTCTATGCAGGATGGCAAAATGAAGTACTTGGCTGATATACTTCATGTTCCAAATATTACAAAGAACCTAGTTTCTGTTGGACAGATGGTTGAGCAGGGTCTGCAAGTGAGGTTTAATCCTCAAGGATGTTTTGTGAAAGACTCAAAAATAAGTGTCGCTTGGTTGCAAAGGGTAGCACAAATGGCATGATGTTTACTTTGGAAGTGAACATGCCTTAGATAAAGGCAGTCATGTTTGCGCATGGAACAGGTGTCATTATAGATATTGACATATGGCATAAGCACATTGGTCATGTGAATGTACAGCGACTGAAGCTTATGCAGGTCAAAAATATTGTTACAGGTTTGTCAAAGTTTAAGGTTGACGGCATGCATAAGGTATGTGAAGCATGCCAACTTGGTAAGTAGGTCAAACATGCTTTCCCACATGAAAAGCATGTCAGTGCAAGGCCATTGGATGTCATACATTCAGATGTATAGGGACAGACCAAGACTGCAACAATTGCAGGTTGCAGGTACTATGTTACAGTCATTGATGACCACACTAGGAAAGTGTGGGTTTATTTCATGAAGGAGAAAAGTGAGGTGTTTGCTCACTTTTAGAGATTTAAAGCCTTGGTCGAGAGAAAAAGGAATGCAAATAAAATTCCTAAGATCAGATGGTGGGGGAGAATATTTCTCCAATGAGTTCAGCGATTTCCTGAGAAAGCAGGGAATCAAGAGGCAGTTTACGTGCAGGTACACTCCGCAACAGAATGGTGTCACACAGAAAGGAAACATAGGCACATTACAGAAGTGGCACATGCCTTGATGGCTGAAAAGAATATGCCACATTACTTTTGGGCAGAAGCAGTAGAAACTGATGTGTACATTATGAACAGGATACTCATTGCAGCAGCTCTTCATGGTATGACTCCTAAATAGAAGTTTACAGGCATAAGACCGGATGTGTCTCACTTAAAAGTGTTTGGGTGTATTGCATATGTACATGTTCTTGATGAAGTGAGAACAAAGTTGGATCCAAAGGCAGAGAAATACATCTTCATTGGTTATGCTGTGGAGCAAAAAGGTTATAGATGTTATAACCCTACCACTCGTGAGATGCGAGTAAGCAGAGATGTTGTCTTCGATGAGATGAGTAGCTAGTATGCACCAGTAGTAGTGAAGGCAACAAAAGATGTAGATGTAAGAAGTGCTGATGTTGCACCATATGTAGAGCAGTAATCACAGGTGCTGAGTGGACCTGGGGAGTCCTCGAGCAGTGGATCCAATGTTAGCCCATGGTCAGGCAGGTTGAGAAATGATGCAGGTACACATGTATCATAGAAAGGGAAGAAAAAGGTAGATCAACCTTTTGTGCCTGATCTGTCAGCAGGTCACTCATATGTGGATGGTGACTCTAGTGGCTCTCAGCAGAGCCTTGATGAGGAGCTTGGCATTCCGTCTGTGGTTACTCCTAGTATAAGGAAAACCAGGGCTGTTTTGAGGAAACCTGGCAGTGATCCAGGTGTACGCAGGTCTTCGAGGGTTAGATACCCTGTTGATGACAGGTTGAGATGATATGATGGATACACAACCCATCATTATGCTTACATGGTAAAAGCAATACAGGAGGTTGAGCCCACTTGCTTTGAGCAGGCAATTGGAAATAAGAAATGGGAAGATGCCATGGATGAGGAGATGGCAGCATTGGATGTAAATGCAACATGGGAGTGAGTGCCTTTGTCTAAGGAAAAGAAGGCAATTGAATGTAAGTGGGTGTATAAAGTCAAGCACAATGCTGATGGTTCAGTGAGCAGGTACAAGACAAAATTGGTTGCCAAGGGCTATGCACAGACTTATGGCATAGACTATGAGGAGACATTCAGCCCAGTTGCAAGAATGGCAACCGTGAGAGCTGTCATTGCTATGGCTATAGTGAAGGGTTGGTCTTTACATCAAATGGATGTAAAGAATGCTTTCTTACATGGTAATTTGCAAGAAGAAGTGTACATGATGCAGCCACTAGGTTATGAGATTGATGCACATTCAGATTTTGTGTGCACGTTACACAAAGCCTTGTATGGCTTGAAGCAAGCACCCAGAGCATGGTCAAACAAGATCGGGGAGTATCTTGTTACCATTGGATTTCAGATATCCAATGCAAATTTTTCACTATATGTGAAAAAGACAGATAGATGGATCATGCTATTAGTCACTATGTGGATGACTTGATTATCAATGGTGATAGTGATGTAGACATACGTTACGCCAGGATGCTTTTGAAGCAGAAGTTTGAGATGAAGGATTTGGTTGAGCTGCGGTATTTCTTGGGCATAGAGGTGGTGAGATCACCTCATGGCATTTTGCTATTACAAAGGCAGTATGGCTTGGACATGTTGTCCAAGTATGGTATGACAAGCTGTAAGCCTATTTCAGTGTCATTAGAGCAGAACACAAAGCTTTCCGTAGATATAGGTGAGCTTTTGGAGGACCCCACTACATATAGGCGCATAGTGGGTAGTTTGATCTACATGACCATTACAAGGCCAAACTTGAGCTATGCTGTTGGACTTGTGGGTCAGTTTATGCAGGCCCCTAAAAGAAGCCACACTTGGATGCGGCTAGACAGATCCTCAGGTACATAAAGTCCACAGTTAATTATGGACTTTTCTATGAGGCTAGTACAGAGATATAGTTGCATGGGTACACAGATGCTGATTGGGTTGGTAGTATTGCAGACAGGAGATCTACCAGTGGTTTTATGTTCTCATTTGGGAGTGCTGTTGTGAGTTGGAGCCGTAATAAGAAGCAGCCAACAGTTGCCTTTGTTCGTACACAGAGGCAGAGTATAGGGGTGCTGCTATGGTAGTTTGTGAGGTAGCTTGGTTTCAGAAGCTACTTGGTGACATGGGAGAGCCCATGGATAGGGTAGTTGTCACATATTGTGACAACATGAGCACCATACAGTTGGCCAATAACCCAGTATATCATGCTAGAACGAAGCACATTGAGGTGCATTATCACTTTATGAGGGAGAAGGTTCTAGCCAAGAGATGTAGATATGGTATATGTCAGCACGGAGGATCAAGTGGCTGACATCTTCTCACGAAGGCATTGGGCACATAGAAGGTCCACAAGTTTAGGAGCTTACTTGGAGTGTAGTGTGTGGAGTTGAGCTCGAGAGGGAGTGTTGAGATATCGAGCTCAACTAGTGCTACTGCTGCGGACATTGATGACCCGCCTTCCGCATCTACACCACTTGCATGGTTGGTGAGATTATGGGTGATATGCGGCCAGTGGGATGACAGGCTGTGTGACAGCCATTTTGGATTACTAGAGACTGGCATAGTTATAGCGCCAGCTTATTTAGTCAGTTTCACATTATGGATCGACCCTTGTATGTTGTAATAGTTGAGTACTAACCCATATAGTGTGTACTCTTATCTTTATGTTATGTTGGTTGAGTAGAGAAGAAGAAGATAGAAGAAAATTTAGCTATCCATCTCTCTCGTGTATTGCTCTCTCTTGTGTGTGTGTGTGTGTGTGTGTGTGTGTGTGTGTGTGTGTGTTTGCTTGCTAGGGTTTGAAGCTCTCCCTCTCTCCCACATTCTCTTTATGTTTATCAGCATCTTGTTGTTGTGTGTGTGTGAGTGAAAGAGAGAGAGAGAGAGAGAGAGAGATGCTCATTAGCTTCTTACTATTGTATGTGTGTGAAAGAGAGAGAGAGATTATGTGTATTCATTTCAATGCATAGTATAGTTTCTTGATTGTGTGTGCGTGTGTGCGCGCGCCTTAATGTATGTGTATCTGAGAGAGAGAGAGAGAGAGAGAGAGAGAGAGAGAGATCATCAATGTCTGTAATACTAGTTGAGCTCATCGATATCCCAACATTAACATGGATGTATGCTTGGGGTGTTCACCTCAAAATATGTAAGTATACCACGTGAGTTCAAATTAAGGGGTTTTTATATTCAAAATTTTAAGGTAAATTTATAGAAATACATTTATAGAAGGGATTTTATAAATCAATTTTGAAAAAAAACCCATAAGTCCATAAAGAAAAAGGGGCCATTTTATTCACGAAAAATTCACAGATAAGGGGTTTTTTTAATACTCCTTGAATGCACATGATACATAGGGTTTCTTTGTAGTGCACCTCTTGAGGATGTATGGCTGATCATTGGTTTTACCCATCGGATCAAACATTTCTAAGTGGTCAATGACGTCTCCAATCATGTTAAATCTTAGCATTAGCTTTAGAATTTAGATACGCTTTATTTTATTGGGTTGTTGAAAATTGGGTATATTCACATGTGCTACCCTCCTCTATATTGTTATATATTAAGCATGTCTAGTATCAAACCCTCTCCTAGTGCAAGGATTAGTTTGGACTAAGTTGGGTAGGCATAAGAATGTGGGTGTGGATATGGTGATGGGGCATAGGTTGGGTATGGCATATATGGATATGGTGATGGAGCATAGGCTAGTTATGGCATATGTGGAAATGGCACTAGGAGGGCATCGGCCGAGGTCTCAAATACTAAGGAGACTACCTTTGAAGGTTTGGGTCATAATGTGGATAGTGGGCTCCTCGTGGGATGTTTTGTGTTCCAAAGCCTCCTGCCCCTCTAGAGCTTTTCTTATCACGTGCACCCATGCACTGTGGTATTTGGTGACACACTGGCTCATCAACAGTGCAAGAAACATGTACAAAAGTAGTACCTTGATAAGATATTTTATTGTATGTCGTGACCCCTTTGTGCAGTTCTTCGCAGTGTTTGGACACTTTGTCCTTGTGTTTGGTGGTCAGTCAATCAGTTTGGCCGCTCAGTCTTGTGGACACAGTTCAACTTGAATTCAGTTCTCCCCAAAAGAAATAAAGCAAATACTCTAGCTTACAGGGGGGCCTTTAACGGGAAATTTGGGACCCCATCTGGTGTCGTCTTGACTATATCTATTAGTTCATGTATGCTATTTAAAGGATTGCTACAGACTCACTAAAGTTAGGTATAAAGAAGGCCTTGTTGTTTCACACAGTCCTAACTTGGCGTATGCTACATTGGTATCAAAGCTTGGGATGTGATTCAACCCGACAACCTAGGTTGAGAGCATCCTATCGGTGGTAAAGCTGAGATCAAGAAAAACCACTCCCCCATCCACCATAGCATCAAGCTCTAAAGACATTCCAAAAGAAGAAGGACCATTCAAGGAAACGCTTCCGCAAAAAGAAGACCAAGACAACCAGAAGTAAAAGGAGCAGTTAATGCAACTCCAAATTCAACTCGAAAGAGTCCAAATGGAAAAAAAAAACTAGCAGAATTACACGGAACCTTGGGCCAACAAGAGACCCAAAGAACAAAGTTCCTCAATGGAGCAATGGTGTCGATGGATGACCGCAAAAGATGAGCAAGACCGTGAAGCAAGACTAGTCGGAGAAAGCGAGACGCAAGGCCAAAGAGGGGCGACTTTAGAGCTCGAAGCAAAGGCAAACTATGAGCAACAAGCCCGAGAAGACTAGAGGGACCGTTTCCAACAAACACTGTGGACTCTGGTAACTTCTTTCACCCCTTCTCAATCCTCCACAACCCCCCCAACCACAACCTCGACTACCGTCGTCTGTGCCTCACCTAACTTCACCAAGTACGATGACAAGTGCGACCTTTCAGTTGTGACCCAATTCATCCACCAATTTGTTGCCCATTTTCCACTCTCCAAGATCACAGATCCCCAAGAGAAAGTCCATCTGGCGGCTCCACACCTCACAGGTGATGCAGTCACTTGGTGGCAACATGGGTCCCGTCTGCACACAGATCCCTGGCTTACCAGACACCTTCATGTCCGATCTAAAGACAAGGTTTCTTCCTCCACAATACATGACCAATCTCGAAGAAGAGTTCTACAAACTCACCAAGAACGGTTCCATGTGCTCACCTGCTCCAACAAAGTGATCACATCAATTGGGGAAGTTCGAGGAGGAGAAGCTGAAGCAGTTCATTCAAGGATTGGATCCAAACATTCACTTCCCTGTTCGAAACTTCGAACCCTAGAGTTATGATAGGGCTTTGACTCTTATACAGAACCACGAGATGATGCTTAATGGAGGCAAGCACAAAATCGCACTAGTCACCCCCAAACCTCAGCACGCAGCAGATGCAAACCACCCAGTAGAACCATGCGTCTAACCAACAGTCAAGTAAGGGGGCATCCAACAACAAAGACCAGAAGAAGAAGGGCCAAAATAGCTCTTCTACTGGAAAGGAGTGACAAGATGGACCCAAGAAGACTCCTAAAGAAAAGATCAAGGAGGGCCTTATCGGAGGATTCCTACAGTCAAATGAGAAGGAACAATACTTCAAAGAGAACCAGTGTTTTTTCTCCCACCACAGGACATACAAAGAAGAATTGTTCCACCAATGTTGTTCAGCTTTTGCCCGCTTTGAATGCAATACCCTCAGTGGTATTCGATGATAACCAATGTTGTCCAGCTTTTGCCTGCTTTGAATGCAGTACCCTCAGTGGTATTCGATGATAACCAGGAGGGCGGAGCTGAGGAGCATCAAAAAGGTCTTATCATAGCTTATGGCACAGTGAAGGGGCCAAAAATTGTCATTCTCTTCGACATGGGCAGTTCCGAAGATGCCATCTCTCCATAGTTGGTGACCAAGATGATATGTGCCCTAGTGCCTTATCATTTGGATGTGGATTGGTTCACTCTCGACCTACATACCCATATCTCCCCGAAAGCTCAACAGTTCACCTTCACAATCCAGAAGGCCCAGTTTCAAAGGGATTTCATTGTCTTTCCCCTCCTCGGGTGCAACATAACCCTAGGGATTCACTGGTTTTGCCAATATGCGCCCATTTGTGATCGGAAGCATGACACCTTCACGATCATCAAAGGTTTGCCTAAGCCTACTATCATCCCACGGGGATCGGAGCATTCAGGGTATTCCAATCATTTCCCACCTCCAAGCTAGTAGAGCTATTAGAAAGGGAGCAGAGTGTGCGATAATCTATGTCCGCCCACAAAAGATAACGACATCCACTGCGACTCCATTAGAGCCATAGATGACAGCACTCCTCCAACAGTTTTAGGACATCATGTTGTGGGATGACCTTTCACACAGACCCCCCACCCTCTCGTTTTGAAGACCATCATATCGATTTGGTACATGGAGCTGAGCCACCCGGTAAGTTTCCGTATGGTCTTTCCAAGGCATTGGAAGCTAAGTTGGAGGCGCAACTCGTGTAGTTGCTTAGGCCTAGATTCATCCGGCCTTCATCCTCTCCATTTATTACACCGATCCCTTTTGTGCAAAAGAAAGATAAGACATCACATCTCTATGTGGATTACCGAGCCCTAAACAAGATGACAATCAAGAACAAGTTCCCCATGCCCAGGATAGAGTACATCCTCGAAAGCCTTAACAGTGCTAAGTACTTCACAAAGATCGACCTCAAAAGTGGCTATCATCAAGTCAGAATCTTCGAAGTCGATATTCCGAAGATGGCCTTTCGAACGGAATGAGGCATTACGAGCTTGTGGTCATTTCTTTTAGCTTAACTAATGCACCGACTACCCTCAACAAGATGGTGTCTGGAGTCTTCGTCATACTCATCAACAAATGTCTATTCATTTTCTTGGATGGCATGCTTATTTTCTCTACCACTGCAGAACAGCACGAGAAGGATGTGGAGGTCTTAAAGATTCTGAGAGATAACGAACTCTACATCAATGCAAAGAAGAGCATATTTGGAGTTCAAGAAGTCCAGTACTTGGGCTATGTGATCAGTTTCGACGGAACTCACCTTGACCAAAGGCAATCCTCAATTGGGATGTTCTCAAGACAACCCAAGAGATAACACAATTACACACATAGTATAAACTATCTTGAATCTCTGTAGTTTTTCACTAGCTTCATAAGAACCTAGATATATTTCATATATGCAAGATCTCAATTGTGAATATGTGAAACATATAAAGTACTTTATTTCATCTTTCTATTGCAAGTTGCTCCAATGGTGTGATCTTAAGATATTCGCTTTGCAAAACCTCTCTACCCACGTATCCCTTGACAATAGAAGCCTTGATTCAAATGCATACATCCATGGTTACGTCCATCCAATGAGATGAGCATCAAGCCAATATGATGTACTTTACATGTATCTAGTTACTCCATGAATCACCATGATAAATGTTTCAATCCTAATTGTGCAGAGGAGAGGATGATGTTCTATCTTCATCCCTAACTAGCCTAAGGCTAGTTCTGCCCTTAGTCCTATTGTAACTTTGGTCCAGCCCTCTTCCTCTAATCCCTCCCCCCCCCCCCCCCCCCCCCCCCAAAGGCTAGTATCTCCTTCCCAAACAAAATAAAATAAAATGATGTTGAACATGCTCCGTTAACAAACCACCTAGAATCTACACAACACAGAGCCAATTAATCACCTCAAACAACTAGAAAACCCAAGATCTATTGTTTTTGAACCGTGGAACAAAGGGCAAATTTTGCAAATACTTTAAGGGGGCACGAATTTTGCAAGGTAGTCTAGGCTCTGGAGTGGGGCCAGTGTCCCGAATGGGACTGATGCTGGTGCCAGAAGCCTATTAGAGAGAGAGAACCCTAATGCTGGTGCCTGAAGCCTATTAGAGAGAGAGAGAACCCTAATGCTGGTGCCAGAAGCCTATCAGAGAGAGAGAGAGAGAGAGAGAGAGAACCCTAATGCTGGTGCCAGAAGCCTATTAGAGAGAGAGAGAGAGAGAGAGAGAGAGAACCCTATACTTGTTTGCCAACCTTTAGGGATTGGAAAAATCCTATTCAACATATACCCTTTTCTTCTCCCTTTTGTTAACTTGCTTTAAGACCTTTTGTTCATGGGTAGATCCATCCGGAGGGAGCTTGCTTTAAGAACTTTTTTTCATAAGTAGTTGATCCATCCAGAGGGAGATTTGCTTCTGTAAGACTCAAGGCAGCCATTTGTCACCTTAGCACTCAGACTTGTTTGTAATGATATTTTTCAAATGGTTCATCAGGAAGCCAAAGTTTGCGACTAGTTTGTAAGGCAAGTACATATAAACACTATAGCTTTGCTTCATTCCACTCGATCAGTTTGAACTTATTCATATTCATTTGGCAGCAGAAATTTGAACCAATTACATCTCCAAGAATGCTTAATATTACACGGTGTAGCCATCTCCACTCCTGACCAAAGAAAA
Source organism: Cibotium barometz (assembly GCF_041138505.1). Taxonomy (NCBI): domain Eukaryota; kingdom Viridiplantae; phylum Streptophyta; class Polypodiopsida; order Cyatheales; family Cibotiaceae; genus Cibotium; species Cibotium barometz. Next base: position 31,679,928 of record NC_141081.1, on the reverse strand, counting down.
GGAATAACTCCTTTACTCCAAAAAGAGAGAGTACCATGGACACTATAACACCTTTACCCCAAAGAGAGTACCATGGGCACTAGTGTATGTCATGATCACATCCCTTCAATATAAGGGGTTTTTGTTTTGTTTTCCAAGCCAGAGTCAACTTGGCACAGACGTGTCCCATAACGGGTGAGGTCAAAATAATTTGCCCTCTTTTATGAGTATGAGTAGGTGAAACACTGGCAAGTTAGAAATCACTGGCTACCATATTCAATAGGGTTATTGAGCCGGGAGCCCCTTGCCTGTGGGGCTTTAAACAAGCCTCAACAATCTCTCTCTTTGACTTCACATGAGATTTGAGTGCCTCGTGTGGCATAAAACAAGTGGCTTGTATTAGATTGTACCCCTTTGTTGTACTCGAGTGTGTACTCTTTGAAGGCTTTTACTTCACCTCATTCTCTTTGACTTCATATTTGATTTGTGTGCCATTGAAGCTTTCATACCTTGGTTCATAAATACTTGCCAATCCATGGAATCTCTGAATCTTCCTTTAAGGCAAAGGACACGTCATCACTGAAATCCAACAAATGAAGACATACATATGGTGAAGATGACTACTAAAGAATGTGAAGTTGAAAGCTGAGAACATTGCATTAACTCTTACGTGGGGAAATTGAGCTGCAACTTTTGGATGCGGTGACGAGATCCCGGTTCACATAAGATGAGCCGGCAGGCACCTAATCCACACCTGTTTGGTATGAGGGCCAACCACATTGTCAATTGAAAAGAGCATCATACTGTCAAATGTTCATTTGTGGTTGGTTACTTCAAGAAGGTAGACCTATATAATGACCTTACTTACCCTATAGAGAGTAGTGTATCCCAATCAAGGGAGCTTTCATTGTTGTTTCTACACAAAAAGGAGAAGGTCGTGGCCACCTGAAGCAAGCAACCAACTTTTTACGGACAAGGGCCTTTGGGACTGGCAGCAGCAGTGGTGGTAGTGGGGTGGTGGTGGCGGTGTGGTGTGTGTGTGTGTGTGTTGGTTTGGGGGGGGATTCTCATGAAAAGATAGACAAGTTAAAGTGCAACAAAATACTTATCGAAACAACAATTAAGAAAGCTGCATTGCTACCTTCTCAAAGGTAGTCTCAACCATCCCCGTCTTATGTTGTTCATACACCATAGAAACCAGAAATATCTTTGCTTGCTTAGCGCATCGCCCCATAATCTGCAAGCAAACCATAGACTATGTAAGTAGTAGACCCTATGTGGCCTGCTTATGCATATTCTAATCACCTTGCTACCCCACCAACTTATTCGATTTGCATCACAACAACCAAACTAAGCATGCCTTTATGTGTGGAGCTTGGAACATCTCTTTGATTGCTTCCTCCACATCTTTCATACCAACAAGGTTACCCTTGGTGCGACAGCCTGCTAGCAACACATATATAATTGATTTCAATAAAATTGCGAGGGCATATAAATTACATGCAGCATTGATAGCTGCACAGCAAGAAATACAGATGAAAAGGTCAAAGCAATAGTGGCCTAGCAAACTTGACCTTTATTAGCATCAGAGCTTGACTTTGGGTCGTGTGAGCATCTAGACTCAGCAATCTCAACTGCACGTCTGCAAAGCTCTAGGGCACGGCGAACATCACCAGACACTGCAGCAACCTGTAAGCAAAACTGGTTGTTTAATGCAAGAGCTCATGATAACTAGTCATATACATACTGGTGTCACATGGTAGTAATTGTGCCCTTGACCTCAAAAATTGTCACCCCATGGCCATGCAGGTGCATACCTTGCGTGATGCAAACTCAATAGCTTGCTTTTCAAAGGCATTAATTGCCTCTAGACGATATGAAATGATTGTTTGCAGCTGCTCATGTGAATAAGGGCTAAATGAAACCCTCTGTAAACCCATCCGGCTTGCAATACGAGGAAGCAACCGTTCTGGCAAATCAATCGTGTTTGCTATACCTATCCACCAGCCACAAAAATGATTTAAGAGGGATTTTACCTTGAGCGTTTGTGTCCACACAAACGCTCCTGAATCACAATCTACAAATGCCTTGAGTCTCTAGACACATGCCATTCAAGGTAGGCCAAGCTTGATGGTGGACTCACCAATAACAAAGAGCCGTGAATGGGGACGAGCCGGCCAGTCAAAAACATTGTAAAGAACCTGCATGTATAGCCAAGTTTTTACCTAATAGCTCCAAATATAGGAAAACAATACACAACACGGGCAGCAGAACTTTCAAGATCAAAGATGAGGCAGGAGGATGTGCAAGACTGAGATATAGATGCTTACAGACTGATTACGGGTTACCAAAAGGTCCAATTCATCAATGAAGAGAATGCAAGGCCTTGTATCAATTCTCCTTGAGGGCTTCGGGTTTGAAAACCTCTCATCAAGCAGCTGCAAAGCTTTCTTCCACCCCACATGATGTCCTGTAAGCGCTTCATGAAGCACCTGCAAGCATGTATTCATGATAGCTCGTGTCATATGCAGTGGAGGAGCAGGCCCTAAAGATCCTCACATGCAAGTAGCATGCATACCGTGTACAAATGTTCAGGAGAAGTGAGCCGTAGGCCATTAATCTCCACAAACCGGTAGGGGTGGATGTTCTTATCCTCGTAGCTTTTCTTAAGCTTTTGCATGACCTCTATTACTGTTGCAGTCTGAGAAAAGATATTGCAAACCTTAAAAGATTTCCATCGATAATAGTCAAAAGAGGCAATCAAATTACAATGAGATAAGCTGGCAAACCTTGCCAGTGCCTGGTACTCCACTTATATACAAGCAATGACCCAGACTTTCATCACCAGCCACCACTGCATCAGTTACAAATGCAGATATTTCCCTCATCTCCCTGCAGATTGCAAAACACGGTCGGTCAGATGAGTCTAGCCATTGCTTCTACAACCTCCTAGACTGAGATGAGTCTAGCCACTGCATCTAGTCACTGAGATGATTCCACAACCTCATAAACTGATGATCCAGATGCAAATAAAGCGTAGGAATTTGGGTTTGGATGGTACTTTTCTCTGCAGGGCAATGACTCTGGAGTAGCCGTCAATCGCAGAGCAGCTTTGGCCTTTTCAAAGGCTGTAACTGGTTTCCTCCTCGCGGTTTGGGGTATTGTTTTCGCACCCACTTTGCTGATGTTGGCTGTCCGTCCACCACGAGCATTCTGCATTCAAAACGACAACAATGTCACATACAATTCCAAACCCCTCAGCCTCACTACCTAAGCAGGAAAATGCAAGAATACGGACTGCAGCTCTGGCCGAAGTGGGCGGTTTCTGTGAACATTCCGGTAACTTCTGGGTTGAATGCTTCCTCCTTTCATGAACTGCCTCTTCATCACTCTCTTCCTCTTCATCTCCTTCTGATGGGGCATCCTCAAGCTCATCAGAAGATGCTTGCCCATCTGCCTCCACATCTGATATACGTTTGAAAGTTTCAAATTGAGGGTCATACTCATATTCACAGAGATACACATCATCCCCGTCTCTGCCTGAGCTGCGGAACTCCTCCGGGCCCATCACTCGGCATCTCCGAAGGATCGATGCCACCTGGTTCAAAGCCAAAAACCAAAACTTATAAACTATTACCATGCACAGGGTTATGGCATGCACAAAGAGACCAACTTAGTACCTCATTCGCATCAGATTGATTAGTGCAAAACAACTCTCTGCGGAGATTGTGAGACTGTCTTCCGACAGCAGTCTCTTCAGGAATGACATACCACCGTCCTTGAAACCAAAACGATTCATCTACATCCCTCCATATCCTGAAATTAATGTAGAGAGGTTGTAAGATTCAATAAAGGGCAACATCAGTAGAGGCGGCCTGCAAAACTGTTAGAATAGACCAAATTAAGGTCTCAGAACCATCTATAAAAAGATGATGCATGTACTGTGGCATAGGTTATAAGTGTACCTTTCAATACGGGCTGCCCACAGCTTGCTTGCCAGTAGCAACTCTCGGGCGGTTCTGGGTGTCTGGGTGCGTAAGCCAGTTTGCAGCCGACTAGTCTGCTCACCATCAGAAGGCTTTGACTCCGCTTCACAGTTCGAACACAACCAATCCCCGTCAGGAACCTTCTTCATTGGTGGGTCTGTGCATTTCAGATGAACTCCACGAGAGCATTTGTCACATTCCACCAGCTTTCCCACTTTCCCGCATATAAGGCATCCCTCTGCCTCCTCGTCAAAATCCTCTTCAGTCCGCCTAACATAAACATCATCACCAACACTGAACTTCACTCTATCCACTACCAAGTGGTCAAGCCATTTCTTTCTTAGACATTTCAGGGTCCTTTTACTGCTAGCTTCACCACCTCGCACAGCCGACAACTGAATTTCCATACCCATGGACTTCTTTCTGTGAATCTGTGCAGATTTGTGTAGTTTCAGGTCATGTTCAGGTTCTCTAAGGGGTTTAAGGTTTGGGGTTTCTGGAGGGGGTTTCTCAACTAGCCTCGGAGAATGCCGCCTCTTCTCCACTTGCACAAGCTTTGTCTTCTTATACAGCGTGCTCTCAAGCTTCTCTTCAGTCTTGTTTTGAAAAAGTTCACAGCTTTTCTTGTAGATCTTGGCCTTGCTGCCATAACTGATGTGTGCTTCATCAAACCCAAGCCTCTCCTTCTGAGTTTTCCCTGTTTCCGTTGGTGTAACAGGTGGGCTAGTGATACCCTGTTCTCCAGCATCAAACCCTAATGTTTCCTTCTGAACTTTTTCTTTGGATCTTAGCGTTACAGAATCTTGTGTGCCTGCATCGAACCCTAACTTTCTGGGCCGAATACGAGGTGGAGGTGCAATCTCGGGAGTTCGAGGAGACCTTCTGCAAGACTTTGAAGGAGAAGGGGTATCGTCAGGGGCAGTTTCATCTGCATCAATGGAAACCGGTTAGCTCTCTCTCTCTCTCTCTCTCTCTCTCTCTCTCTCTCTACACAAGGTATCATCTCTACAGAAACCATCGTACTCTCTGAATCAAGTTTCAACAGAAACTCTGACCGATCGAGTCTCTACAGAAACACATTCCATCCCCCCTCTCTCTCTCTCTCTCTCTCTCTCTCTCTCTCTCTCTCTCTCTCTCTCTCTCTCTCTCTCTCTGTGTGTGTGTGTGTAGGTGTGAACGTACGCTGTGCTACATTGCACCATCGTCGTCATCTCTCTCTCTCTCTCTCTCTCTCTCTCTCTCTCTCTCTCTCTCTGTGTGGGTGGGCGAGCGGCGTGTATGTGTACCTGCAGAAAAGTCGGTTCCCCTTAGTCTCTTTCTCGTCTGTTGCGGCGATGCTTCGTGAGGATATGATAGAATCACGTTATCTGCAGACAGAGGAGAGCTTGTAACGGGTTTCTTGCCACTGTATACTGCAGCTTCCATCGCCATAGCCAGAAGCTCGGGGGGCAAAGACGAGAACCCAAGAAAGCCTGCTGCGATGAGAGAGAGGATTCTCTGCTAATTGCGCGCTCTCTCTGTCTCTCTGTCTTTAATCTCTTGCTAAGCCTTTGATCCTGCAACGGTCAGGTGTGAGCTCAAAATGCGATGAGAGGCACTGCCACAGCATAGGATACTGGTGGTGGGATAAGGGCGGGAGACGGCTATGGCGGGAAAATCCCACATGGGATCCATGTCTGTTACACTTTAGAGATTGTTTTTTTGGGGACACTGGCTTTGTGATTTTGCAATTCAGCATAACTCTTTGTTTTGATTTATTGATACAAGTATTTGATTGTTTTTGATTTATTGATACAAGTAAATGACTCATGCGTTCTTTAGTCAGGCCAAAGCGTGAACCCAAGCCCAAGCGTGACTCAAGCTTGAAAAATTATACCTTCATTTCAAATTTCAAAAATCCAAAAATTTCTCTTTGGACTCTTTCATCCCTCTCGTTTGGGCCATGTGAAGTTGTGTTTAATGAAGGTGCTAATTTTGAAAGCCGTGTATCTAGACTTTAAATACAAAATAAGGTGCTAATGTCATATGAATGTATGTGTAAGTGTGTTTATGGGTTTTTATGTCTCTTATTCACATGTCCTATTAGCTAATACCCAATTAGTTAATATAAAGTCCCAACCTTAGGCTATAGGTTGTCCTTGCCCAACCAAGCTTGCGCCATAGACTATTAGTTATACCCAATTAATTAATATAAAGTCCCAACGCTAAACTATAGGTTGTCCTCGCCCAACCAAGCTTGCGCCATAGCCCTCACTCCTTCCTCGTCGCCCTCCTACTTCCTCTGCCCGTATGAGGATCGCTTTCCCTTGTATGACCCCACCATCCTCGCCAAACAGTCCCCTCCTCTTGACCATCCATCCAGTGTAAGCCCTCTTCCAGTTCCTGGTCTCTCCACTTCCCAACAAGGAGAGTGCTACAACAAAAAGAAATCCAGCATCAAGTAGAATAACTTTTAAATAAAGAGAGGTTTTATTAGACTTAGCAGCATGGTGTTCCCATACTTTTAGTCAAGAAAAGTAATACATGCTCTTAGGATTTAAAAACATTACCTTATGGGTTCCGAATTCCTAATCAAGACTGATTAACAATGTGTTAACCGTAGACACATCGAATGGGCATCCTTTTATTCATAGTTTTTAGTTGCAAGTTGAAACCAGTAGAGTGCAACTATAGTATATATAACAAAGAGTTGATTGTTGTAGTACATGCTCTTAGGATTTTGAAACATTATCTTAGGATTTTGAAACATTATCTTATGGATTATGAATTCCCAATCGACACTAATTAATAGTGTATTAAACACTTGCTCTCTCAACCCTTGATTTCAAGCAGACACGTCAAATGGGCATCTTTTATTCACAGTTTTCAGCCACTAATATAATACCAACCTGGCAAGGAAGATGTAGTGGTTGATTCTCTAAGTAGAAGACCAAGCATCAATCATACCTCACCCAAGGAGAGTTCACCCTTTGAAGCTATGAAGGATTCCTAAGAGCAAGATCTGGAATTTTTTGAGCCTTAGAACTCAATGAAAGAACAAATGGTGAATACTCATATAATGAAGAATATCTTTTCTTCTAGAAAAGATTATGTATCACTTGACCATTTAGACAAATTGTTTTAAAGGAGATACCGTGATATCAACCTCCATACATGGGTCATAGAGGGGTATCTACTACATTATATGTTGTGACTAGAGTGTTGATGAAAAATAATGTAGCTAGAATTTTTACCAAGTGCACATGACTTGTCAAAAGGTCAAGAGCTACAAAGGCAAGACTCAAGGCCTATTGATGCCACGACCTATTCCTAATGAACCATGGGAGCAGATATCAACGGACTTCATTACAGGCTTCCCTACTACTATAAGACATAAAGACATGATTTGGACTATAGTAGGGATAGCTTTAGTAAACAATCATATTTTATTCCGTTGACATATCAATAAGCCACACATTTATTTATAAAGAAAATCTTTGTACATTATGGCTTATCTCATGGCATCATGTATGATCATGATTCTATATCATTGTACATATAGGGGTCACATAAAACTTTTAAGGTGCGGGTTTAGATCCAATTAAAAACTTCACTTGGGAAAAGCGGTAAGAGTAGCTATGGATGGTGTGGGTGAGGGGTGAGTGACCTAACGAGGTGCACACCTCCCAAGACAATGCGCTATGACTAGCCCCAATGTTAACCAAGGCTGGCCGAGGTCCACACTAGTGTCAACCAAGGCTAAGTGTTCAACCAAGGCTGGCCACACGAGGTCCACATCTCCCAAGACAATATGTTGTGACTAACCCCACTGTCAACCAAGGCATGCAGCTAAGTGGTCATTCTGGGGGAACTCTAGCTCAAAGCAAGTAGGTTCCACCGATGTTTTTATCTTAACTGCATCGTGAAAGTTAGTTGCATGTATAAAGATCTATATGGGGGCCTACTGACTCTTTAGTTCTTCTTTTGTCAAGGATTCACCTCAAGGCATGCCCTCCATTTTCCGTTATCTCCTCCTTTTTCTTATGAATTTGATAGAGTATGTTCTAGGTGAGCCATTTGCTTATGATGTCAACTTTCTGGTGGACAACAAGGAACTCTTTAAGCAAGAATTCCACCACTTCATTTATAGAATGCGTACACAAAACCAAAATGAGTAATCACATTCTCATACAGGAACTTGACAATAGATCATGTATGAGCATTTTGTGTAGCTTTCACTTCAACCCACTTTATGAAGTGAAGTGGGTTAATCGCTTCCTGAAGTGATAAGTGGGCACTATAATGAAGCACTCCTAGGTTCCCTCAGTGACGGCTAGGCTAATGGGACCCATAAAGAATTCAATTACCAAAATAGGCCATAGGCTTAAAAAATACAAAAATTGTGCTTTTTATTGCACGACGCAATAACATAGGAATCTGCGAGCATACATCAAGGTGCACCAAATGTATTGATGTTTGAAATGGCATCACCCATTATATTAACATAATTTGGCATGATGCAAAGACAATCCAAGCATCTTCAAATTATCTGAGGGTATAATAATATTTTTAAGAGGGCATAAAATACAATCTCATAACATCATGTTATAATAAATAACAGTGGTTCTATCCACCACAAGCTCACCCATATCACCAAGTAGCTTTTGAAACCAAGCTACCTCACAAAATCTGCCATAGCAACATCCCTATACTCTACCTCTGTACTCGACAAGGCAACTATTTCTTACTACTCCAACTCATAGTAGTACTCCCAAAAGAAAATATAAAGCCACTAGTAGATCTCCTATCTACGACACTGCCAATCCAATCAACATCTGTGTACCCATGCAGCTATATCTCTATGCCAGCCTCATAGAAAAGTCCATAATCAACTGTGGATCTCCTTTTTGCAACACTACCAACCCAATCAACATTTGTATACCCATGTAGATATATCTTTATGCTAGCCTTATAGAAAAGTTTATAATCAAGTGTGGACTTTATATAATTGAGAATCCGTGTAGCCACATCCAAGTGTGGCTTCTAGATCCATTGTTGCTAGAAGACTCTCCATGTCCACTAAGCATCTATGATTACATGTGAGACATCATCATTACTTCTTACATCTTTATCTTCCATTGCCTTCATTGGTGTATACCAACTACTCATCTTATAAAAGATAACATCTCAGCTTACTTGCATCTCACGAGAGGTAGAGTTATAACATCTACAACTTTTCTACTCCAAAGCATAACCGATGAAAATGCATTTCTCTGCCTTTGTATCCAACTTGGTTCTTACTTCATCACGAACATGCACATATGTAATACATCCAAACACTTTTAAGTGAGACACATTTGGTTTTATGTCTGTAAATTTATGTTTAGACGTCATGCCATGAACAACTGTAGTACAAGTCTTATTTATTAATAAAAATAGTAGGCTACTACTTCAACCCAAAAATAATCTAGCATATTCTTTTCAAATATCAAGGCATGTACAACTTCTACAATGCCTATTTTTCCTTTCTAACAACACCATTATGTTGCGGAGTATACCTACATGTAATTATCTCTTGATTTCTTGCTTTCTCAAGAAACCACTAAGCTCATTCGAAAAATACTCTCCCGACCATATGATCTTAGGCATTTTATTTGCATATCTCTTTCCTTCTCAACAACCAAGGCTTTAAATCTTTGAAAGTGAGTAAACACCTCACTTTTCTCCTTCATGAAATAAACCCACACTTTTCTAATGTAATCACTTTTCTAATATAATCACATCAATGAATGTAACATAATACCTGCAGCTTACAATCATTACAATTTTGATCGGTCCTTATACATCTGAATGTATAACATCCAATGGCCTTACATTAACGTGCTTTTTATATGGGAAAGCATGTTTAGCCTACTTACTGAGCTGGCATGCTTTAGATACTTTTTGCATACCATTAACCTTAAACTTTGGCAAACCTGCGATAATATTTTGGGCCTACATAGACTTCACCATTGTATATTCATATGATCAATGCGTTTGTGCCATATGTTAATATCTATAATGAGACCTATCCTATACACAAACATGGTTGCCTTCAAGTCAGGCATGCTAACATCCAAAGTAAACACCATTTTTGCTACCATAAGCAGCACTCATTTTTGAAGTCTTCCACAAAACACCATTAAGTATTGAATCTTGCTTGTAGACCTTGCTCAACCATTCGTCAAATAGAAACCATGTTTTTCATATTATTAAGAACTTGAAGTACATCTACGAGGTACTTCATTTTGTCATCCTGCATAGACAATAGCACTTTATGAACATGCACAATGGGATGCGTAGTATCATCTTGCTTGTAGACCCTGCTCAACTATCTGTCCAATTGAAACTGGGTTTTTCGTAATATTAGGAACATGAAGTACATCTGTGAGGTACTTTATTTTGCCATCCTACATAGACAATGGCACTTTACAACATGCACAATGGGGTGCACAATGTTATCACCTATTTTCACATATCTTGGTGCTTTCATTTTCTACATATCTCATCATGACTGGTCATGATGAGACATATATACCAAATATCTGTCATGTGTCCTAGTTTTCCATAGTAATAGCACTCTATGTTATTCGTATTTTGATTTCTTTGCCACTACCGCAACCTTTGTCATGTGTCCTAGTTTTCCACAGTAATAGCACTCTATGCTATTTATATTTTGATTTCTTTTCCCCCACGTCAACCTCTCTGGCTCCCCTTATCTCTAGAGTGGTCTCTTTCACCTCCTATTTGTATATTAGATTCATGTTGTTGTGGCTGCCCATAATTTTTATTTCTAAATGGCATGTACCTCGGCCTCTAAATGCTGATTTGGCTGTATCTCTACGTGTATCTGAGTAGAAGGCCTACTCATGTGAATTTATAGTGGATGAAACCTCCCCCAATATGCATCTCCTCATAGACGAGGAGAGCACCTGAAAATCAAGAAAGTTAACTCGAACAATGGAGGTCTGAAATTGATTGTATTTCTTACCAAGACCATTTAAGGTCATCTATTAGTGATTCAATAGAAGCAAGGGCATTTGCAAGCCCTTTAACCTTTACCACAAGTAATCATTTATACTCAGCTTCTTACTGGTCATATTATGTAGCTCTTGCTTTAGCTGTGTTGCCATACATATAGGCAGTGATGTGTGTGAACACACTTGGGACCGCCGGGGCACTTTTTTCCTCTTTAGGAGGTTTTTTCCCCCGGCTTGTATATATGCCCATCATTCTAGGGCTAACTTATCTTCGTACATTGACACAATCTAATACATTGTATGTTGTGTGCATTCTTGCTTCTTCTTCTCCAAGCTTTGTGTGCTTTCCTGCAACCCTAATTCCAACAATTGGTATCAGAGCAGACATCGGCTCCCAGGGCTACGCTGCCAGCACCCTCCGACTCATGTTCTCCAATTGAGGTGAGCTTTCACGAGCGCTTGGAGGTCCCTATACTCTGTAGGTTTTCAGAAATTGCATCTGAGGTCGTTTCGGGCTCCGTTTTTGCATTGCAAGTTCTGTACAGGTGTTTTGGTCATTTTGTGCAGAAATTTCGACAATGCAGTTTTTTTACAAAATAGGCATACATATTCTATTGTGGGTCATGCTACATAGCACGAGTTGTTTTTTGTTCGGTCTTTGCTTCATTATAGGTAGCTTTTGCATCAGTTTCAGTCAGTGGTCATGGCTGATAACAGCAATGATGTATATCGCATGTTGTCTCTGCTGATGATAAACTGGATGGAGATAGCAACTACCCACTTTGGGCATACATGATGCAACATGTTTTGGTTGCAAAAGGAGTGTGAAACATTGTGCAGGGTATGGATGTACGTCCAGGTTCTGTGGATGTAGGATCTGTGTTGAGGATGTTGCAGGTTCTAGTAGCAACTCTACTGTTGCTGCTGTTTTACCCACTGCTGAACAAGCTTGTTTTGGAATGGTAAAGATGCGCAGGCTCATGCCTTGATTGCACTTTTTGTCAAACGTAACATCACTCCACATATTTGTTCAGCTAAAACAGCAAAACAGGCTTGGGATATTCTAGCTGGTTTGTATGCAGGTCGTAATAACGAGGCAAAAATCTCTTACATGCGTAAAGAGCTAGAATCGAAGATTATGCAGGAAGATGATGACATGAATGTTTTTCTTGTTGAGATTAAAGATCTCAAGGAACAGTTGATTTCTACAGGTGAGATTATTCCTGATCATTCTCTTGTGCAGATTGTTCTTGATGCTTTACCTGAGTCATATTAGACTTTTGCTTCCACGTGGAGACTTGTTATTGAGGACAGACCTGATGTTGTCAAGTATGATACTTTAGTCAACAAGCTCTTGCAAGAAGCGCAGTCCAGGCAAAAACAGGGCTAGGCAGCGTGCAGTTGATCAGGCATTTGTTGTTACCCAGCAGAGAAGAAGTGGTAAGGCAACCCCTTCCACTGTTTCTTCTCCTATGAATAGGTCTGCAACTTCTTCTCCTTCCACAGGTAGCAACAATAGGTCTGAGAAGGCTCTTGAGAAAAAGATCAGGTGCAACTATTGTAAAGCAAATGATCATGCTTCTACAAATGCAGATTCTGCAAATGTTGTGTAGGATACAGAATGGGCGCTTAGCGTGTATTGCTAGTTTGACCCATCTGTACATGATGCATGTTTGGCAGTTTCTGTTGACTTTGATGTATGGTATTTTGACAGTGGTGCTACAAAGCACATTACCTCGCATCGTGATATATTCACTTGTCTTAAGGTTGTCCCTAATGGGAATATTGTCACGTGTGCCAATAATGCTTCTTACCCAGTGAAGGGCGTTGGTAAAATTATGCTTACTGCTGCAAATGACAACGCTTTCACACTTTCAGATGCTTTGTATGTGCCAGGGATAAAGAAGAATCTATTGTCTGTCTCTGCGCTTGCTAGACTTGGACTTGTAGTCAAATTTGTGGATCACAGATGTACTGTTCATGATTTGACTTCTGGTGATACGATTATTGCATCTGGCACCTTGTTTCGTGGGCTGTATAGGCTCAATTCTTATTACAAGTGTGTGGAAGATTCAGCAAATGCAGTTTCTGATGAAAAGGCAGTTTCAGATGCAAAACTATGGCATGCTCATTTTGGTCATCTGAACTTTGCTAGTTTGTTGCGTTTGCAGAAATTTGATATGGTTGCTTCATTGCCCCCTCTAGAGGCACCATTAAAACATGTTTGTGAAGGCTGTATTTTGGGTAAAATGCAGCGTTTTGCGTTTCCAAAGGATGGTTCTGTGCGGGCCACTCGCAAATTACAACTTGTACATAGTGATGTATGTGGGCCTATGCAAACTCCGTCATTTGGTAAACACTTGTACTTCGTGACTTTCATTGATGATTACTCAAGGCATGCATGGGTATATCCACTGAAGGCAAAGTCCGAAGTGTTTTTGTGCTTCAAACAGTTTTTGCTTATGGTTGAAAATGTATCCAATTGTACTGTGGGCACCCTCCGTTCTGATTGAGGGGGGGAGTACATGTCTAAAGAGTTTGATGCATTTCTGGCTAGTCGTGGTTTAAAACACCAATGTACAGTGCCGTGTACCCCTCAGCAAAATGGTGTTGCTAAGAGGAAAAACAGGTCACTTATGGAGATGGCACGATGTATGGTCAAGAGCCAAGCTTTGCCACATGCGTTTTGGCTTGAGGCTGTCATGTGTGCTGCATATGTACTCAAGAGGTGTCCCACTAAGGCCTTGCAGTCTGTTACTCCATACGAAGCTTAGCATGGCAGGAAGCCTTCTATTGGTCACTTGGATGTCTTTGGTTGCTTGGCCTATGCTTTAGTGCCTGTGCAACAATGTAGAAAATTGGATGATAAGGCTGTCAAATGCATTTTTGTTGGTTACAGTGGTCAGAGCAAGGGTTACAGATTGTATCATCCGCAGTCAAAGCGTATCTTGATTAGTCGAGATGTTGTTTTTGTGGAAGATGCTATGCAGCCTTTGTTATCATGTACCAAAAGAGACAGGTGTGAGCTCACGGGATGTATTCGATATGTTGTTGCCTCTGTTTACAGGTGGGAATTCAAATGTAAGTCCTAACTAGGCAAATATTCAGCCTATGCAGATTTCAAATGATATCATAGATTAGCCTATTTCTGATGCAGATTTACAGGATGTAATTTATGAGGATAGGGCTCAAAATGAGCAGGCTAGAGGTATGCCTAAATGGCTGGTGCAAACCTTGCATGATAGTAAAATTGATGCACCTATTTCTAGTCATTCTCGTTCAAGTTTTCAGCATGTCTCTTATGCATCAGATTGTTATGCTTTGGTTGTATCTAGTATGTGTGAAGAGGAAGAACCTCTTTCATTTGATGAGGCACAAAAATTAGAAAATTGGTTGGCTGCAATGCAAAGTGAATATGATGCTATAATGAAGAATGGTACATGGTCTTTGTGTGATTTACCTATTGGTAAGAAGGCCATTGGATGTAAGTGGGTTTTTAAGTTGAAATGAAAGCCAGATATGGCAGTATTGATCACTATAAGGTTAGACTTGTTGCAAAGGGTTATGCTCAAGAAAAGGGCATTGATTTTGATGAGACCTTTGCTCCCACTTGTCGTCGTATGACTACCATTCGTAGCATTTGTGCATTGGCAGCTCATAATGGTTGGAATGTACATCAGTTGGACATAAAGACTGCGTTCTTGCATGGAGATTTGCATGAGGAGGTGTATGTAATGCACGCCTTCTTCAAATTGTCCCAAGCTTCTTTGGGAGTCAGAATCTCCCTCAAATGGCTGAGGATATCATCCTTCACACTCAGCTTTATCATGTGAACAGCAAGCATGGCCTTCTTATTCCATTTTGCTAAAGCTTCAGCATTCAGATAAGTTGGTCTCTCCATAGAAACCATCTCCCAAACAATCTTGGAAGACTAATAGTGACTCCATCTTCAGCTTCCAGGTTGCATAGTTTTTATACTATTGAGTTTTTCAGCTCCCTCCAAGTGTAGGCTACTCAGGTTCGGTGCTATTGAGTCAATAGAATAGATAGCTGATTCCACCTTTGGATTCCGACAGCTGGAACAAACTCCAAAAAACTAACTTCCACAATTGACTCTCAGAGGTGATTCTGAATATAGTAAACCTAGCCAATAAGGAGTAAACCCGACCAGACAAGTAAATCCGACCAAATTAATAAACTTGGGCAAATGCTGAATGCCGACTCTGGAATGCGGAAGACTGCAGTGTTATGGCTCACCCAAACCTCCCTTGGAACACATCCAACAAGAGATTACTTGATGAACCACAATTGCTGTGAGGATCTTTCCAATGGCCGAGCTTGTAACCCTTGAGGTCTCCAAGCTCTACAACTCCTTGAGAAGCAATTCTACCGTGCCTTCCGTGAGCGTTGTCACACTGTCGCGTTGCACTACGTGTACTCATCCCTCCTCTCACCTCACTTCACTGACACACACACACTAGCATATGAAATAGAGAGAGAGATTAGCAAGAGGATTAGCAAGAGCAAGACTCTATTGCACAATGGGAGAGTTTTTTGTATTATGAGAGATATTCACTTATATACATGGCCATAAGTGTTCACACTCACTTAATGTGCTTAATCTATAATTAGAGATTAATTTAACTCTTAATTCTAGTCTCTTCTCTTTTTTTTTAATACAAAATTAAGCAAAAGAGAGGTAAATTCCTCTAATTGATGAAGACATCAATGTAATCAGGTGTTTTAATGCATCTAATGCTCTCAAAACACTTAAAAACACTAATTTTGACCTCTTACATGACCAAATTTGACCCTAAAAAGCACATTTTTGAATCTTTTTGCCTCTTGAACTCGATTAATCACCCTTAATGATAAAAACGAGTCAATTAAAGAAGATTAGTCGATTTTAAGAGTTTTTTTAATGTTTTTGAAAAAAATTTCAAATGATTAAGCTACTCCTAATGCTTGTTAACACTCTAGTGCATACAAATCAAACAAAAAATACACAAATCAAACAAAAATTAATGATTTTAGCTTTATGTTTTACTCTAAAGAGAGCTAAAAATCACTAAAAATTACATTCTATTGCATTTTTTTTATGTAATGGAAACAGAAAAAGCCTAATTCACTCTATGTGCAAGCCCTAGGAACATTAAAAACCAAACTAACAACAAAAACAATGATTTAAGCTAAAAATTTAGCAAAAAGGCATTCTTTACAAAACAAAAAAGAGAGTTATTTCTCACCAAATCACACACAAATCCCCATCAAAACCACATCTTTTTCATGGTAAACCACTAATTAAGACAATGGGCAATGCGTAGGTTAGAGAAAAACGATGAAAAAGGCCAAGGGATGATTCCCCGGTAGCAGCGCCAAAAATGTTATGGCTCACCCAAACCCCCCTTTGAACACATCCAACAAGAGATTACTTGATGAACCGCAACTGTCGTGAGGATCTTTCCAATGGCCGAGCTCATAACCCTTGAGGTATCCAAGCTCTACAACTCCTTGAGAAGCAATTCCACTGTGCCTCGCAAAATAAAAGCGTTGTCACACCGTTGCGTTGCACTCGTGTACTCGTCCCTCGTCCCTTGTCTCACCTCACTTCATTCACACACACTCACTAGCATGGATTAAAGAGAGAGATTAGCAAGAGGATTAGTAAGAGAAAGACTCTTCCACAATGGGAGTGTTTTTTGTATTATGAGAGATATTCACTTATATACATGGCCATAAGTGTTCACACTCAAACTGTGTGGCTGGCAAAGCACTTAGGCTCATAAGAGGCCTAATGCTATTACAATGACCATTCTCATAATATATCCATAAAGTAAATCACTTGGGACTTTATCCTAACTTACTATCACATGCTCTTGAAGCAGGAATTGCCATGAGTATTCCATCGGACCATTACGACGCCCGTCCAAGTTGTAGATTTGGACACCATTGCTTCATATCTTGAATGTATGACCTTATGGTGTATATACCTTGACTCCTTGACATAAAATAATGGTAGTAGCTCTTGTTAACCCTTGGAATGGGTTAACATGTGGCAACAGGCATTGACTATCAGTAGCAAGTTGACAGCTTGTCAGTAGTAGCAGGTCATGTAGATGATTGACTCTGATAGTTAATGTAGATGACTGATTCTGTTAGCCAATGTAGAAAGCTGATTCTAGAAACAACTGATTCAGAAAGCTGACTCCTATAGTTGTTTTAGGCAGCTGATTTTGTTAACTGATTTAGAAAGCTAACTGCCAATTGCTTCATCTCGCGCCGATGTAATCGGGTAGGTGTGACTAGAATTCTTTAGCTAAATCACAGTGTTAGGTCAACTAACACATAATTATCTCTTGAGACGATGGCGACCTACCATTCCTCCTTTGATGTAGGGATCGATTTCTACCAAATAGGTGGCGCCTCTTTAAGGAAACCTTAGAATGGTGTAAATATTGAATCTTTTAACACTTATTGCCTAGAATGAGGGATTGAACCAAAACTTAATCCCAGTTAAGAAGACTATCAAAGGACTACCATTAGAATAAGAGATAATCCAAGGATATAAATAAACAGAAAAGTGGGTGATAGAGAGAGTCCTAACTTAGGAGATGAAGGTTGTAATGTATGTTAACCCATTTCTAGGGTTAACAAGAGCTACTACCATTATCTTATATCAAGGAGTCAAGGTAGATACACCAAAAGGTCATACATTCAAGATATAAAGCAATGGTGTCCAAATCTACAACTTGGATAGGCGCCCATAATGGTCCTATGGAATACTTATGGTGATTTTTCGCTTCAAGAGCGTGTGGTAGTAAGTTAGGATGAAGTCCCAATTGATGTACTTCATGGATATATTATGAGATGAGTCATTGTAAGAGCATTAGGCCTCTTATGAGCCTAAAGTGCCGGGATGGCCTCAATTTAAGTGAGTGTGAACACTTATGGCCATGTATATACGTGAATATCTCCCATAATACAAAAAACTCTTCCATTGTGCAATAGAGTCTCACTCTTTCTAATTCTCTTGCTAATCTCTCTCTCTAATGCATGCTAGTGAGTGTGCAAGTGAAGTGAGGTGAGAGGAGGGACGAGTACACGTAGTGCAACACGACGGTGTGATAACGCTCGTGGGAGGTGTGGTGGAATTGCTTCTCAAGGAGTTGTATAGCTTGGAGACCTCAAGGGTTATGAGCTCGGCCATTGGAAAGATCCTCACGACAGTTGCGGTTCACCAGGTAATCTGTTCAAGGGGGGTTTGGGTGAACCATAACATTTTTGGCACTGTGTCGGGGAATCATCCTTTGGCTTTTTCTATCGTTTTCCTCTAATCTATGCATTACCCGTTTCCCATTGTCTTGATTAGTGGTTTTCCATGAAAAAGATGTGGTTTTGATGGAGATTTGTGTGTGGTTTGATGTAGAATAGCTCTCTTTTTTATTTTATATAAAGAATATTTTTTAACTTAATTTTTAGCTTAAATCATTGTTTTTGTTGTTATCAATATGGTTTTCAATGTTCCTAGGGCTTGCACATATAGTGTGTTAGGCTTTTTTTGCTTCCATTGCTTTGTTTGGTGATTTTTAGCTCTGTTTAGAGTTAAACATAGAGCTAAAATCATTATTTTTTGTTTGATTTGTATGCATTAGAGTGTTAGCAAGCATTAGGAGTAGCTTAATCATTTAAAAAAATTCTCAAAAACTCTTGAAATCGACTAATCTTTCTTAATTGATTGGTTTTTATTATTAAGGGGTGATTAATCCAGTTCAAGAGGCAAAAAGATTAGAAAATATGTTTTTTGGGGTCAAATTTGATCATATAAGAGGTCAAAATTAATCTTTTTAAATGTTTTGAGAGCATTTAGACGCATCAAAACGCCTAATTACATCAATTACTTCATCAATTGGAGGAATTTCTCTCTTTTGCTTAATTTTACATTTTGCATAAAGAGAAGAGACTAGAATTAAGGGTTTAATTAATCTCTAGTTATAGATTAATTTACACATTAGTTGATGCAAATAGCTTAGCAATTCCATGCTCTATCCAATGATGTGCTCAATGGTGTAAATTAATTAGTGATTAGTGGTTAACTAGAGCTCTTAGTTAGTCCAAAAGGGAGAAGGATTAGTGGAAGGATTAATCTTTGATAATTCCTAAGCACTTTTTTTTCATAACTCATTAAGGCTAATGAGCATTGAATGAAAAGATGCCAATGAGTCATCAAATTGTCCATTTTGGGAGTCATTTTTGAAGGGTACAAGGGGGTGTCATTAGAGTGGACTTTTTTGATTCCCACTTGCCTTTTTGGAAAAATGCCCATATCTCCTTATTTTAAAATTCAAAAAATATTTCCTCTATACAAGGAATTTCGAATTTCCCAGTAGACTCCCAAAAAATATTTAAAAATTTGATGTTTCACGAGTTAAGGGTTCACTACATGAAACTCTACTATTTCACGGCGTGAAACAGTCCTTATAGTAAAATAATAATAATAATAATAATAAATCAATGTTTCACGAGTTAAGAGTTCACGGTGTGAAACCCTGTTGTTTCACTACGTGAAATAGTCCCCGCGGTTTAAAAAATAAAATAAAATAATATCAACATTTCATGGGTTTAAGGGTTCACTGCATGAAACCCTGTTGTTTCATGGAGTGAAACAGTCCCCGTAGCAAAAATAAAAAATTTGACATTTCACGGGCTGAGGGTTCACGGCATGAAACCCTACTGTTTCACGGCATGAAATAGTCCGGGGCCGGTTTAAAAATAAAATAAAAAAAATTTAATATTTCGTGGGTTAAGGGTTCACGACGTGTTACAACCCCTATCTACGACCAAAAAATATAATAATAATAATTATTATTATTATCATGAAAATCTAGCTCACGAACTAAGCGATTCACAAACTAAGCATTTCACGTCCAAAAAATAAATAAATAATTTAATTTAATTTTTTGTGTAAAGTCCATTTCACGTCGTGAAACCCTACTCATTCACGTCGTGAAGGAGGGTCTGTCGCGCAAAAAAACGACCCTATTTGGAGGCTCATATCTCTTAAAATGTATACCCGATGAACGCGCTCTAGTGCACATTGGAAAGTCGGCATCGAGCTCTTCGAAATTGGTCCAAGCGTGTGAGAGCAAAATCCTTCATTTTAGCTTTCGACTAGCAGCCTCAAAATTTGGCTTGGAAATCGAGGCAAAAACGACCCTTAAAGAACTAAAAATCGGCCAAAATAGCCCGAAAACGATTGCGAACCATATTCGGACTACTTTTTGAGTTCCTGAACGACAAAATCATGAAAAAATTAGAGAGACAAAGTTGTAGTACTCTAAAACTACTACAACTCTCTCATATTGGGTTTTTTCAAATTCCTTTTGGAACACATTGAAAAACAGGCTGCGAAATAGGAAAAATATTTTCAAAAAAAATCATCTTGAGACAGTGATGGAAAATAGGTTTTGAGACCTCCTCTTCCATATGGGATGCTACTGGCATGCACTTTTTTCAGAAAATATCTCAAGTCGTTCTTGTGCGTGTAGCACCTAAGCTAATTAGGGCAAACAGAATCTCGTTTGACCGAATGAAGGGTATGCCAAGCCTCCTGAGACTGTAACATGCTGTAAGAAACCCTAAAAAGAGAAAAAAAACACCTGTGCTTGCTCATTAAGCTATTGACAACGTTAAGATATGGCAATGATAGAGAGATTACGTGGGCTCACACCCAGACAGAACCCAATGGCTGATATCTTCAAGCCATTGAGATCTATGCCCCAAATGCATCTCTCAATACCATTTTATATGCCCACAATAAGCGTTTCATCGGGTTTTGCACCCCTTGTCACATCAATCCCTCCAAGATTTGGCCCCTTGCCTAGCACTATCACAAGTCCTAAGCCTTTACACATGCTAGGTACCAACCCTTTGCAACCCCTAGATACCCACACCTTGGATGTATTGGCTAATCTAGGAAAGGGGATTGCCCAATGACTAAATGCCCAAGGACTAAGTGAGTCCCTACCCACATTAGCACTCACACACGGCCTCAATGACTCATACAAAACCATGGCCGTACACATTTCCAAAATCATGGAGGACAAATACGATGGAATGACTGATCCTGTTTAGTTCATACAAATGTTCGAACAAAGATGCGAAGCCTTTGGAAATCCAAATTGCCTCACCAAGGTACATGTGTTGAACCTATGCTTAGTGGGAAAGACTAGTCAATGGTTTATCATATTGATGCTGGCGATCAAGAACGAACTTTAAGACCTTGAAAATAGCCTTTATCATGGCTTTTCAAGATAAGGTGATCGATGTAGTGCAATAAAAGAACTCTATTCAATTGAACGTAAACAAAACCATTAGAGATTTTATCCTTCGGATAAAAATCTTGGACTCACGACGTGAGCCATGGGAGAAACTAAATGATCCTTAATTGAAGAGATGTTTCATGATGGGCTTAAAGAATAATAGCTTACACAACTTGCTCATTATATCCAATCTGGAAACATTTGATCAATGTTATAAATAAGCAATATGTTTAGATGACAACATGATGGAGGATGATCGCGATACGAGATGTTTCTCATCTAAACCAAGTGAAGCAATGGCTAAAGAAAATTTGATTTCAAAAATTTTATTTCCTGAATTCTATGCAGCCTTGCTTAAACACTTTGAACTAAAATCTCTAAGAGGATGAGCCCCCTCAAAACCAAACATCCTTAATGCCACTGAAAGTGATGGCCGAAATGCCTTGTGTTCATTGCCATTGTCGCTACGTCCATCCCAACTCCCATTGTGCATACAATGCGCCTATTTTTCTATATTGCATATATTGCAAAACCTTTGGTCATGACACACCCCAATGTCCCAATTCAGCTACTACAGCTACCTCAAAACCTCTATCTCCCGTGCCCCAAACAGAAATAGTCCAAAGGGTAGAAACTGCTCAGGAAGCAGTTAAGTAAACACTTCAGTGTTTCTATTGTTGTGGACCGCACAAAGTGGTAGAATGCACATTTTGGAATACCTCCATGTCCACAACCACTGACACTTTGCAATCCATATGTGAATGATGTGGTATCGATCACATGTTCCAAGATTGCCCAAGGCAAGTTGCTTCACTGCAACCTATCTCGCAAAATACAACTCTTAACATTTTGAGTGTGCAAAACGGGAAATTGTCTAGACGGTACCCTTACACGCTAAGGCATAAGAAACAGTCAAAAGGAATGCAAAAGAAAACACTTCAAAATGAGTAAAAGAGCATGTTTGAAAACAAAAACCAAAAGGTGAAACAAAACCTTCTAAACCCAAGAAAAACAAGGCACAATAAAGTGTCAACACTAAAGTTAAAATAAAGGACAAGAGAAAGGAGCCTGTAGAGGACCTAACCCCAATAGAGACGAAAGCTACACATGATGTAGAAGCATCCACCTCAAAGGCTACCACACACACCACAAAACCCACGAAACAAAAAAACAAAAAAGAAAGTTTGTTCTCGTCCCATGGGTAAACCTAATGAAAACTCGACGATCCAAGGAAAGTCAGAAGATGAAACAAGTTCTAGTACGTGACTTAGTGAGGATGAAACAAGTTCTGATTCATCACTTAGTGCACCTCACAGAACAATCAAGAAACTAGAACCCACCCAACCACCCCAAACTAGAACCCACCCAACCACCCCAAACTGAAAATCATGATCACATGACATATGCCCAATGAAAAAAGCAAGCTCAGGAGAGCATGCTTAGCATTGTTAAGTGTCATACATGATCACCGGTTGTGATTGAACCTCATAATGTCAAACCTAAAAAATTAACCCAATTACAAAAACCGGAGGAATATTGCTTCCCCTTTTAAGAGGAAGACGTACTCTCTACTACAGAAGGGTAGGCAGATTGTACGAATTATGTGGTTAAAAAAGCA
Source organism: Cibotium barometz (assembly GCF_041138505.1). NCBI lineage: Eukaryota > Viridiplantae > Streptophyta > Polypodiopsida > Cyatheales > Cibotiaceae > Cibotium > Cibotium barometz. The sequence continues at coordinate 31,657,028 of NC_141081.1, read as the reverse complement.
CATTAGGAATTCGATGAATCCCTTACGAAATTAAAGTAGTTCCTCAAATCCTCATTTAGAGGAGTGCTCTTCTCTCGTGGGGTGAAGCCATCATAGAATCAACACTTGCACATTTAAAGGCTAAAAATGAGTTGTACCAAGACATCCAGAGCTACAACGAATAGGACTGGGAGGATTCGTAAGTCTCCAAACAGACCTAAGTTAAAGTTGTCAAAGGACCAAGTGTGCCATTGTACATAATGGGTACTGTTGTGAAAAAGTTGAGAGCCAAAAAGAGGATGAAAGTGAATGGGAATAAGAAACCAACATGAGATCTGAAGCTGAAACAAAAATTGAAACATCCATGGTTCCACTTGAAGATTCTATCATTGGATGGTTAGATTTCCTTACCACGGGTAACGATGTTAAGTACAAATGCGCATTAATTAGCCCTTGAGCTAGTTATAACATCATAACAATAGACACTTGGGTGTCATTTTGGGACAACCTAAGATCATTCCTAAAGATAATGGTCTTGCAAGAGGTGCCAATGGACAAAACATTGAAGTTCCAGGTACTTTAGTTGTGCTAATCAAACAATCGATGGAAATGTTGAATTTAGATTCTATGCTATCCCAGATCCCCTTAAGTATGATGTTATCCTTGGTGGAACTTGGATAAGTGACTTGTTGTATTTAATTTGATGAATCCATGCAAACAGTCACCTTGAACACTCTTGTAGTAGCAGGCATTGTGAAATTACTATTATGGGAGGAAGAGACCTTAGAGGCGATGGAACTTCCAACATATCTTACTGAGAATATCCCAAGAATTATGGTTGGATTAGAACTTTACACTAAACTCACCACAATTCAAGTACAACTTTATCCACAATGAGAGAAAAATCTCATAACCCTTGAGCTATGGGATTTGTTAGGTCAACCAACACTCACAGCTCATCCTTAAAGAATTCCATTTATACAAGACTTGAACATGCCATGTTTGGGGTACTTTGAACATACAATGTATATTAAAACTAACCCCCTTTCTTGCAAGTTTTTTGTGGTTGAGTATGTGTGGAAGCAGATTTGATCTTGGGGCATAAATGGACTATTGCTGCCCAAGAACCACTATGCTTTGCTAGTGATAGGGTCATCCTGATGGTCAACGACACAAAATTGAAAATACCATACTGCATGGAAGAGGATCCAACCCTAATGGATTTCTATGATATTGAACACAAAAAGTTACAAGCCTCTTTCACCGAAGCCCCTCTATACAATGACGTACCATCTGCATCAATGTGACTGACTGACTGTGATGAAGCATCCACTCCTTCAGCTCCATCCTCACCAACAAAGTCCAACACGACAACCTCACAATCAGCTATTCTTGAAAAAGTTCCCCAATCACAACCATCTATCTCTAAAAAGGAACTCAAAGAAAAAGCCTCAACCTGGATAACTCTTCATCGAACCAACCTCACCAAAGGAGACGACTGCATGCTCAAAAGCCTCATCATCGACAACCACTCCATAAGAGATTCCAGTCTCATTGTCAAGAACATCTCAAACCCGCAACCTCAGCGCAAACCAATGTGAAGGTATTTAAAAAGAAAACCCCACCAAGATAACCAAAATCAAGATATCTTAATGGTATCAGAATGTGGGTGGATAAGGAGCTACTTGTAGTTCAAGGTTACTATGAAGGTGCAAATCCAATTTGGATGCCTCGACAATCAAATCCTCTTCCTCAACGCAAAACTTAATGGCCAAGGAAGAATAAAAGTACTCCACGACATTGTCCAACAAAAGCCTATGCGAGTCCCTCAAAGAACTCCAACAAGTCAACAAGTGTGGGTACCAAAAAGGTTACTGCAAGCTCAAGGGTACTACCAAGGTAATACCAAAGCTTGGATTCCCAAGTAAATTAAAAAGTCTCCTAAGCCTCCACAAAAAAATAAACCTTAGCACTAAAGGCATGAGCAACCAATTCAAAATGTTCATAAGCTATGCGGTAGAAATAAGAACCTATTCTCTCAAAAAGGAGACTAGACACAAGAACCTGTTGCTCGTAAGGTGGTAACAAAAAAAAAAGGGTCACAATATTGCCTACCTCAAAATGGTGAAATATCACAAGAACCTCTCTTCACTAGCCAGTACATTTTTGTTAAGCTTATAGCTTACTATTCTTATTGCTAAGTTAATGTAGCAGCTGCTCCATGAGTACATATCCATACTCATGCACTTGAGGACATATGCACTAGAGCCTCATCATCGACAACCTTCCAGGTACATCTCTGGATGGAGGGGCCATGGTGGGCCACAGCCTGCTGGTCCACCATGGTACAACCCATCGCATGGAATTTTCTTTCACATTGCAAACCTCTCCACATAAAGCTAAATATTCACAACACAATAATATCTAAACCTTTATGAAGGTATCTATCTAAGCCTCACAAGTCAACGTACTTCTTTAATGCTTCGCCAACTACTTAACAAGTAGCAGCTCACTAAGAGTCCGATTGACTCCTTTAATGTACTTCACGTTTATCTTCTTCATAGATCACTTAAATATACATAAAAGCATAAAAATCACATGGGGAGAAGCATGCAGGAATAGGTCCTACTCAACAACATTTGACAAGAATCCTGCCACAAAAAGGGATATCATCGAAGGCCAATTTCTTCAAATGATGAATGTCGCTTCAAATGAATCAAATGAGGAACTAAGAATCACAATCTCGTTCTAATGATTTTGCCTACGTTCCTCCGGATCCTTCCTTCTCTTCTCCCCCATTATTAACATCTCTTAGTTTTTCAACTTACACAAATCCCATGTAACTCTACTTATGATTTTCAAAAAACAAAGCGAGCAATTTTTTTTTTAAAAAGCTCACAAAATATAAAAATGCAATCATTCACAAAAATCCCACCACCCCCACCTGTTAGGAATTTTTGCTAATTTCTAACCTTTTTATTTACTAAACTAACAATTCATATTCCTTCCAAAGGAACAATGACCCTTGAAAGCCATCAACAGAGCTTGTCAATTCTCCCCACACAAAGGTCTTCAACGCGATCACGAGGACGTGATCATCATCAAGAAGGGGGGGAATGTTAACCCATTCCTAGTGTTAACAAGAACTAATACCATTATCTTATGTCAAGAAGTCAAGGTAGATACACCAAAAGGTCATACATTCAAGATACGAAGCAATGGTGTCCAAATCTACAACTTGGATGGGCGCCCGTAATGGTCATATGGAATACTTATGGTGATTTCCACTTCAAGAACGTGTGGTAGTAAGTTAGGATGAAGTCCCAAGTGATATGCTTCATGGATATATTATGAGATGAGTCGTTGTAATAGCATTGGGCCTCTTATGAGCCTAAAGTGCCTGGTTAAAGTGCCTGGTCGGCCATCGTTTAAGTGAGTGTGAACACTTATGGCCATGTATATAAGTAAATATCTCTCATAATAGAAAGGACTCTCCCATTGTGCAATAGAGTCTTGCTCTTGATAATCTCTCTCTCTCTCTCTCTCTCTCTCTCTCTCTCTCTCTCTCAAATTTATGCCATGAAGTTAAGTCGTGGAATCCGTCAAGAATGTGAAACCTCCTAAAGACAAAAAATAAAAGATAACACTCCGTGTGAAGAGACTTTTAGAGGAATATGCATATCTGTTTTGGATAATTTGCCAACGTGAATACCCCTGCCCCCAACAAACTCCTAGACATCTTAACCATGCTATAGATCTAATTCCTATAGCTACACCATTTGTGAAATCTTCAATCTCGAAACCAAGAAGGAAATTTATGCCATGAAGTTAAGCCATGGAATCCGTCAAGAATGTGAAACCTCTCTAATGTTTGTTAAAGAGAAAGATAAGACGTCAAAAAAGAAAGATAGCCCTCCTTATGTGAAGAGACTTTTAGAGGAATATGTCTACGTGTTTTAGAATGATTTGCCCCCACCCCAACTCCTAGACATCTTGACCATGCTATAGAGCTATTTCCTAGAGCCACGCCATTTGTGAAATCTCCTTTATCAATTCAATGTATAAGAGTTATGAAGAGGTAGATAGATGACCTTTTATATATAGGATTTATTAGACCTAGTTTATCACCACCTTGGGGTGCATCCATTCTTTTTCAAAACAAGAAGGATGGGGACTTTAGGTTGTGTATAGATTATAGTGAACTCAATAAATAGATAACCAAGAACAATTTATTAGACTCGTTTTGTCACCACCTTGGGGTGTATCCATTCTTTTTCAAAATAAGAAGGATGTGAAATTTAGGTTGTGTATAGATTATAGCAAACTCAATAAATAGATAACCAATAATAATTTATTAGACCCAGTTTGTCACCACCTTGGGGTGCATCCATTCTTTTTCAAAACAAGAAGGATGGGAATTTTTAGGTTGTGTATGGACTATAGCAAACGTAATAAATAGATAACAAAGAACAATCGACCTCATATAGATGACCTTCTTGTGTAATGCTAAAGTTTTCTCTAAGATTGATCTTAGATCGATATCATTAGATAAGATTATCTTAATGACCATCCTGTGTAATTATCAAAAAAGCTAAAGTTTTCTCTAAGATTAATCTTAGATCAATGTCATTAGATAAGAATTAAAGAGAATAAAGATGAGGAAATCTTTAAGATTGCTTTTTGGACTAGGTATTGACATTATAAGTTCATAGTCCTTTTTTGGATTGACTAATGCTCTTGCAACATTTATGTGTCTCATGAATGATACATATCATGAGTACTTAGATGATTTTATCTTGGTATTTTATACCCTAACACCCACTCAAGATTCCCTGGAATAATACAGATCATGAGTACTTAGATGATTTCATCTTGGTATTTTTATACCCTAACTCCCACTCAAAATTCCCCAAAGCTTCAAATTTAGGAATCCCAACTGCCCTCTAACTTAGAAAAACAATTGTAAACAAGTAGGTGAGATCCTACTAGCCTACTAAATATGAGGCTAACTTATTAATCTATTTGTACAATAAGATGCCAAATCCAAAGAAGAAGATTCCACGAGACTTGGAGTCATAATCCAAAAATAAACATTAGTAGTGATTTTTGGCCACATATCACAACTTGCCAATAAAATCATGAGTGGTTTTTGGACTTGGGTCTAGAAGAAATAACATGGGAAAGATGTGACAAAGTCAAATTAAGTATGTTGTAATAATTCTTAAGCAGCACAAGATCTTATTAAGGTTGTGCATGGCTTACTTGATAACATATAATTCACCCAATATCTAGACACTATGTCGTAGACAAAATTATTCCACCCCGTTAGAATTTCATATGTGTTGCTACATATCTTAAACTAGCATATAAATTCTTCCAATGAATGTGAAAGCAACCCATGCCAAATACATCATTTCTAAACCTAATATGACTTCTTTTTTGTTAGTTTTATGCTACCATGTCCTCGTGGGTTTAATTTGTCATATGGACACAACACACATTTGTGGTATCAAGCATTAAATCTTTATGGATTATATATGTTAGAGGATGTGTTATGAAAAATTATGCATTTGAGGTATCAACATTTGGTTGAAGATTACCCATTCAAGGTAGCTACAATCACTAGCTATGGTATCTTGTAATTATAAAACTATATCTCATTGGCCATAAAGCACTTTTAATATTTTGTAAGGTTATAAATCTTACCATTCGCCATTTTATAAGACTGGTTGATGCCACTTGCTTGACACACTGATATAGGTGCCCTATCAAAAACTTCATGGGTATCTTTAACCCAATATCCCCACTCAAGCCGTCTATACAACTCGGTGATCCTCTAACATATATAATCTATAAAGATTTAATGCTTGATACCACAAATGTTTGTTATACAAAATTATGCATTTGGGGTATCAACATTTGATTGAAGATTACCCATTCAAGGTAGCTACAATCACTAGCTACCATGGTATCTTGTAATTATAAGGCTATATCTCATTGGCAGCAGTAGTAAAGCACTTTTAATATTTTATAAGGTTATAAATCTTACCATTAGCCATTCTATAAGAATGATTGATACCACTTGATTGATGCACTGATATAGGCACCCTATTAAAAACTTCATGGGTATCTTTAACCCAATGTCCCCACTCAATCCGTCTATATAGCTTGGTTCCTGGCCAATGTGCTAAATCTTTTGGAACATGGTTGTCCATCACATTGTGGTACTCTTAGCATCTCCACTACTCAAGCTGACCATATCCTAGTTCCATGAGTTCTCAACTCCTAGGAGTTATGGCTCATAATTGCAGAGCGGGCCTAGTGGCTTTTGTTTTTTTTTCCTTGTGGTCATCAAACATGATAATCTGAAGCTCCTCTCCATCAAATATGGTGTTTGGGGGCCCAAATTGTGGATGTGGGAATAGTTTCTTATTCCTAGCCACCATCATGCATGGCAAGATTAAGCTCCACTTCCCACAGAAGAGTGATAAGGGACTTGTATCATACATCTAATACACCACTCTCTCCTCTCCATTAAATATGGTGCTTGGGGACCCAACTTGTGAATATGTGCCTAGTTTCTTAATCCTAGCCATCATCCATGGCAGGAATAAGCTCCACTTCCCACAAAAAAGTGATGTGGGACTTATAGCATACATTTAATACAAAACTCTCTTCTTAGCACTTCTTTGCACTAGGCTAAGGCTCACAAATGTAGGTGATGCCATTATTTTTCCAGATTGGTAGTGGTTTAGACCTTTGGTGGATGATTATCCTCAAGGGTGATCATTATATTCATCTCAACCTCACTGTGGCCTTTGCTAAAAATCCAAACCACTAAGGATACCATTGTTTTAAGCATTCCATCTCTCCTTGGATTTTTTAACATTGAAGAGAAAGTGAACTTGAGCACTCCATCAATAAGGTAATGGCTAGCAAACTCATAAGTTGTAATCACTTAATCTAAAAGTTATAATTTTGTGTGCCACAGGTCCCTTGATGGTCTAGCACAATCGGCCCTTTTGGCATTAAGTTTAGTAACTCCTCCTACCAAGCTAGCTTACGAGTGCTTCAGCTTGCCCAATATTCCTCTTTTCTAGAAGGCATTCCTCCTATTCCATTACACCCAAAAACTCATATAACATGGGCTAACTTGATATTCAAGGTACTAAAATGTCATACATGCATTGAGAGCTAGCACTATTATCTTACGCATAAGATATGTTCTCCCTATGAAGAGTACATTATCAGGTCTCTCATCATTTTTGACGTACTTACTAAAGTTATGCATGTTGTTATTCCAAGATTGTTTAATGGTGAAGCCAAATATTGCTTGAGGAGCTTGTGTAAGAACTTACTTGGAATGGATGGAGTGTGTGGCTTGTCTCTATGAGACAAGTAAAAGGTAACATATCAATGCAAGTTGTACAATGTTCTGAATATTTTTAGATTTCTTTGGTCTTACTCTCATTAAAATCATCCTTATTATAGATAAAATACACCAAGAAGAAGTATACTTTTCTCTTACACTAGGATATTTCTATTTTGATAACCAAGTATTGTATATGATCCCCTCACACATTTTCATTATCATTATAACATGTATGTGATCCTCATACTTCTTCATTAATCACTACAACATGACACGCAGTAACATTTTTATCATGCCAAGTTAGAAAAAGGTGTTGAATAGAATCCCTAAGCTACTAAAAAAAAACATTTCTTTTCAAAAAATAAACTTGAAGGAATGATACCTTGACATGAATGACAACTACGTAGCAAGTTAGGAAAATGTGTTGAGGAGAATCCCTAAACTACTCAAAAAAACATTTCTTTTCCAAAAAAGAAGCTTGAGGGAATGATACCTTGATAGGATGATAACTCAGGAGGGCTTAGAAGCTTGCACACCCGATAAGAATCTTTGGTTTTATCTAAGGATTTTATGTTGGATGGGTCCATGTGAGTTTCTACCCCTGGATATCAATTAATTCAAGTATTTTCAAAGCACAACAATACCCTTGGAAACCTACCATGTTGTGATGAGCATCTAGAAGTACTACAAATCATGTAGTATACATTTGAGTTCCACAGATAAGGTAATGCAAGAATTGCTATGTTCCAATATCAATATTAGATGTAGATTGATCGATATGAATCATGTTACATGGCCTGTTATGTTCTAATATCAATATTAGATATATATTAAGCATGTAGAATTTAAATACTTTCTTGCTTTGTACTTAGCTTAACACACACACACACACACACACACACACACACACACACACACACACACACACACACTTTCTAAGCAAAAGCGCCCAAAAGACCTTCAAATAGGGAAAAAAGCTGTCCTTAGATGCTGATATTCCTTGTGCAAGAGGACAACTCAAGAGGATAGCTCTCCCTCTCAAATGCAAGCTTACAACTCTCTTTCATAACCCTAGAGACCAACACTTCACATGATGTTTCCCCTTCTTCTTCTTCTTCACTTTAATCTCACTTGCACAAAAAAGTTGAGATCTTTGAAGCTTATTGTTGTTAGCTAAAAAAAACCTCTTCAAGCATCATCATCCCATTATGGAAAAGAGATATTTCACCCCCTCCTTGTTCACAAGCTTGGTCGAAATCCCATTATGGAAAAGAAGAGATTGCACCCCCTCCTTGTTCACAAGCTTGGTTGAAATATTGTCCTTTTGTGCTGCATGATTGGATCAAAGTGGACCCCCATCATTAAAGACGAGGTCTCCACTTGACCCAACAAAGTGGAATCTTTCTTTTTTAATCTTCCTCCCTGGACACTTCACCAGTGACCTTCTCCTTACATCTTGCTACAAATAGAATGCCAAGCCTCGAAATCTAAAGAAGTCAACCCATGATCCATCTTGCTATGAATAGATGCCAAGCCCTGGAAGCCAAAGAAGCTAGCCCATCATCCATCTCCTCCTCCTACTCAAGAAGAGACATACCTATAAGCGTACACTCCTTATTATCCCTCTCTGGCATCACCATCCGAAAAGGAATCCAAAAAGGAAAAGTGTCTCCCTCCTTTCCCTAATGGTGAGGCTCCACCATTAGGGAGAGGCACAAAAATATTATCACCTCGATCCCCTTGGGTGTTGATTCTTCTCTAAGTCCTCCTTCTAAATGTCCCCCACCTACCCTCCTTTCCCATCAAGGATGCCACACCCATGACCTCATCCCCTTGCCTTGCTTGTGTCTCTCTTCTCTTATCATACATTCCTTTGCATAGTTCCCAATCTTCTTGCAACCATAGCACATGTTAGGGAATGAAGAGAAAGCTACTGATTGTTGGAAAAAACCTCTTATGATCATGTTGATATCCACATATTCCAAAACCAGGTGATCTATACACTTGAACACACATATCTTCACTTCCACTACACACGTATCTTCACTTCCATGCCACACATATCTTCACTTCCACGACACACATATCTTCATTTCCATGCCCACTCTCAGCTACTAAAGCTTGGTAACGAACAACATCAAGTCCTTTGAGAAACAACAATGCTATGAACATGGCCTTTGAGAAACAACAATGCTATGAATGTAGCCTTTGAGAAACAACGATAACACTTTAAAAGTAACCCACACGAGATAAAAGTTCTTCTCCAGGGTTGAAATTGAGGTAACCACAACATGGAAATTGCAAAGAACTTATTTCCCTCATCACCCACCTCTGCCAAATCATACACAATCTCCTTGGAATCATACATGTCCAAGTAAAACCCTTTCCCAAGAGACACAAAGTTGTCCATGGCTGAGCAATGACCAAGGACTACCTTCATTCATGGGCCTTCTCATAAAATAGAGGAAAAAACCCCATGTGCACATGCACTTCCCAAGAAGGCATTAAGTTGCCACGTTAACATCAAAACACTCCATAGTTGTCCATAGTCATACTTAATGGATGTGTGGAGTTCGACATTAACATTAAGAAACAAGGATTTGACCTCTAAAAAATCTATATCTTCCATCCGGCTAACCACAAAGATTTATGCTTGGCAACTTGCAAGAAGAATTGTAGGACCTTGCTTTAGATCCTCTTTGTCTCTACCCTTTAGGTTGAGAGGCAAAAACAAATGGAAACCCCTTCTTGCCATTTGCTATGTGTATTCCCCCCCAATACACACACACACACACCCAATCCCTCCTCTTGTTTGTGCCTATGTAGCTCAGGGAGCTCCCATGGTCTTCCAAATCCCATCCTTCCAAGACCACATTAGCTACAATATATGAACCCCCTCCTCTTACACCTTTTCAAGGATCTCCCCACCAAAATCATCCGAGCATTGTCGATCTAGTCTCATCTCAATGTTTTGCATCAAGCTGTTATGACCTCTTTTCTTATTTTTCCCATTAAAAAAGTAGGCTCTTTTACGGTAAACTAATTGGTGAGACCCATGCCTAGTCACTCCCCCTCATGCTCCCCCTCACACTCGAGTGGAGGAATTGTCACATAATAGTATGTGTACTTACTTTCTTTCCCATCTTCTTTTTGAATTTATGCCCTTTCCAATAAATTGATGTTTGATTAGCACAGTATGGGTCTTCTCAAAAGAGACTAAAATTTGTACTTCATATTCTAAAAAACAGAGTGAAATCATTTCTACATGTTTATACTAATTTTGTTATATATTTAACACCATAAGGTATAGTAAGCATTTGATTCTTCAAAGATTTATGCTACATATATTTTAAGTAGTTTTGACCAATTGTACTTTTTTAATGCATAACTTATTATGCTTTATGATGATTACATATTCTCTTAATTAAAAGGGCATACCTAAGCTTTCAAGTAGTCCATGCATAAGTGAAAAGTGTGGAAAATTTATTTCATATTATTACAAACATGCACGAATCAATACCTCCTATGTTATCAAGTGTACTTGAGCTTTCCTAAATTGAGAATAAAGTTATTCCTTGTATTAATAAAAAGAAATAATGCACTAACTTTAAAGATAATGAATAATAATTTAACAATCTTTTCTCAGTTTCTAAATCTTACAAAGCATATGCACTATTATATCTTTTTATACGGTTTAGGTTTGTTCATAGAATTAGAAGCTTGTGTTTCCAATCATTAACTTTTGTATCAAGGCTTTACTTAAAAGATTGTGTGCTTTATTATTTTCACATAATGGTTGAAATAAATGGACATTTTGTTTTTGGAAGGTATGAAAGTTAAGTTTAACCTAAACAATTACACAAAAATATATAATTTAACCTTCATCATGTTGTTTGGCTTTTGGAGATTAGTTTCACATAAACTAATTACACTTTGATAATAACGACCATGATTTAATGAAATATTGAAAAAGATGATATAAAATTAAACCTTCATCATGTTTTTTATTTCATCATCTAATCATCATTTAAAAAAATCTACACAAAATAAATTATTGGAAAAAAGATTATAGAGAGTTTATTTTAATGGTTTTGTTTGTCCTTGTTATATAACTTTCTCATAAAGCTATAAATAACAATAAGTCGCATGTCAAGGCGCAT